>NW_027411866.1:38449169-38803678 GCF_047663935.1 Musca autumnalis | reverse complement strand
TGACGAAACATTTGCACCAGTGGGAAAGTATGTGACATTGCGGACGCTTTTCGCAGTCAGTGCGTCGAAAAAGTATGTTGTTAAACATTTTGATGTTAAGTCTGCTTTCTTGAATGGAGATATTCAAGAAGAAATTTACATGGATCAACCAAAAGGTTTCGTTGAATCTGGTCAAGAACATTTTATTAAAGGAAAAAAACCTTACGTTTTAACAGGGTATTAACTTTCTTTTGACTCGTAAAATTGTGGGTTATTTTGTTAAATCCTCATTTTTTCTCTACTGAAGCTTTTGAAGTCAAAATATTTTCATTTAAATTAAAAATTGAAATAGTAGCGTGGTCAAATTTTCTTTCCATAAAAACCTAAGTTGGGTTATGGCGAACACTTAAAAAAAATATCCAAATCGGTCCAGACGTTCTCAACTCATGCAATTAGCAACGAACGACATTTGATTTTTATTTATAAAGATTGTCTATGGGAATTAGAACCCAAAATACCAAAAAAAAAAGACCTAAAACGATTGGAAAACTTGTACCTAGGTTAGGTTTGGGGATGTGCAGTCACTAATTTGTGACTCACTCGGAGACCTTCCGGTCCATTGTGATCATCCGGAGGAAATACGAGGAAAGTACTGGAAAGAAAAAAAATGATAGAGAAAAGAGAGAAGAGGCAAAAAATAAAAAGGAAGTAACCCTGCGTTTACACATCACAGGACAGTTGAGTTCAGGTATTGATTGTCAAAAACCCAAAACTTGCCTGTGTAACGTAGGCGTCCAGACAACTGCAAAAACAGTTGTAAAATTGTGAATGAAAATCATAGATTTCTTTTCGTTTTCCGTTCACATATTTTGTTTTTATACATACTCTTTTGTTTTCAACACATTTCAATTACACTGTGAAGCATTTTTAAGGTGATCTTGTGCAAACAATTCGAACTGAGGATTTTTTGAAAGTACAGACCCTATATCTATGAAACCAATGCGAATCTTCTTCTGACCTCTGAAGCAAATTTGTAGATAAGGACAAGAATAAAATATTTGGAGAAATAATGAACTCGAAAAACTACATTTATTGCCTCCAATTTCAAAATATATGCAAAAATTCCACAATTTTTATACATTTCGCACCGTATCTCCAAAACCGTTAATTTTTTCTGAATATTTTCCCTGGAATGTAATACACAACTCTTCAGAACATGTCATTGTTGTAAAATGCCTCTATGCCGTTGTTTTCAGTACTTTTTCAACGACGATTTAATAAAAGTTTCAATAATGTAGTGAAATCCGAAATGCGATAATAAACTGTTGGTGTGAACTGTGTTTGAAATACGTGTTGTAAAAGATATGATGCAAAATACCGAGAAACAACATGAACTAAGCATTTTTCAGTTTCAGAATATTCTAAAGAATTGCTGAGAACTTTATTTGGAAGATTTTTGCAAAATGTTACTTGGTTCAACTCCCAATAGTTTAGCCGATACTGACCAGTGTTGCATAGTGTTATCATCTCACTTCTTTTTCACAAAAATGTCAAGAATTTGTTAACCCGACTGTATGTGAAAAAATGATGGACAACTAACTGGAAGGCAACAGATAAATGTATGTATGTGTTAGTAAATCAGAGTTGTACTTGAAGACAAACTGTCTGGTGTAAACGCCTTGTAATGAGAATGTATATGAAGTAATTGAGTAAAAAATTTTAAAAAGAAAAATAGTTTAAAGGACGAAAAAGTTTGGGTGGTGATGGTGGGAAGAAAATTAGAAATACAGTTCACGTGTTCAGGTTGCACAGTTGAGTAAAAAGGTTAGACACGGTGGAAAGTGAACACCCACTAATCTATGCCGCCTACGAGCCAGGGATGGACATCGACACAGGAGGTGCTCGATCGTCTCCATCTCCTCCTCATCCTCACAGAGTCTGCAATAGTCAGTAACGTCATCATCCCATTTGATGGTAAAGGCCCTGATATAGCAGAGTCCAGTGATAATTCCTACCATTACTCTAACTTCAGCTTTCTTTTGACTGACAGAGACGGCCAGATGGATCTTGACACAATGCACCTAGGTTCATTATACCATAATTCACTGGCTCTATCGTCAGAGAACGTTTCAATTCTATGGAAAAAGTGACAAATGGGTGGTTTGATGGAGTCAGCGATTGCTAGATCTGTAGACTGCGATCCTCGTCTAGCTAATTCATCTGCTCTTTCATTACCCATATAGTCCCGGTGTCCTGGTACCCACAATAGCCGATAGCCGTTAGTTGGCGTTCCCAAGGCTGCTCTACACTTAAGGACGACATCGGACTTGATGACTTTAAGAGCCGCTTGACTATCCACAAAGATAGTCATCGGTTCAAAGATTTCTGCATCCAAACTTTTTATCAATTCTGCTGCCTTCCAAATCGCGAAGATTTCAGCCTGGAAGACACTACAGTTACTATCTAGCCTGTAAGCGTACCCAAGAGATAGCCATTCACAGTAGACGCCAGCCCCCGTACCTTCCTCCATCTTGGAACCGTCTGTATAAAAAGTCAGACCGTCCAGAGGGGGGTTACTACGGTTCCAGCCGTCTCTACTAGGGATAACGACATCTATATCGTCAAATCTCACTCCATCCAGCGTTGGTGGAACAAAGACGCCAAGCTTACGCTTCCTCGTGAACATTAGCAGTTCTGTCTTAGCTGGTCCAGCGCGACAGCGTCGATAAGGCTCCTTGCAAAAGCTCCGAAATGGTGGACGGGAACTTACCGGAAATCAGTAGTACTACGTCTTCCGCATAAGTAACAACGTTGATACCTTGATTATCCAGCTCCGTCAAAATATTATTTATAATGAGTAGCCACAGCAACGGTGAGAGCACTTCACCTTGGGTGGTGCCCAGTTACAGTTTTCCTAATTTTTGTCTCCCCAATATTGGAGTTCATAATTCTGCTTTTTAGCATATTATTTATGTAATATGTTAGGGTTTCAGGTGTGTTAACTTTTTTAAGTGAGAGTTTGATGGATTCAAGTTCTACATTGTTGAAAGCTCCTTCTATGTCTAGAAAGGCAGCCAAAGTAAAGTTTAAGTTTTCCATGTTCCTCTCAATATAACCTACCACCTCATGCAAAGCGGGCTGTACAAATTTGCCTTTGATATAGCCGTGCTGCGAGTTGCTTAGAGAAGCATCCCTATAGATCTCCTCCAGGATCTGATATATACGTGGCGATGCAAATTGAAGCATCGCCGGTGTTATACCGTCCGGTTCAGGTGATTTATATGGCTTAAAAGTGTTGACAGCCCATTTAATATTATTTCTGCTAACCAGAAAACTTGTACGTATGTATATGGCTAATAATTTTTTGAAAAATTCTTTATCTGTGTTAATTCTGTTGAAGAATTTGTTTCAAAAAACATCAAAATACCAAAAATCTTTGTATGGGTACTATACCGAAGGTGGACTGATATTTTATGATCGTAGGCTATCCTATGAAGATCATATCAACACTTTAAGTATAATAACCGTGGTCAACAAAATACAAATTTTCTCCATCAGCTCTTTTTGCGATATAGCTCAGGGCCCAATTTTACGATTTTTACCCAGAATTTCGTTATATGTATAGGTACATATCGCTCGTTTACTCAAAGAGTGACACATTTCAAAAAATCAACTTTCGAGAAAACCCATTTTTTGAGTTATGCCACTCTTTGAGTAAATGAGTGATATGTTCCCACAACATCCCTGAAGGGACAAAGGAGTCTTCTCTCTTATATCATTGAGTACACGCCGATTCATATTGGCTCAATGATATCGGAACTACATTTTATCGTTTTTCATGAGATTTTCACTGAGATTTGACACTGTTGAAAATTTTGATTCTCTGGTCTCTACAAGTGTAGAGAAGCTTTACTGGATTGTTGAGAAGCTTTACTGGCTTAAATACTCAGGAAATGTCGCCAACTTTACTGAGGGATATTTTCCCACAGTTGAAATTTTTTATGTTGGCTGGCCGGGGAATCCTGACCACGACCTACAGCGTGCAAGGCGGGTGTGCATACCATTGCACACGGTATACTCTATGAAAATTGCAAGCCTTATCAGTTAACTCTAGATATCAGTCAGCTTTAACCCTGCGTTTACACATGACAGGACAGTTGACTTCATGTACTGATTGTCAAAATCCCAAAATTTGCCTGTGTGACGTGGCATTCGCTGAAGTGTAAACAACTTTTATCGCTCACAACATCAATCACAGACAATCACCCCATCACGAGATGAAAAAACTTCATACACTCTTTGAACATTTTTGCTTCCAAAAAGTCATATTTGATCTAGTCACATTGAATTTTCTGTTAAGAAAAAGTATTTAATAACACTTATCTTTAATAACATTTCTTTGAAAACGTATCAAGAGTTTTTAATTTACAATTAAATTAAATCTTTTTCTTCTTCTTTTTTTTTTTGACTTAGCATTTATATTTGTTAAAGTAATATTTTTAAAATTATTTCTAGAAATTGCTACTCCAAATTTAATAACCATTACAACAACTAAGTGTCACATGTCATAAGTTTCAACTTTAATGACACACCTAATGACCCCATTTAACTTTTTAGTAATTAAGTAGTTTTACAATTTTTCAAATTATAAACCCAAAATTGAATAAAACAACAATATTAAATTGTCGCGTGAACAAGTGGGAAATATAAAGTTGATTTACAGCTGACAACAATATTCGTATGTACTTTTTTTTTATTTCATTCCATGTTTTATTCGCCTTCCTCACTTCTTCTAAAACTTGCAATCTACACGTTAGTGGAGGTCTACCTCTGCGACGGCTTCCTTGCGGGTTCCACTCAAGGGCTTTTTTGGCAATATTTCTTGTTTCCTCAGGGCAGGAGCAATCCATCGACATTTTCCTAATTTAATTTCGTTGACCATTAGGTTTTGGTTGCATCTCTCATATAGGGATTGGTTCGTAATCACATTAGGCCAATTTTAAAATGTGGAGAAATGTTTTTACCGAAGTGTAAGGCAGGGAAAACTATAGTTTCGGATCTCATTTTGTATTTTTATTTGTGCATATTTGTGCAGTTCAATATTATTTGAGACAAAATCTGGAGACAAAAACAATAACAGGAGAGGGGAGGAGAGCTAAATATACTGGACACTAGGGTTATGACTGTTTAACAACCTCGAATCCCTGTATGATATTTTCATGAGTTTTCAACTAAGGTTACATAAAATCTTAATAAAAGAGTGATTTGATAGAAAAAGCTACTGCACAAAAAGCTTTTAAAGTTATTATTTTTCAGAATTTTGGAAAAAAAATTTAAGTCACTGTAAGTCGATATTCATATGAAATCAAAGTATAGGCCCTATACTTCGATTTCATATAAATATCGACTTATACTATATATACGACCCTATACTATAGGGACACACGACATAACCAACATGACATAACTGTTTGTTTCTCACTAATTTTACCCTCTTATTATTTCATATATATAATTTATATTATAAATAACTTTATTTCATATATCATAAAAAATTAAAGTGGTTTGTGCGGGACCTTTTTCAATATTTAAATGGAATAAAAGTTATTTTAGACATTAATAGGCAAAAGGTCATTCATTCGTGCAACAGGAAATAATTTTTTGAAAAAAAAAATTCGTTTCATAGATTTTTTTTCAAAAAAAGAAAAACATTTTTTCTAAGTGGTTCATACGGAACCTTTTTTATAATAAAATGGATTTAACGTTATTTTTGGCATTAATAGGCAAAAGTTCATTCATTCTCAATACTGGAAATCATTTTTGAGAAAAAATGTCATAAAGTCATAACCCTACTGGACACATCTCTGTCTTCCTCAGTACAATCTACATACTCCAGCAGGGCTTTTTGAAACTTTCCGATCATTAAGAAGGGTAGTATAAAGAAAAAACAATATTGCGTTTTAATAGAAGCATTTGCCTTCCCTGGAAAAAGTTATGCCACTGAAGTCATGATCACAATGACTAATCGTTATTTAAATTTCAAATGATCCGAGAAGTGACCTTAACTGAATTGAAGCGCAAAAACGTTGACTTTTGTGGAGGGAGGGACTTGAAGATGGACCCACATAGTCCATCTTGCAACTTGTTCTAAGTTTGAAAGTCACTAGATTCGATAGTTGTCGTGCCTACCGGCCATTTTATTTAGTTTTTTTTTAAGAGCTTTTGAGTCATTATGTCCGGAGACTTGCCCACGACAAGCATGTTATGTTTGTAAATAGGTCCTCGTTGTAAATAGGACCTCCTGTAAAAATGTCAAACTATCCTCAAACAGCCCTTAACCTGCAAGTTTTTGTGAGAAATAGAAAGGAGGAAGGAGTTTTCCGATATAGTCCATCTTTGAGAAATATTACGAAGTGAATGTCAGTCACTCCTTTCGTGCCAACCAGCCATTTTAGTAAAATTTTTCGGACCACAAGGGCATCTTTCTGTGAAAATTTCAAAACTATCCTATACTTAGGAGAAAAAATTGATTTTCGTGAGGCCATTTCAGTTGTTCACCGTCGGATTGTTTGCAACCAGAAGTAATTATATCGTTGTAAACAGGACCACAGGGAATACCTTCGATGAAAATTTCAAACTACCCTTAAAAATCCTTAAGCTTCACTTAAGGAGGGAGGCACCCAAAGCAGAGACCAATATAGAACTGCTTCTTCTTCTTTATGCACGTTTGGAAGATATATTATGACTTTATAAGATGGAGAGTATAATTGACACATCGAAATATTTGTCGGACACCCTTCGCCTATAAATTCATGATCAGAACAAACTTCTAAGTCGATATAACGATCTCCGACTGTTGAAATAAAATACAGATCGCCAGAGTACGTAAAAATACTTTAAATAAGATTTCCAATCGTTTCGTTTCGTATTTTCCATAGGAACAATACAAAAGGAAACATAACCCTCGTTGGCCGAGCTCGCTGTTTAGTTTTGTTATACCCTCCACCATATGGAGGGTATAATTAAATTTGTCATTCCGTTTGTAACACATCGAAATATTCGTCGGAGACCCTATAAAGTATATATATTATTGATCAGCATAAAATTCTATGTGGATTTGACCATGTCCGTCTGTCCGTCCGTCCGTCAGTCCGTCCGTCTGTCTGTCTGTTGAAATCAAGATACAGCTCGCAATTTTAAAGATAGAGAGTCAAAATTTGGTACAGAAGTTGTTATTACTTGCAGGATGGTTGGTATTGAAAATGGGATATATCGGTCCACGTTTTGATATAGCCCCCATAGAACGGTACCTCCCGATTTTCGGTATTTTTAAGGTTTTAGCTTCATTATCACACCGAAATGGCTGAAATTTGGTACGTAGTCTTCTTTAGGGGTATACAACATTCCCCTAGAATTTTGTCGGTATCGGTCCACACCTTCATATAGCCCCCATAGAACGGTACCTCCCGATTTTCGGTATTTTGAAGGTTTTAGCTTCATTATCCTACCAAAATGGCTGAAATTTGGTACGTAGTCTTTTTTAGGGGTACAAAACTTTCTCCCAGAATTTTGTCGGTGTCGGTCCATACCTTCATATAGCCCCCATAGAACGGTACCTCCCGTTTTTCGGTATTTTGAAGGTTTTCGCTTCATTATCACACCGAAATGGCTGAAATTTCGTACGTAGTCTTCTTTAGGGGTATAAAACTTCCCCTATAATTTTGTCGGTATCGGTCCACACCTTCATATAGGCCCCTTAGAACGGACCTCCCGATTTTCGGTATTTTGAAGGTTTTAGCTTCATTATCACACCGAAATGGCTGAAATTTGGTACGTAGTCTTCTTTAGGGGTACAAAACTTTCCCCTAGAATTTTGTCGGTATCGGTCCACACCTTCATATAGGCCCCATAGAACGGTACCTCCCGATTTTCGGTATTTTGAAGGTTTTAGCTTCATTATCCTATCAAAATGGCTGAAATTTGGCATGTAGTCTTCTTTAGGGGTACAAAACTTTCTCCCAGAATTTTGTCGGTGTCGGTCCATGTCTTCATATAGCCCCCATAGAACGGTACCTCCCGATTTTCGGTATTTTGAACGTTGTGGCCTCAATATTCCACCGAAATGGCTGAAATTTGGTATTTAGACTTCGTTGGGGGTACTCAAACTTTCCCTTTAAATTTGTCGGTATAGGTTCACGCCTTTATATAGCCCCCATAGAACGGTACCTCCCGATTTTCGTAATACTGAAGATTGCGACGTCAATATCCAACCGAAATGGCTGAAATTCGTTATTTCGTCTTCCAAGAGTAATAAAATATTCCAGAAGAGTATTATCAGTATAGGTCCACGTCTTCCTATATCCCCATAGAAGCGTACTTCCTGATTTTCGGTATTTTTTAAGTTTTAGCCACATTCTCTTAACGAAATATAGGTATTTTGTCTTCTTTGAGCCTAAAAACTTTCCGTAAGAAATTTGTCAGTATAGATCGATGTTTTGAAATAGCCCCCATAGAATGGTGCCTCACATTGTTTTACCGAAATTGCTGAAATTTAGTATTAAGTCTTCTTCATACACGAAAGGAAACAAATTATTCCATTTTACATCAATACAACTTGTGGTGGAGGGTATAACAAGTTCGGCCCGGCCGAACTTAACGCCGTTCTTACTTGTTTTGTTTATATTCGTGAGTGCGAACAAAACGAAAAGCGAAAAGTACTCAACTCCACAAGAGCAGATAGAAAACGGAATAGTACTAAACACTTGTGAATAAATCAAAAACGTTTGGTGGTTGATAAAATTCACTGTGGTATGCTGATGCTATCTTATAGGGTTGTTAAGCAATCACATGTGTGTCTGAGTGTGTCATTGACAATACGCACGGCAAACGTTTCCCAAAAATAATTCTTGTTTCGGTGGTTAATGAAACAACTCGGCAAAGCATAACCGAATTTACATTTCGGCAATCGTACGGTTTCCATCTTTTTACATTGAAAAGTTTGTGTTTTTGTTTTGGTTGTGCGAATGAAACGACTCAGAGAAGCTGAAAAGTTTGTGGCTTTGTGTGATTGGTACGGGAATCGTTTTGTTTGTTTCCGTTCATTGCAGATCGCAATATTTAAGATAGAGCTATATAATTTGTTATCGAAGTTTATATTACTACTATGTTTCGATGTTTGATATAGCCTCCAGAGAACAGCATACTTATAGCCTTGGATTCTTGTGGCTAGAGAACAAAGTCTTATAAAATGTTTATGAATCCCAATGACTTCGGCTAGAATTTGAACGGGCCAACTATTTTATATTAGGCCAATAAAGAAGTCCAGATGATTGAACTGCATTTACGTTCTTTGCTGCATTGTAGATTGTTGACAACATGTTCCTTATATGCTGGACTGTATACCTCCTCGAAGGTAAGGTTTTTATTATTATAATCCTCTTATCCTAGCTGCAATAGGGGAATTGGGAGTTTCCCGATATAACATCGTAGTACACTTGATGGGCATTATGTTTCATTTGATTATTTATCTGAAAAATAAAATACAGTCAGGGACAAAAGTTTACATACACCCTACAAATCTCGGGCAACCTTGTTCGAAATTTGGCTCGACCTTCTTTATTCTTTTATCAGAAGCAAGTAAGGCAAATTTGCAGGCAATTCCTGTTAGTCAATCATTGGAAACACACATATAAGGTATAACACAACATCCACAAAGACACAATATTTGCTGGAGGCAATTGCATCAAAGTACACCCTCTTATTAAAACTGCACACAGCACACTATTGGGAAAAATTCTCCAGCATTAATCATGAAACATACATAATGACGGTTGCATGGTGCTACTTGTCGGCCTTTAATGTTCATTTTGGTAAGTTTTCTTGTGAATAATTTTGTTGAATATAAAGAAATCTCTATGCCAATACACGGTTTAATTAAATGACCACCATGGAAAAATGTAAATACCACAATTTCGTTTTCCTGGTCACCTTTACCTCGAGAATTACTCTCCACAACTCTCTCACATACTGACCGGCATTTTTCCGAATACAATTATAATGGGAGAGAACCACCAAACCACACAGAGTGGGAGCAGAAATTCAATGAAAAATAATCTCAACCAACACCAACAAGACCAAAACAAAAACAAAAAAATTAGCAAAACAAACGTAAAGTGGCCAATATATAAATGAACAATCAAATAATAAACGAAGGCAGTCACACAATAAACCTGAACGTGAGAACAACAGCAACCAGGCAACTAGGCGACAACAACGGACATCGTTTAACGCGTAACGAAGGAAACGGAAAGAAAAACTTAAGTGTATTTCGTGTGTGAATGTGCTTTCTCAAGTGGAAGGTTGACAATTAACATAGAAACCCCTTCGAGAGAGGGTGAAACCGAACAGAAAAATAATAAGATTTGATATTTATCCCACATTTCATAGAAAACTCAACTAACATTAATTCAAATAATAACGGTCAAACGAGTAGAGTGTGTGCGTGTGTGTGTGTGAAAAGAAGAACGACCATGGCTGCTGTAACATTGAGAATTTCATTAATATTGCTAATTTTTTGCACACAAACAATTTGGGCAATGCATGTTGTTATTCCAGAATATACTAGCAGAAATGAATTTGTGGATACCCTAGTAATGAAAGAACAACAACAACAGTATCACAAATCCTCCTCCATGGTAGACGAAAATGAAGAAAATCCCTTATTAAGGCAACAAAGTAGTGTTAAATATCAGACAAATTTTAATGGAACTGCAACCACCACCGCCATCAATACTCATACTCAAGCCAATACTCATAATACTCATAGCCAAATACAAAATGCATTGAATGCAAAAACCAAAACCAGTCAACGACGACGACATCATACATCATACGATAAAAATGATGACGTCGTAACCACCAGTGGCGGGGTTGGCCCCACCAGCATGCATAACAACGAAGAAAATGAAAACACATTTGAGAATTCTCTCTACCAAGAGCAACACTCACGCCAGAGACGCGAATTATCCGACTGGCTAATTGCTCCCAATACACGTTGGTGCGGTCGCGGAAATTTGGCTAATGGAACATACAATACTCTCGGCGGCGCTACTAATGCCGATAAATGCTGTCGGAAACATGATCATTGTAAAGTATTCATAGGTGCAATGTCACAGAGGTATGGCCTGTTCAACTACAGACCCTATACTCTTTCGCATTGTAGTTGCGACCGTCGTTTTCGTACCTGCCTGAAAATGGCAAATGATGAGGATGCCAAAACTATAGGTCAGCTCTTCTTCAATATGGTACAGACTCAGTGTTTTGTACTCGCCAAGGAACAAGTTTGTCTAGAACGGGCAAAGAATGGTACCTGTGTACGGGAGGAGATAAAACAAAAAGCTCATTTAAGGAATAATAAGAAATTTTAAGCACTTTTTTGCTGTTGTGAACTTGACACAAGTGTGTGCTTGCTGCTGTTCTACAAAAGATAAGAAGTGTAAATGTGTTCGTTCGTGTGTGTACTTAATCTCAAAAATACATTAATGACCATGCCAATGATGATGATAATGGTGATGATGCTGAACATATGAAGATGCTCTAGAACGTTTTTTGCGATAATTTTTGTGTGAGACATTAGGACAATATACAAAATCTACTTAACCTGTTATGTACTATGTTTGAGATAACAATGTAGAATAACATTAGTTTTTTATTGTATAATGTTAATTAACATTGAAGACTGCTGCATGCCTGTTATGAAGGCTATATACCCCCTATATATAACCAATACAACAAATAGTTATTTAAGGTAAGTTTATAAGGAAAGAAAATATAAATATTAGTAATATAGAAGTAATTTATTTTATTTAATTTTATGTTGGGCTCCAATTTAGACCAGACGAAAAATGATATCAAACCAAAATCAGCACAAACTTAGACAAGAAATGATTCAAAATTTGGGGTATATCGGAATTATGAGAAACATGCCCGAAGCGATTTTTATAAACTCAGGCTTATAGAAAATGTGCACATTAGGGTAGTTATAAAAAATCGATATCGAACATAGTGTTTTTTCTGAGCCAAAACAGGGTAAATGTCAAAAATGACCATGAAAATGCGACAAAATCGATTAGTTGTCGTACCTAAAATTTTCTGAGCGACATTTTTGCAGAACATTTCGAAGCTGAAAAACGACATCTTGTGGTACTGTTATAGCGGTTCCTAAAATAAAAGACGAAAAGGACATTGAAGGAAGCGAGTAAGAAGGTCGAAATGCTCTACGAAAATAATCCTCATTCGATTTGACTGAAGAAATGTCATCTCATAAATAAGCTAGAACAACAGTTAACACAGATATAACGCTAATTTCAGATGCCTTACAGGGTCTTCAGCAGAAATTTAATCACGCCATAACTCGGAAGTTCGACTCACGGCGGATCTGTCCTTAGGGATTCTTAATATACTCACCAAGGGCTTTCAACCCCTATGACACCGTGTGAGATGGTTGGAGCGCAAGATAACTCTAGAACGGATCTGCCGATTCGGTCCAACATTTGGCCTTAGTAATATTTTGTCCAAACATAGTTTAAGTTTGAAGATAAGCCATATCGGTCCACTCCTTCAGGCACCTCCCCCGGAAAAGTTAAAAATGTTCGGAAAATTGTTCGTACGGTAACTCTTGAAGGGAGCGGCCGAATTGGACCATACTTTACACATCCTAATGTATCTACCAGATATAGATCAGGTTCAAATATGGACTATATTTGTCTACTCCATCCGGTACCTCCCACACAAAATTTCGGATAGGTTCTATTTTTTGAATTTTTATACCCTACTAGCTAAACCCGGTGAGCTTCGCTACCCCGACTAAGATAAGATATAGTGGAATGCTATAATTATATTAACCTTTTTTATATTTTAACGTATAAATATAGGAGAGACCATTCATGGCTGTAATGGAGCTACTATGGTATTTTTGTTTGTTTCAGTGGGTAACACTCCTCATAAAGCCTTTACACTATTAATTTCTCTTTATTGTGATATTTTAAATTACTCTTAGGATAACTCCCACTTTTATCTATAATTTTTACTCAAATAATGATTTAGATATATCATAATAAAAATATTCTTAAGAAGTCTCTCAAATATATGATATTAGTAGCTGTAGACTTGGCCTTTTCGTTCCCAACTATATGTACTTCTGTATATAATGTTGACGTCTACTGACTTCTGAGTTTCTTCAAAATTTCATTGAAATTGGGCATACGTATTAAAAATATAAAATCGACCGAAAATATATATGAGAGCCATATTCCGATATGAACCGATCTCGATATAATTTGACACATTTCCTTTTAGACCAAATCCCGTCTCACATTCCAAATTTCATTGAAATCGAGCATACATACATAGCGTGTTTGGTGAATAAAATATAGGAAATCGTCCGAATATATATATGAGAGCTATATTCAAATCTTAACCAATTTCGATATAATTTGCCACATTTATTTCTAGAACAAATTCCTTAACACATCACAAATTTCAGCGAAATTAGTCATATATAGCGTGTTTGGTGCATAAAATACAGGAAATCGTCCGAAAATATATATGGGATCTATATTCAAATCTAAACCGATTTCGATATAATTTGGCACATTTATGTCTAGACCAAATTCCGTCACACATATCAAAAGCGTGTCTGGTGCATCAAATACAGGAAATCGGCCGAAAATATATATGGGAGCTATATTCAAATCTGAACAGATTTCGATATAATTTGGCACATTTATTTCTAGAACAAATTCCGTCACACATTCCAAATTTCTTTGAAATTGGACATACATAGCGTGTTTGGTGCATAAAATATGGGAAATCGGCCTAAAATATATATGGGAGCTATATCCAAATCTGAACCGATTTCGATATAATGTGGCACATTTATGTCTGGACCAAATTCCGTTACACATTCCAAATTTCAGCGGAATTGGACATATATAGTGTGTTTCGTGCATAAAATACAGGAAATCGGCCGAAAATATATATGGGAGCTATATTCAAATCTGAACAGATTTCGATATAATTTGGCACATTTATGTGTAGTCAAAATTCCGTCACACATTCCAAAATTCAGCGAAATTGGACACATATTGCGTGTTTGGTGCATCAAAAACAGGAAATCGGCCGAAAATATATATGGGAGCTATATTCAAATCTGAACCGATTTCTATATAATTTGGCACATTTATTTCTAGACCAAATTCTGTTACACATTCCAAATTTCAGCGAATTTGGACATATATAGCGTGTTTTGTGCATCAAATACGGGAAATCGGCCGAAAATATATATGGGAGCTATATCCAAATCTGAACCGATTTCGATATAATTTGGCACATTTATTTCTAGACCAAGTTCTGTAACACATTCCAAATTTCAGTTAATTTGGACATATATAGTGTGTTTGCTGCATCAAATACATGAAATCGGCAGAAAATATATATAGGAGCTATATCCAAATCTGAACCGATTTCAATATAAATTGGCACATCTTTTTCTAGGCCAATATCCTTCACACATTTTAAATTTCAGCGAAATTGTACATATACAGCGTGTTTGGTGCATAAAATAAGGAAATCGGCCGAAAATATATGTATATGGGAGCTATATCCAAATCTGAACCAATCTCGATATAATTTGGCACATTTATTTCTAGAACAAATTCCGTCAGAAATTCAAAATTTCAGCGAAATTGGACATTAATAGCATGTTTGGTGCACAAAATAAAGATATCGGATGAAAATATATGTATGTGGGAGCTATATCCAAATCTGAACCGATTTGAATATAATTTGGTAAATTTATTTCTACATAAAATTCCGTCATACATACGAAATTTGTGGATTGTATTTGTAACAGTTCTAAAGATATTTGCATACAAAATCTAAATTTTTTGGAGGTACCTCCGATTTTGATGCTATATCTCCAGATCAACGCGAAATTTCAAAAAATGATATAGCCTATTTTCATTCCAAGCCATGTAGCAATGTACCCTTAGCATTTCAGTAAGATCTGTTCAGCGGTTTTCGAGTCTATAAGGCACAAACAAACAAACAGACAGACAAACAAATTTCAATTTTATATATATAGATTATCTTTTGAATGAATACCAATTACTTAATTCTTTATATTTATAGTTAAATCAATAAATCTTTTAAGGGTTAGTCCTGTTGTCGCCATATATGGTAACATGGGGCGCCTTCGCCACGTTTTTGTTCAAAATGTTCTCATACCGACACCGTTAAAGTTTTATCAAATATTATTTTTGGTACAAATATTAGCGTATCTTGACTATACGTTTTGATATGTAAGTGGCTATAATTTTGTTTTTAAAATATTATTTTTGAGAATTTACAAAATGTCTAAAAAGTGGCGAACCCTCCCCACCCATGGGGCAGCTTCGCCATCGATATTGAACATTTCCCAAAGGACTCTAAAACTGTAATTTACAATACTTTTTCGTTAAATATCAACATTATGCGAAAAAGGAATATGTTTTCTATTGAATAATCAAAAATGATTCTAAAATTCACAAATAGTAACCGATTCTAGCGGTTAATTGAAGTAGGTTCCTTGAATTTAGGTACAAAAATCATAATATAACTAAAACAAGATACGTTTATGATACTATTTGATTTTAACTTCACATTATAGTGTGGTATATCTATGGCATAAAGAATTGAAGTTAAACATGACAAATTTCTGACATTAACCCACCACACCCCTATCATGGCGTAGGCGCCCCACCCCCAACATATCTCATAATATGAATATATTGACATTTGTTATTGTTTTTTTCATGCAAATTATTGGGATTTCTATTCGTCAGTAGTTGTCTTCTAACGGTATAAAATATGTTTTTGATATCACAAAAGGTAAAGAAGATATCACAACAAACATCTACCATAATTATTTTTCGCAATACCCTCAAAACACAAAACCCCGTGCGTCCGCTATCATACTTATGACACAACTGCCAAATTTTAGGAGATGATAGATCTTCATTAAACTCACAATTTTGCCATTTACGGATTTTTTCTAGCACTTGTATTTTACGAGAAAATCGGCGATGGCGTACCCGCCCCAGTGGCGAAGGCGCCCCATGTTACCATATATTTCGCAAAGTAGCCTACATATGGATAAAAACTACTGACCTTTCCTCTGATGTAAATTGCAATAAAGTGTTTGCTAGATAACGGGCCTACTGCCTAATATATAATGGGTTCTGTGTAGAGAACCACATTTTTATCCCATGCTACTTATTGTAACTCCAATGTTGTTGTTGGTAAAAAAAAAACCAACGACTTAGCCTAAATTTCATTTTTGCAAGCGCTACGTATACTTATCTTTGCCACTGTACGTTGGCTTGTCATATAAAACAAAAAATGTCAACCATAGATAGAGTGAGGTTGATGCACTTGTGTAAATCAAGAACGGGGGTTATGTGGGTTTTTTAGTAAAAGTTGGTATATCCATGAAATATTGATTTGTGGAGGGACTGAGGTCGACCGTGGCATAGCCTCCTTACCACGACAAGGACTTAGAAACTAAGGCTGTTACTTGTTGAAACACCTAAGTATAAAATGTTAAGAGTATTTATTTGTAAATGGTATTTATTTTTATTTTTGTTTTCTTACTTGAAATTCCCACCAAAATACTTAACATTTAAAACTATATTTGTCTATCTTTTCAGTTTATCTAAGGACCCCACTTCCCCAACAAATTATATGGATTATATCCTAGAAGAATGTTCTCAAAGAAATTGGATTCAAATGATGCCGACAAACATATCTACTTTGTATTCATAATTAAGAAATATTATTAAGCAATATTTAAATGCCTCCAATAGAGATGAAATCGTTAAGCCATTAACTCATTACACACTTATTTTACAACTTAATTAGTTTTTTAGTGATAAGAATAAAAAAACAAATCACGTATTTAAAAAATATAGTTTTCTAAAAACAAATACAATCATCATTCGTCCATTGGAATAGAAGAAAAAGTGGACATTGATCTTGATAATGAAATAAAAGTAAACCAAAAATAAAACAACGAATTTAAATTTAACAAATAATAAATAGCAACAACAAACTTTCTCCATTTAGTTTTCACAATATTTAAAAATTGTTTTTATTTAGAATTAGAATATAGCGCATAAATGTTTTACATATATAGAGGAATAATGTGTGTATTAAATATTTATGTAGTTCAAAGTTTATAAAGAACAATAAGATTTAATTAAGATTATATAATGTTTGTATTTTAGATTTTCTGTATAGTTGAAAAAAAAAACATTTCATTGAATCAATATTATTAATTAGAAATTAGTCTAAAAATGACAAGCGAAGCCATTAAATTGATTTCAATAATAAAATTTACAAAAAAGAAAACAAATATTTATTTAGCACTATAATTAGATTTGAGCGTTTCATTTACAACAGAAGGTAATCCAAAAATAGAACATTGTTTGTAAAACGTTTGTTCTACATAGGAAACATAAGCAAATTGATAACAAAATTATTAAAGACGAACACGAACATGAACTTGGAGCTGGAGGTAGAGCCGAATCAATAAAATAAAGATTTACGAGTACTTTTTTTTTCAAAATAGTCAGGCTTAATCCCATAGTCGTTGTTTTAATATTTTATTAAAACAACTTTAATTTATTAGTGGGAAAAAATTGGCGATGTTTACCAAGGGGTAAGGCAGGGAATACTATAGTTTCAGATCTCGCCACAGATCTTCATCAGTTCCCTTATTTCTTGTTTTTCAACAAGAAACTTTTTATACCCAAGTGTCAATTTTTTGAAAAACAAAATAGAAGTCGTCATCCCAAACAAAAAACGCCAACCCTCCTAATTGTGAGACCGGGCCTGACTATTTTCAAAAACAAAATAGAAGTCGTCATCGCAAACAAAAAACGCCAAACCCTCCTGATTTACGAGTACTTGTAGAAGCTGCTACAACAACAACAAAATTATTAACAATTTAAATGTTAACATATTTTAGAAAATTAGCTTTTTCACTTTCAAAACATAAGTGGGGAATTCACAAAGCCAAGACCCGAGACCAAGACCACTTTAGTTACCGTGGCGCCCAACAAAATAACCTTTAGATACCATAGGAGGAAGATTATGAATTAATGTATCTTAACTATTCATCAATGTAAATTTTCAATGGACTTTCAGACCTATAAGCGTGAACTATTTCAATAAATTTTCAGTAAGCATCTTGATTTTGATTTGATTTGTCTTCCAAGTCTGACTATATTTGTAAAAACACTCGATGCACATGAAAAAAAACGTGGCGCCCAACGATGAAACGTTTAGATAATATAGAGAGATTTGAGTCTCATCTTTCCTTTATGACAGAGCTGAAAAACTATCGATATTTCCAACATTAGGTATTTTCGTTGTTGGCGTTTTTTATTGTTGGACTGCAGAATTTTACATCTTTGTGTTTATTTCAGCTTTAGTCCATATTTTGTTGTATTCAAGTATTTGAATAACAACAAAATGTTTTACAGTGGATATGAAATTGATTAGTTGCGGGCGGAGGGTAGGGAATACTATAGTTTCAGTTGTCACCAAACAACTTCATCAGTTCCCTTTTCCGCCGACTCTGGTATTTTTTATTTTAGGTATTTTCGATATTTCATTTCAAAAAATCGATTGCTATCGACATTATGGTTAATTTGTCGTCACCATTAATTTGCAAATGAATATGGCAGAAATGTCTATGCTTTTGTTGACATTTTGCACAAGTGTTAACAGAAATATGAAGGAGAAAAAAAAGCAAATGATTTTATTTAATAAAAATATACAAAAATACATATTACTTTTATGAAAAATGTGTACGTATGACTATGGAATTACTTTCTCACATCCACAAAACCGAAAAGTCGCGAAATTTCTATTTATTTCAATGAATTCTAGGTTAGGGGTTTTTAATCCGATAATATCAATAGATAAAACTATCTATCGATATTGATTGTTTTAAAAAATAATAGATATTATCGATAGTGCCATCGATTTTTTGCAGTGGGCATATATACATTTACTAGGCGTTTACACCAGACAGTTTGTCTTCAAATACAACTCTGATTTACTAACACATACATTTGTCGGCTGTCTTCCAGCTGTCCATCATTTTTTCACAGACAGTCGGCGTTTTTTTCAATTTTGGGCGTTTGAACCGACAAAAATGTTGATTAGGATTAAATATCAAAAGTTTTGCGGAGGAGATACTAAAAGGAATGGATCGACATTGACCGTTATGGAAGTGGATCTCTAGCCACAACATATCGTCGATGTCATGCTTAAGTTTTCCATACGCCATTTTTGACTTTTTGAGATACAGATGGTTTCTAGGGTTTTCCGGTATGCTCTTTCTGAATTTCTAGTCGGCTTTCTCCTATCTGCTCTAGTCTCCGAGATATACACACCTCGATGGAAAAGCATAAACTTTTTTCAGTTATGAAATTAATATTTTAAAAACTTAGAAGTTTAAAAACACATTTCAAAAATCAGAATTTTAATTTTCGATTTAGAAGTATTTAATTTATTGAGATAAAGATGGAAAATTTTTGTATCACTTTGTTCCATGTGATTTACTATATTTCACATTTGTGTCATAAGTGCGGATATGGAACAAATCGACAAAAATTCTTTTTTTAAAAAAATCTCTATAACTTTTATATTCCAATACATATTCCTCCAAATTTTTGCAAATATGTTCTATATACTATTATTAATATTTGAAGTCAAAAATATAAATATTTGCTTTAGTCAGCTCCACACAGTTGTGACAAAAAACATTAAAATGCGATTATCTCAAAACGGGCAAATGGCGTATGGAACACTTAAGCATGACACCGACGATATGGTGCCATAGGGGGGTTTTCACTCTTCGGGCTGTTCGCTCAAGAAGTATGGACTCACCCCTAAAAAAAACTTTTACCATCGTAATTGAGGCAGCGAATGAAAGTTGCTTCAACGAAAATCAAAGTGATTCGATATCAGGTCTTAAAGTGAACTTATCCGAAATTTTGTGTGGGAGGTACCGGATGGAGTGGACAAATATAGTCCATATTTTAACCTGATCTATATCTGGTAGATATATTAGGATGTGTAAAGTATAGACCAATTCGGCCACTCCCTTCAAGAGTTACCGTACGAACAATTTTTACGAACATTTTTGAACTTTTGTGGGGGAGGTACCCGAAGGAGTGGACCGATATGGCTCATCTTCAACCTTAAACTATGCTTGGACAAAATATTACTAAGGCCATATTTTGGACCGAATCGGCAGATCCGTACGAGAGTTATTTTGCGCTCCAACCACCTCACACGGTGTCATAGTGGTTTTTTTGCAACTTTCATGCTATTTTCTCAGGAAGTATGGACTTGCCCCTGATGAAAATTGTACTGTCGTATGGAGGGCAGTGAATACAAGCTGCTAAAACAAAAATCAAAGCGATTCGAGAGATGGCCCTAAACTGAACTTTTCCGAAATTTTGTGTGGGAGGTACCCGAAGGAGTGGACCTATTGAGACCATATTGAAACTTCATATTACTCTGATAGAAAGTTTACGCTATACAAAGTATGGACGAAATCGGTCACTCCCTTCAAGAGTTATCGTGCGCACACACCTTCCGAACATTTTCGAACTTTTTTGGGGGAGTTACCGGAAGGAGTGGACCGATGTAGCTCATCTTCGAACTTAAACTAAGTTTGGACAAAATATTACGAAAGCCAAAATTTGAACCGAATCGGTTCATCCGTTCGAGAGTTATCGTGCGCTCCAGCCAGCAGGACAGACAGACAGACAGACGGACGGACATGGCTAGATCGACTCCAAATTGTCTGAAACACATTTGGTCCAATTATACTTGGGGTCTAAAACCATTATTTCGGTGAGGCACATTTTTATCGTATCAAAGTGTATATACCCTCCTTAGCCTAAAGGCTGAGGGTATAAAAAAAGAACAAAAACAAAATATGTGAACGGAAAACAAAAGGAATCCACGATTTTTATTCATAATTTTACAACTGTTTTTGCAGTAGTCTGGACGCCTACGTCACACGGGCAAGTTTTGGGTTTTTATACCCTCAGCCTTTAGGCTAAAGAGGGTATTTACACTTTGATACGACCAAAAATGTGCCTCATCGAAATAATGGTTTTAGACCCCAAGTATGTTTGTACGATATCCGTTTCAGACATTTTTGAGTAGATCTAGCAATGTCCGTCTGTCTGTCCGTCCGTCTGGCTGGCTGGTGGGCACGATAACTCTCGAACGGATTAATCGATTCGGTTTTGGGTATCGAAATATTTTGTCCAGATTCGATTTAAGTTCGAAGATGGGCCATATAGGTCCACTCCTTCAGGTACCTCCCCCACAAATTTTCAAAAATTGTCGCAAAACTTGTGCGCACGATAACTCTTGTAGGGAATAACCGATTTGGTCCATACTTTGCACATCGTGTAATTTCTACCAAACTTAGCTGAGGTTCCAATATGGACTCAATTGGTCCACTCCTTCGGGTACCTCCCACACAAAATTTCGGAAAAGTTTAGTTTAGGACCTGGTCTCGAATCGCTTTGATTTTTGTTTACACAAGTTGTATCCGCTGTCCTCTATACGACGCTGTAAGTTTCATTAGGGGCAAGTCCATACTTCCTGAGAAAATAGCCTTAAAGTTACAAAAAAACCCTATGACACCGTGTGTAGTGGTTGGAGCGCAAGATAACTCTCGAACGGATCTACCGATTCGGTCCAAAATTTGGCTTTCGTAATATTTGTCCAAACTTAGTTCAAGTTCAAAGATGGATTATATCGGTCCACTCCTTCCGGTACCTCCCCCACAAAACGTCGAAAATGTTCGGAAAATTTGTGCGTACGATAACTCTTGAAGGGAGTAACCGATTTGGTCCATACTTTGCACATTATGAAATTTCTACCAGACTTAGGTGAGGTTCCAATATGGACTCAATCGGCAAACTCTTTGGAGTACCTCCCACACAAAATTTGGGAAAAGTTCAGTTTAGGACTTGCTCTCGAATCGCCTTGGTTTTTGTTGTAACATCTTGTATTCACTGTCCCCTATACGAAGGTACAAGTTTCCTCAGGGGCAAGTCCATACTTCCTGAAAAAAAGCCTTAAAGTTGGAAACAAACCCTATAACACCATGTTTATGGGTGGAAGCGCAAGATAATTCTCGAACGGAAATGCCGATTCCGGCCAAAATTTGGCCTTCGTAATATTGTTTCCAAACTTAGTTTAAGTTCGTAGATAAGCCAAATCGGTCCACTCCTTCAAATCGGTCCACAAAAGTTCAAAAATATTCGGAAAAATTGTGCCCACGATAACTCTTGATGGGAGTGACCGATTTGGTCCATACTTTACACATTCTCATAATATCTACCAGATATAGTTCAGGTTCGAATATGGACTATATTTGTCCACTCCATTCCGTACCTTCCACACAAAATTTTGGATAAGTTCACTATAAGACCTGCTGTTGAATCACTTTGATTTTTGTTGAAACAACATACATTCGCTGCCGCAATTACGATGGTAAAAGTTGTTTCAGGGGCAAGTTCATACTTCTTGAGAAAACAGACTGAAGGGTGTAAAAACCCCCTATGGCACCCCCATGGTCTATGTCGGTCCTTTCCTTTAAGTACATTTTCCGCAAAATTTTTGAACTTTAATCCTAATCAACATTTTTATCGGTTCATACGACCAAAATTTTGAAACCCCCTAAATACATAAGTTTTTTGTGAAAATTTTTTTTCAATTTACACAGGCTGAGGGTATATCTCTGTCGGCAAAGCCGACTGATACTATTTTACTTGTTGACAATCAATACATGAACTCAACTGTCCTGTCATGTGTAAACGCAGGGTTTCTGGGACCCGAATGTTTTTGTAAAAGCAATTAATGCACATAATTGGAATGTGGCGCCCAACTAAAAAAGTTTAGGTAGTATAGGAAGATTAATGTTTAATCATTAGACAGCGGAATCCTATGCAAATGCATATATGGTTAGGATGGTCGTAGAGAAAATCTGATTAGAAAGAAACTCGTTTTATCACAAAATAAAACGAATTAGGCCCAGAAATATAGAAATTCATGTTTTGCATATCGTGCATATTTTGACATATTTTTACATATTTGCATAAAATGAGCATATGCAAAAATACATACAAGGATTTGTGGTATAAAAATCCCACCGAAATGGCTGAAATGTGGTATTAAGTCTTCTTCATATAGCCCCCATAGAACGGTACCTCCCGATTTCCGATATTTTGAAGGATGTGGCCTCAACATCACACTTAAATGGCTGATATTTTGTGTAAAAGCTTCGTTGGAGTAGAAAACTTGCCACCTGAAATTTTTCAGTATATGTCCACGTCTTCATATAGCCCCCATAGAACGGTACCCCCCGATTTTCGGTATTTTGAAAGTTGTAGCCTCAATATCCCACCGAAATGACTGAAATTTGGTATTAAGTCTTCCTTGGGGGTAAAATACTTTCCACCTAAAATTTTAAACAGAAGAATTATACATGCAAAAATGTTTGTACCTATTATTGAAATATTTGTTGCATAATTTTGCATATGTCATATGTTTCGATTGCAATTTAATTTAATAAATTTGACATGAATTGGTTGCATAAAATTCCGCTGTCTATTAATCATTAATCCTTTATTACGCATCTAAGTTCCGATCCACACTAGAGCATGAAAAACATTTCAATCAGGGCAACCATGAATAAAAATTCCGTACGGAATTTATTCCCTCTCCCCAATTTGACAAATTTTTATTTCCGTATTTATGTCCACATACATATGAAATTTTATTTTATTTGAAATTAAAAATGAAATCATTCGAATTACAAATGGAATAAATCGAATTTCAAATGGAATAAATCGAATTACAAATGGAATAGTTCGAATTACAAATGGAATTCTCGAATTACAATTGAAACGTTACGAATTACAAATAAAATTCTCGAATTACAATTAAAATAATTCGAAATACATCTGAAAAGGGTGTAATTTTCTACGTTTTAAAATACAATTGATTTTTAAAGAATTCCACCATTTTAGATTATTTTCTGTGCGGAAAAATTTCGAGGGAAATGTTCATGATTGCCCTGTATAATATATGCGTTCTTAGACCGAGTTCCATACTAGAGTAATTTTATGAAATTGCAGTCATGATTCTGTACCCCATTGTGCGGAACAGACCTGTCCTGCGGAACCGGATTTTTCAGCGTCGGACAAATCCGAAAAACCATTACTTATAGTGATAAGGGAAAAACACCCACCAATAAGACGGACGATTCTTGATACCACAGACCTTAAAAAAATTCCAAAGAAGCAATGAATAATAAAGTGTATCGAAGGACAGTTATAGACTGCAGGAGGTATGCAATTAAGATCTGAATACTATCAGCTGATAAGCTCTAATATCAAGTTCGTGAACAAGTTCGAGAGTATCTATTCCCACGTAACTAAGAGGCAACATCTTATCAGCGAAATTCCCACTTCAACAACGGAAGGAACCCTTATCGAGGCCCCAAAGTAGGTGACGATCAAGGGGACCTGTCGTTCGAATAAGGATACTTCTCACCCAAGGCGTTTAAGTCACAAAAATCATCTGATGAACAAAGAGATAATTTCGTCCGAGGAACAGACTCCTGCTCAGAAGAAGTTGACTCTGTCACACCCGGTTCATACGCCTGCATCATATGTCTCGGTGACGAAGAACGTTAGTGAGAAGATCGCTACTGGAGAGACTAAAATCTCAATAGACACTGACTTCGAAACCCTGTACGTCGTCTAACCCGAAGCATTCAATACTGTGTGATCTCCGGCTAGCAGGGGTGATCCCAATGGGCGCATCAGCGATTGTTATGGGTTGCTGGAGGAAGGTCGTCTTAGGGGCATTCTCATCTCGGACGCGGTTGATCAAAGCAACGCACGGCTCGCCCAGCACTTTACAAGGTGCGAAGAATATTGAATTTAGTCGAGAAACATAACGTCGATCTTCAGATGGGAAAGTGGAGAACTCTTACCTCCTTTCAGAAGAACGTCGGACTTGTAATGAAGTTTGCTACCGACAAGTCTGGAGAAAACTACCAGAGAAATCGAGGGGGGTCTGCTAAACTTTATGCTAGGAAAATCAATAATAGGGCGGAAGCGGCCACAGCTTAGCTTGTTCCAATAAACCTGTAATATTGCAAAGCTACTGTAGCTATACTCCTGAAAACCCTTTCGCCTTAGATATCGATATCGCCATTGTCCAGGAAGGAGCTGGGGAGCATAAGCTGAGTATTCTTTGGTTGCGATGCAAATGCTCACCACTTCCACTGGGGAAGCAGTGACACTAATTGCGGAAACAATATTTTTCAACCAGTCGAAGAAGTCGAGTTCCTAGCCAATACTTATCCTGATATTTATCCTGACTACTCTCGAATCACCTACCCTGGGAACAAATCCACTTAGCCCATAGCCAATATTCGTAAGGTAACTAGGAGATCCTACAATAAGAGCCCTAACCACTATTAATTCGTACACATAGCATTTTTCAACAATGTAATAAATAAAATATTCATATCTTCAGAACTATAATGACTTCACAAACAAATCTTATTATTCTTAAAGATAATTTTATTCTCTTTATGCCCGTAATTTCTAGCCCTAGGTAACTGGGTAGGTAGCTACCTATTAGTTATGTTTACCTACGCGTTTGGTAATTTCTACATGCCATTTACCGAGGCGTGTAAATTTTGAAAACATGTGGTAACATTGTAATTTTCATTCATGATTTCGTAAAAACATTGCCACATATAAGTGTTTTACAATTTTTAACACATTGGCAACGATCAACCAGGCAAAATCCTTGGTGTAATGCCCGTAATTTCTAGCACTAGGTAAACGGGTAGGTAGGTACCTATTAGTTATCTTTACCTACGCGTTTGGTAATTTCTACGTGCCATTTACCGAGGCGTGTAAATTTGGAAAGCATGTGGTAACATTGGTGATTTTCATTCAATGTTTCGTAAAAACATTGCCACATATAAGTGTTTTACAATTTTTAACACATTGGCAACGATCAACCAGACAAAATCCTTGGTGTAAGTAACACGGCCGTTTTCGACCCGGTAACGTTACCTATGGATTGAAATTATGAAATTTTGCTTACACGGGGGATATCTATGAACTCATAGATAACTACGCGTAGAAATTACGGGCATAAGTAACACGGCCGTTTTCGACCCGGTAACGTTACCTATGGATTGAAATTGTGAAATTTTGCTTACACGGGGGATATCTATGAACTCATAGATAACTACGCGTAGAAATTACGGGCATTAGACATATATTAATAAAAATACATATCAAAAAAAGAGCATTCCCAGCCAGCATTTTTTGAAATTTTTATTCAAATTCGAGTCTTTTTTGATCCGACTGCACGATTAAAAAGCTGGAATATGAGCTCATTTTCTGATCATAAATGACTCCTTTGTCGGGATGAAAATGTAACCTCAGGCGACTCTTCTAAACAAATCACAAATGAGTCTTCCTCTGCATTAGTTTCGAATCCTTTTCGAGTCGTATTTTAATCATTTATTGGTGATTTGTTGATTAATTTGTGACTCTTTTTCGAGTCTTTTTAAGACAAGTTTATAATCGTTTACGAGTCCTTAGTGAGTCATTTATGATTCTTTATCAGACAAAAAATTAAAAGAATTTTCTTTTTTATTCTTCTTTGTTTTTTGTTTCTTTCCTTTCTTTTGTTTTCTTTTCTGCTTTGTTATGACTTTTAATTATCCCTTTGTTCATTCACTTTCTTCATTTCACTTGGCAAAACCTGTAGATGTGTTTTCTTTGCAATATTCATAATATTACACTGTGCAACAAGGTTTCTGTGCGGTGGAAAATTCCTTTTGGAGATGAAAGCCCTTAGTGAGTATATTAAGAACCCAAAAGGAAATTTTCCCCATAGGTCAAGTTTCTGAGATATCGCGCGATGAATTTTTTGAATTTTCGGCTATGATGCTTGAGAAAATGGCATTATATCTCTGTTTGCCGTTATTGTAGCTTCGTTTTGAGATTACATGTCTGCAGTCAAATCGAATGGCGAATCTTTTTGTAGAACATTTCATTCTTCTAACTCAATTCCTTTCACGTCCTTTTCGTCCTTTCTTTCTTGAACCGTAGTAAAAGTACCACAAGATGAGATTTTACAGCATCCAAACATTCCACAAAAATATTGCTCAGAGAATTTTAGGTACGGTTCTCATTGACAACTAATCGCTACTGTCACGTTTTCATTGTCCTTTTTGACATTTACCCGGTTTTTGTTCAGAAAAAACCTATATTTTGTTTTTCTGTATATTCGTTATTTGTTATGTATTGGTAGGTAGACATACCCATTGGTTATCGCTTATATTGACATCTGGGATGTATCTGAAATATTTACCATATATAGCTCCCGATATGCTAAACACGTTAATGACAAATTTTCTTGGAGAATAGATCCGGTTATCTAATATTTTGAACCGGATATAGCGATATAAAACCCGGATTTTGTACCGATTTTAAGTAATCGATTAAGGTTATATGTATACCATTAGAAAGCTAATAAAATTGCCAATCAGCGAAAATACATTTTTTGACAGCATCTTACCTGAGTTCGGTGCTAAAACAAAAAACCCGTATTCTTGAACCGTTTTTAAGGAAAAATATCACTGCGCGTAAATATGAAGATCAAAGCTTGGTGGGTTAAATATTCTTTTTGCCGATGAAAGTGGATGAAGTTAATATTATGAACCCGGAAGGACAGTTATGCCGTAGGTCAAACTTCTGAGTTATAGCGAAATGGAATTTATGTTACGGGTTTATTGTCGTGTTCTTAAAGTTCATCAAGAATGTATGCATCACGCCATAACTCCGGTTCAAAATATTAGATAACCGGATCTATTCCCCAAGAAAATTTGTCATTAACGCGTTTAGCATATCGGGAGCTATATATGGTAAATATTTCAGATACATCCCAGATGTCAATATAAGCGATAACCAATGGATATGTCTACCTACCAATACATAACAAATAACGAATATACAGAAAAACACAACACTTTTTTTTGACAAAAACCGGGTAAATGTCAAAAAGGACAATGAAAACGTGACAATAGCGATTAGTTGTCAATGAGAACCGTACCTAAAATTCTCTGAGCAATATTTTTGTGGAATATTTGGATGCTGTAAAATCTCATCTTGTGTTACCTTTACTACGGTTCAAGAAAGAAAGGACGAAAAGGACATGAAAGGAATTGAGTTGGAAGAATGAAATGTTCTACAAAAAGATTCGCCATTCGATTTGACTGAAGACATGTAATCTCAAAACGAAGCTACAATAACGGCAAACAGAGATATAACGCTATTTGCTCAAGTATCATAGGCGAAAATTCAAAAAATTCATCGCGCGATATCTCAGAAACTTGACCTATGGCGAAAATTTCCTTTTGAATTCTTAATATACTCACTAAGGGCTTTCATCTCCAAAAGGAATTTTCCACCGCACAGACCTTGAGTTCCAATTTGTGGCACAGTGTTATACATTTATACCAAAGTTTTGTAGAAAGTGTATATGAGAATTATAAACAACCATCCCGTTATGTTTGGAAATAAACAAAACAATCAATGTTTTATCACCTAGCTGTCCAAAATATGATCAGAAGATACATAATTCTAATCACTTTTCAAAAACCTGCATGACACTTTTTTGATTAAGCATTTTTCAATCTTCAGATGATCTAAATGTGACAATAAATAACAAAAAAAATTATCACATTTTAAACGCTTCAATGATTTATTTGTGATTGCTACACATTTGTTGTTGTATTTTAAATTGAACTCTTTTTAATCATTACAGGGAGTCATTTTCGAGTCCCTTTCTGATCATACAAGGGACTTAATCAGTTTTTGATCAACAAAAGGACTCCAAAAAGACTCCGCAATGTGATTTTTGGATAAACAATCTTCCAAATGCTGGCTGGGTTTTAAAAAACAAACAAAAACGAAAGTTCATTATTTTAAACAAAAATATTGTGACCACTATTAATTCGTACAGTCACCAATTATCATTATTAGAATTATTTTACGCCATCATTGTTTACAACGTTACAACGTGTTACAACGGTCTCGACCCACTTTGGCATGGTCTGACTAGCTTTTGACAATCTTCACGGGTTATCGAGTGCCAAATTTTCTGAATTTTGGACTTTAACCCGTTAACAGTCCGTTGGGGTTCATTTTGAAGCTTTCTTTTCATAATAGCCCACAAATTTTCTATTGGATTAAGGTCTGAGGAAGAGGATGGCCAATCCAGGACCTCGATTTCTTTTTCTTCAAGCTACTTTTTCGTACTTTTAGCAGTATCGGAAAAAAACACCATCCTGTTAGAATATGTATTCCCCATAGTCTGCTATTTCGATACAGTTGGTAGCAGATTTTCTTCCTGGATTTTTATATATTTTTCTGCATTTACGATTCCATCTATGAAATGGAGCCGACCAACACCTTTTGAAGACATACATCCGCATACCATAACGCTAACTGAAAACATTACTGTACGTTTTGAGCAGTTTTTATTGTATGTCTCGGCGCTTTTACGTACTACCCTTTATCTTACATCACCAAAACAGACATATATCAAACTTGGATTCGTCACTAAAAATAATGCTGTCCCATTGCCGTTGTACTCAAAATCTTCTCTTTTTAGTCCATAATAGGCGTTTATTTCATTTTAAGCGCTCTAAGCAATGTCTTTTCCTTGGCTTAAAAATTATATAAATTATCAGGTTGATTTTGAAATACCGGCTTAATCTTTAACTTACCTTATAGAAATTATAACCTTTTCATATGCAGTCGGGTCCACTCACGTTCTAAGAGCTTTCCAATTGCTTCAGACCACTTTATGGCTATATCTCGAACAGTGCTTCTACGATTTAGTTTAATGATATTTGCCGAAGCTCTTTTATCGCGAGGATTTATTTTGGAAGCACGGCCTCCGTTTGAAACATTATTGCTGAAATTTCTTAATATTTTCACTTTTTTCATATTTTCTTGTTTTCATATTTTCTTTTCTCATATTTACTTTGTATTGTAGGTCTTGGAATTTTAAGATCAGTCGAAATCTGTCCATATGTCGTTCCAGATTTGAATTTATCGACGATTAATATTATAATAATTAAACCTTTATTCTGGCGTTTGATGTTAAAGAGTGAGAAAATACCTGGTGTACGAAATAATAGTGGACGAAACTCAGTACGGATTGGGATGTCTACAAGGTTCACTTTAATAAGTACAAGAGTGAAATCATAAAAGCTAAGCGGAGGTCTTGGGTCAGTTTTATACAGTCTATGTAGGGAGTTGCTTCGTCAACTAGGCTAGGTTTCGCAAGATACTATTTAAAGATCCCAAAAGTTTCCATAAATACAAGGATCAAATCAATAAAGCTAAGCGAAGTTCCTGGTTCAATTTTATAGAGTCTATTGTGGGTGTTGATCAAGTGAATAGGTTTTGCAAGACTCCGGACTAGAGACTCCCGATCTGCTATCAGGGGTTCACTTTCCCGATTTATGGTGTCCTGACTACAACAAGTTACAGTCAAATCCGAACTGAAGAAGATGAACAAGTGATAGACATATTAATTAACCTCAAAAGACTTCAATGGGCGATTATCAGCTTCCAGCTTTACTAATTACCGATTCGGGATAATACCGGTTTTGCTTACGATTGAAATGGAGACGGTACTAATGATTCTGGCGAAGGGTTTTAAGGCCTGTCTGCGTTTCTCGCACTTACCCGGTCTATGGAAAGAGGTAAAGGTGACGTACGAGTATATTCCCAAAGCGGAAAAGTCGAGTCACACATTATCCAAAGACTGCAGACCAGTTAGTCTTTCTTCCTTTCTATTAAAGACGATGGAAAGGTTACTGGATCTGGAAATTAGTTCACAATTCTATTCCTTAAAGGTCAGTATAAATCAGCACGCCTATATCATGGGTAAACAATCTCACCTCTGTTCTGGCTTCTAGTGATAAATTTAATTTTTGTATTTTTCGACAAGCTGAAAACCAACCCTGTCTGGCCTTGGTACAAATGGCAACCTTTGGAATCAACCCAGAGAACTCGGAACTTGTGCTATTCAACAAAAAAAGGACAGCGCCAATTCTGATTACCAGTTCAATCAAACACAGGCTGCTAGGACGGCATTAAGGGTTAGGATCCCGACGGACTTCACATTTCTAACAAGCGAAGGTCTTGATAGGCTTGGACTTCAAATGATCTTATGATTTTAGTGGTTGCCAGCCAGACATTTTTTGCAGTGTTAAAATATTGAGAGTTTTTAGTGGGAATTAAGGTGTTTATAGGTAAAATGGTCACGGTACATGTAGATTAGGGTGGCCCAAAAAACGACAACATTTTTTGAAAAGCCCTCCCTCCTAATTTTTTTTTTCATTTGATCCAAAAACTTTATATACGAAATTTTATGGCGATCGGTTAACGTTATCCCGTGCCACCACAGGGATCTTTGTTCCAATAGTAATTTGTATGGGGCCAAAGGATGAAAAATTTTTACCTACAGAAAATTGTGAAAATCGGATCGGATTTTGGTATAGTTCCGATAGGCCGATTTTAGGTATTTTGGGCCCCATATAGCTACACCGAAATCTGATCAAAAATTTTTGTAGGATTCGTTTTTTAGCTGCAACAATGAACTGGTAAAAACTTTCTCATCGGTTGGATGCTGATTTTAGAGAATTTTCTATAAATGCACCTTTGCCCCCATACAAATTACTATGGGAACAAAGATCCCTCTGGTGACACGGATTAAAAGTGCTTTGTCGGTTTTTGGGCCGCCCTAATGTAGATACTTATTTAGTAGTACATGTAATGAGTTTTTCATAGTCAAGCTTTACCTAGCCATTCACATCTAATATGCATGAGGAGACGTTTCAAACCACGAGCACAGCATTTTGGTTGTTGTTGTAGCAACGCAAATGTGTTCGTTCGTGTATTATTTCAGTTATCAGGTTCCTATGTATCCAGATTCAAGAATTCTGCAACCTGGACTGGTTGCGTCCATAAGGAATCAGGAGACAGGTGAGTGGGGTTAGCTAGGCAGCTAAACAAATGCAGTGTATCGTGGGGTTCCAATCCACATGCTGGGCATGTGTTGGGTATCGTGGCGTCTATTCGGTCCAAAACGAATTGGAGCCTCAGTGGGATCGTCATTTCAGCCGTCCATGTGGTGAACAGTGTGGCAGTGGATTAGCGGCGGATATTTTCATATTCCTCAGATGGAAGAACTGCACTAGGTCAGCTATGTAGACATTTAACCTATTACATATGTCATCGACGATAGGACCCGACGCTAAGATCATACACTGATCCGCATACATCACGATCTCTATGCCGTCTGGAGGGTGTGGAATTTCAGAAAGGTAGAGGTAAACAGTTCCGGAGATATCACCCCTCCGTGGAAACTCCCTGTTTCACTCTACGGGGTTTGGACTTCTTGTTTCTGAATTCCACAAACGACGGGCGTCCGCACATATAGTTGATTACCAACGTTTCAAACAGGGCTGGAGATTAGTCTTCTCTATATCCTCGAACAGCTTGGCATGGCTGACGGTATCGAAAGCCTTCGATAGGTCAAGAGCCACCATGACTGTTCGGTCGCACGGCCTTTTCTGGTTCAGTCCTCTACTGATATGTGTGGATATGGCGTCTAATGCTGATGTAGTACTATGCATTTTCCGAAATCCATGTTGATGTTGGGAAACTGGAAAACACCTTCTCATCGTGGGGAGGAGTAGTGCCTCTAGGATCTTTGCTAGTGGCGACAGGAGCGAAATCGGCCTGTACGATTCACCTCTGCTGGCATCCTTGCCAGGCTTCAGTAACGGGACCACCCTGCCAACTTTCCAGCCTTCTGGTATGATATGGGTGGCTAACAATAGGTTGAGGACACTTGTTAAATACTCAACTCCAGGTTCATCCAGTTGCTTAAGCATTACCATCGATATTCGGTGTGGGCCCAACGCTTTGGATGATTTCGCGTTTCGGATGGCATCTGCAACATCGCTCATCGTAAATTGTGGTGGTACCTCTGCGGCTGGAAGGGCTCTCCTTATACGGCGTAGCACACTTCTCTTCGCCCTATCACTCTCGGGGTGCTCTATGAACTGTCGGTTAAAATAACACGCGCACCTCTTTGGGTCAGTTACTGTCACGCCGTTGAAAGGAACTGCTATTCTGTTCCGCACCAAAAATGATGGCGTTTGGAACAACAAATTTCCCAAGTTACGAATAATGTGGCGTATGGAACAAATTGTTTTAAAGGACTTGGTTTAAAAACTGAAGAATAATAGTTTCTAAATCCAAATATTTTTGAATATTGTATTGTTGTATGAAAACGAAAATGTATCAATCGTTTAAACAAAAAATCCCTAGTTTAAAGACAAAATTTTGATGTAAGTCCACAAAAATATACGCAAAAACGTCCATTCGACTTGAAGCTAACCGACTACAAAAGGGTATTATAAGAAAACCGCGTTTAAATGTTTTATGTTACCTTAGAAATGCAAAATATCAACCCGTTTTGTCCGATCGAAATTTGTATCACAAAAAATAGTGATAAGTGGAGGAAATTCCTTAAATAAATATTAAGGAAACCTAAAATAAAGGTCCTTATTGTATTTATATGAGAAAAATAAATGTTTCATTTAAAGTCCTGATTTTTAAACTCCACAGTTGCACTTCATATAAGGGAGGTGGAACACGATTGATAAAAAGTGTTTTGGTTGAAATGTGACAAAACGTGTTCCATGTGACACAAACTGCCAAAAACATGAAAAAAAAGATTCCATGGAACAATTTAGCAACTTTTTGCAATTATAAAAAATTGCCATAACTTCTAGACTATCACAGATATCTGACTAAAATAAACTACTGATATATTCTATGAGTTTAGTTAAGTAGAAGTGACCTCTTAAAGTATTGGATTATTGCACCATTTTTATCCTGTATGGCCTTAAACATTAACTTAAGTTTTTCTCGAATCAGGCAAATGGCGTATGGAACACTTAAGCATGACACCGACGATATGCCAATTGTTTAAAACTCCAGATCCTCTGATTGGAAACAAGAAAAAAATGTTTAAAATTAGCAATTCTGTGGAATTGTGTTAACTGATTTTTTGTGAACATAGACCATCTATCTCTGAAAATACAAATGAAAAATTCTGCAAAACAATTTGTTTTGACGATAATAAAATTCTAATTAAATGACCATCACCGACCACGGACAACGCCATTTATTGCATCAGCAAAAGTTCAGTGCATTTTGGCCTTACTCAACCCAATATTATTTAATTATGAAAGTGCCAGAATGAAAAATTTCAACAAACAATTTGATAACGGTGAAAAAATCCCGAATTTTTATTATTGAACGAAAAAAAAAAACACTTTCGCTTTAAAATTGATAAGCGTCTATAAAAAAAAAAATTCTCAAAAATCTACAAAACAAATACTTATTTATATTGTCTAGTAAGGGATTCATTTTTTAATTCGCAGAACATCGAATCAAGTTCATATGTACGTGTTCACATATGTATATACACATATGTATTTATGCAGATAGACATATAACTCAGGTTCTGTTGACCACATGAGTAGAATCTTCGATTTCAGTTTAAGAACAACAAAGTCCAAAGATCCGGAAAAGTACGACGTCAGCAAAAATTAATGGTATACATACATACGTACTTAATCAGTGTTCTTTTCTTTTTTAAATATTAATGATTAATTTGGACTTTAAAATTAAATAATGGTAAATATTTTTGCCATATACATACCTATACGAAATTTGGTTTTTTAATTATTGTTTAATTCGTTATTTTATCAATTTTTGGGAAAAAAAGAATTAATCGGCTTTGCTCAGCCAATGACTGTACATTACAACTGAAACCGAGTTGTGGACCGAAATGTCATGTAAACATAAACACACACTGACAGATGTCTCAGGAAATATTAGAAAAAATATATATGGGGATTTCTGAGTGAAATCGGACACTTTCCAAAATGAGGTTTTTTATTTCCTTTATTTTTGGCTGTGGTGATGCTGCTCATCAGCAAAACATTTCCATTTATTTCCAGTTTTTTTTTTTTACTAACCACTAATGTTGTTACAATAATTGCTAAACAATTTTCAAAATCGAACAAGTGAGCAAAGGCTATAGTCGGGATGGGGCCGACCATGTGATACCCTACACCACTACCCCTGTGCATAAAATTTTCACTGATAAACATTTCTTTTAGGGAATATAATCCGACTACCACTAAAAATAATATGCCTCTTTCTCTCTGGGACCCCCATAAGCAACCAAAATTTCGTGACCATCCGATCAAAATTACGACCTGTAGCTTGGTTGCAAAAAATGGAAGAATTGGATGCATTACCGACTATTGTGGTATTTCTCTTGTTTGACCACCTTCGCCAACCTGCTTTACACCAATGTAAAGGTATTTTCCATTGACAGGCTTTGCCGTTGAAATACCCCTACTAGTAACCGATATATTCACAAAGAATAAAACTTTTAATTTGTCTCCACATGAGTTTTTCCCCATTTCGACCCCTAAATATTATCCGACTATAACCAAAATCAATAGGCTTCTTCCTCTGTGGGGGCCCCATCTATCCCCAAAATTTCGTCACTATCCGATCAAAATTCCAACTTGTAGCGTGATTACAAAAAATGGAAATATTGGGTATATTACTGAATATAGCAATATCTCGGTTTGCTCGGTTTGCAACATACGTTGCATCAATATAAACGAGAAATTTTCTTCTTCCATTGACAGGCATTCCTTTTGGAATACTCCAACCAGATGCGGAGATATTCGCATAAGAAAAACACGTTGACTTTTCTCCACATAAGCTTTTCGCTTATTCCGACTCCTGAATATTATCCGACCATCACCAAACTGAATAGGCTTCTTCCTCCGAGGGACCCGCATCCACTCCCACGATCCGATCAAAATTGCGACCTGTAGCGTGATGACAAACAAATCAGAAAATGGGATGCATTACCGACTATTGCGATATCTCTGTTGTTTGAGCAGCTACGACAACCTACTTTACATCGTTGTAAATGTGATATTTTCTACTTTCCTTGCCAGGTTTTGCTTTTGATATACTTCTTAAAGAAACAGAGATATTGCATTCGAAATAAAACGTTGACCTTTCTTCAAATAAGTGTTCGCCCATTCCGACTCCTGAACATTATCCGACCATCATCAAAATCAATAGGCTTCTTTCTCCTTGGGACCCCCATTAACCCCCAACATTTTGTGACGATCCGATCAAAATTGCGACCTGTAGCGTGATTACAAAAAAAATCGGAAAATGGGATGCATTATCGACTATTGCCATATCTCTGCTATTTGACCACCTACGACAACCTACTTTACATCGTTGTAAAGGTGATATTTTCTACTTTCCTTGCCAGGTTTTGCTTTAGATATACCTCTTAAAGAAACAGAGATATTGGCTTTGAAATAAAACGTTGACCTTCCTCCAAATAAGTGTTTGCCCATTCCGACCCCTAAATATTATCCGACCATCACCAAAATCTATAGGCTTCTTCATCTGTGAGACCCTCGTGACGATCCGATCAAAATTGCGACCTGTAGCGTGATTTCCAAAAAAATAGAAAAATGGGATGTATTACCGACTATTGCCATATCTCCGTTAGTAGGTTACCTACGCTGACCTAGTTTGCATCATTGTAAAGATGTGATATTCTACTTTCATAGTCAGGCTTTGCTTTTGGAAAGTCCCCAACCAAAGCTGTGATATTTGTCATTATAATTAAAATCGCAAGAATGAAAATTTGGGTTTTATTTGCTACTATTGTGATATCTTCGTTGTTTGATCACCTACGAACACCTACTTTACATCATTAGAAAGGTGATATTTTCTACTTTCATTGTCAGGTTTTGCTTTTGGTATACCCCATAAAAAAGCTGAGATATTCGCTTTGGAAAAAAACCTTGTCTTTTTATCCACCTAAGTTTTTTGTCCTTTCCGACCCCTAAATATTATCCGACCATCACCAAAATCAATAGGCTTCTTCCCCTCCGGGACACTCATCAACACCCAAAGTTTGGCGTCGATCCGATTAAAATTGCGACCTGTAGCGTGATTACAAGGTTTAGATGGACAGACGGACGCACACACATAGCCAGATCGACTCAGCTCGTCGAGACATTCATTTTGGTATATATAAGTATGGGTCTACGACCATTATTTCGATGCGTTACAAACTTTTTGGGCAAAACCAACTTATAATACCCTCCCCACATAGTGGTGTAGGGTATAAAAAATCGCGCGATTTTCTACAGAAATATTTTCACTTCTTGAGAGAATGAAAATTTTTGTAAAAAATATGCAAATATTGTCTTAAACCAAAAGAGCCGCAGGGGAAAATATTTTTGAAAAATCGCGCAATTTTTTACAAAAATATATTCGTTGGAAATAAAACTATTAGAGCTTTAGGTCAATGTGTTTTTTATTTTGTTATATTTCCAATATACAATAAGAACTTCCTGCAGTGTTATAAACATGGAGAGCCTGTAAAAACATCACCGAAAATCTTGGATAGATTTGAAAAGGCCAAAGAAATTTGTGGCTTGGAGAAACACGAACAGTCACTTGTAAAACCGTTCTCTGTATTTGGTTTCGAAGTATCATTAGTGGGATGCACAAAGACACGCTTTGGTGCCATTGTGGGTGCACCAGCAAACTTTGAATATGATAGTGTCAATGATATAAAACGTAGTGAAATACGTTTTCGTGATCAAGCAATTGATTGGACATCAGAGAGTGGAAGATTCTTGGAGCAAGCACTTTTTGCAATGCATTGTTGCAGGCCAAAACTCAATATGTTCTAATTAATTCGCTGTTCCCTTCATTGTCGTTTTTAACTGTCTATACGGTTGGTAGTTATTTGAATTCCAGTTTGGGTCTTTTGGCTAGACCTTTTAGTTTACGCTTGGTCATGTACACAATTTTAGGTTTGTTTGGTATTGGTACATGGTGTTTTATGAAAGATTTCAATCAAGTGACACTTGATACTGAAATTGACAAAGAGCTGTCTTCCAAAGGTGAACGTTTTGTCCAGGCTGGCTTGAGTTACTACGACAAGCTGCTGAAGAAAAATATTGCATTGAGAAATCTCCTTAAAGACGATACTTTTACAGCAAATGGAAATGTTAATAATCTATTACGTCAAAAGTCACTGCCTTTAACAATAAGAAGGTCGTTTTTCGAAGAAAAGTTACAAGAAAGCGTTGCTGCAACGAATTAAAAATGCTTAATATTTATTTAGTTTTAACAAATGTTTATATTCTTTGAAAATAAAATAAAAGTTACTGGGTAATTATATGTTTTCTTTTACTATTGGATGGATTTGAAAATGTAAAATAAACCAATTTGGAGGAATTAAAAATATAATTTTTCCAAGACGTCCACTTGAAATTTAATGATCACTTTTAACTTTAAGTTCATTGGACTTCTATAAATCTGTCCGTAAAATCCAAACTTTAACAAAAGAAGACTTATAATAATGGGGGATTGACTGCTAATGTAAAATTCCTATCTTGAATAATGTGTATAAAATTAGGTAAAGTTAGACTCGTGACTTTCGTTTGTTGTCACCTCAGGATCAAATCTGTCAAAAAACCAGACTTACTCTTGCTTTCATTCTCAACATTGATTTTACTTGACCTACATTCTCAAACCTTAGTTGGGGAAGGATTATCAAACCGCTGTTGGACACCAGTACCCGACTCCATCGACCCCGAAAACAACATCACTGCAGAAACCTATCAAGGTCACCCCGTATCGATGTCGGCGAAGCGGAAGGGGCAGGAGTAGGTGAACCGGCAACACTTGGTCTCAACCAGTGGGACTGCTTCGCCTGCGCCTGACCCAATATTCTAGCAGGAAATTTTTATGTCCATCGAACTTGCACACAGACCACTACAAGGTGAGCTTCTGGTTGCAATCATTGATACGTCTGATCCTGAAGGCAAGATTGCTAGTAAAACGCCGTCTGAGGTTGGTCATAACATTTTCTCACTTACAAGGACTAATGTAGGGATCGGTTTGGTTCAGAGCCCTATTTGCATAACAAGGTTTCTATACTAAACGATGGGCCATACTCCTATTCTACACGTCAAATGATGGGAGTGACCTTGATGGGAGTGACCGATGTGGTCCATACTTTACACATCCTAAAATATCTATCAGATATAGATCAGATACGAATATGGACTATATTTGTCCACTCCTTCGGGTACCTCCCACACAAAATTTTGGATAAATTCACTTTAAGACCAGCTTAGGTTAGGTTATATGATGCGCAGCTGCTGTATGGGCAGCCACTCCACTCGGAGACCTTGAGGTCCATTGTGTTCATCCTGGATATTGAAAAACTGGGGCCTAATTATGTGATTCGATATCGAGTTGTTTCGACCTGAGTACTCAAAGTTGGGATGACAACACTCGTTATCGAGTAAATTTGTTGTGTATAGATGAAGATTGTAGGTGATGTGGTTGTGGATGTAAGTTCTGGGGGTTCTGAGCTGGTGTGTGTATGACTGTTCGGCATCTTAGTTAGTGGTGGTGATTGTTGATGGATTGATGGTTATGGATGTGATTTAAATGTGCATTTGGATTTAGATGTGCATATATTAGAGAGATTTGTAGATGTAGACTATGGGTGTGTAGATGAGACCATAGGTGTGGTGATGTGGTGTGAAGGTGTTGCCTGTGTATGAGAAGCATTAGCGATACGTTTGTAAAGGTAAGAAGAGGTTGTTGAGACTATAGTTGTGGTGATGTTGTTGATTAGATATGGAAATATGTGGTGAATATTGTTAGTATTGAGGTGGTGAAATTGGGTGAAATGTAGCTGGGATGCGTTAGACAATGCTACTGTGTAGAGGTGGTGTTTGTCGCATTCCCAGTACGTTGGAGCCATTTCAGGCCTTTAGCAAGTTGAAGTGGATCGGACGGCTCTGCTTGGCTAAATGCTGTTAGTGATTGGATGGTATGTACCCCCATGGTACACAGTCTTCTGGAAATGAGCATAGGACAGCGGCATAAAAGGTGCTCAATCGTCTCTATTTCTTCCTCATCCTCGCAAAGCCTACAGTAGTCGGCCAAGTCTTCCCATTTACTCGTCATGGATCTTGTTCTGCAATGACCCGTGATGATCCCCACTGCTAGTTTCAGGTCTGGTTTCCTCATTGAGAGCAGTGAGGCGGTTCTTGTCTTCGACGAGACTGGCCAGATTGCCCTTAATGTGCTGCAGCTGGGCAAGTTTTGCCAGTGTTGGCAGAATTTTTCTCGACCTTTTTGTATTATCTCTCTCCTGAAGTGGCACAATGGTGGCTTGATGGAGTTGTCGATTTCAATATTTTGTGACTCCGATCCGCAGCGTGCCAGTTCGTCGGCTGCCTCGATTCCCTCGATGTTGCAATTCCCTGGGACCCAAAACAAGGTGACGATTGATTTTAGTGGCTCCAAAGCGTGTTTGCAATCCAGAACTGCCGCGGACTTGATATAAAGGGACCTGAGAGATTTTAGGGCCGCTTGACTATCAACAAAGATAGTCACCGGTCCAGATATATCCCCTCTCATGTTGTTAATCAGTTCCGCGGCCTTCCTGATCGCAAAGATTTCAACTTGGAAGACACTGCAATATTCGTTCAGCTTGTATGAAATACGTAGATCCAGGGAATTGCTATAGACACCTGCTCCTGTGCCTGTTTCCATCTTAGAGCCGTCGGTATAAATCTCTATACCGTCTAGAGGTGGGCTACTAAGTGTCCAATCATCCCTATGGGGTATATGCACCTTCGTTGCCTCTAACGACATTTGTGGTGACATATAGTCACTAATGTTCTCCGAGGCCGTTGGTAGTCCGAATCGACGTAGGATTGCAGTTCGTCCGTGTTCGGAACTGCGCCATGAAACTAGCTCCTTCAGCCGAAGGGCACTCATTGCTGCCAGTTCCTGCACTACTAGGTCCAGAGGGTGTAGATCTAGTAGCACATTTAAGGCAGCTTGTGGAGTGCTCCTCATGGCACCAGTTATTAAAAGTGATGCCGCTCTTTGGACGCTGTTAAGTTTGTTTAGATATGTCGTTTTGTTCAGAGCATTCCACCACACCAGAGAGCCATAAGTAAGAATTGGGCGAACAATGGTCGTATAGATCCAATGAACGACCTTTGGTCTCAGACCCCAACTCTTACCAATGGAGTTCTTGCAGGAATATAGAGCTATTAGACCTCTCTTGGTGCGCTCCTCGACGTTCCTTTTCCACGTGTTAAGTGCCCATCTAGATAATTTGACTAGAGCTCCTTGCAAGAGTTCTGATAGTGTCTGTGGGAACTTCCCACTGAACATGATGACAACGTCATCTGCATACGCGTAAGACCAGCTTTCGAATCACTTTGATTTTTGGTGAAGCAACTTGCATTCGCTGCCTCAATTACGGCAGTAAATTTTTTTTTTTGCAGAGGCAAGTCCATACTTCTTGAGAAAACAGCGCGGAAGTTGTAAAAAACACCTATGACATATGTAGTGGCTGGAAAGCTCGAACTTCGAATTCCTAGGTGGTGCTTATAGGTCCACTCCTTCCGGTACCTTCCCCACAAAAGTTCCAAATTATATGCTAAAATGGTACGCGCGATTTCTCATAGACGTAGCAAACGATTTGGTCCAAACATTGGATCTCTAAATATTGTCGAAGCTTAGTTTATGTTCAAATGTGGGCCATATCTGTCCAATGCTTGTGGTACCACCCACACAAATGTTCAACATTTTTGTGTGGTTCGAGGATCCTTTGGACATTTTTACCGAAAGTTTTCCTAGTGGTCCTGTTTATATAACATCGCGTTTTTCGTAGGCTAGTGTGATAAAAAAGCCCTATCTATCGATATCCCCTCAATTTTTTTTTTTTGGCTTTAATCCTATCCATACTTTTGTCGGTGCATACGCCCTAAATTTTGAAAACCCACTGGCTGAGGGTATATCTGTGTCGGCAAAGCCGACTGATACTTTTGTACTTGTTCTTTCACACTCCTATTTTTCTGAGCAACAAATTTGAAGACGATTTATAATGGTGGTGTAAACAGTAAATAATTTAAAACAAATTGCCACATTTCTGTTAATGAATTAACGGTTGGGATGTTACAAATGTTAAGCAAATACAAAATAGGTCAAAATGGAGAAGTGTAAGCTTATTTTTTTACAATTCCCTCGGTTTGTATGGGCACTCCTATTATTTTGAACACAGCCGTATATGCATTTAATGCTATTTTTTTAATTTTAATTAATCAAATAAATGTTGGATCGATGCTCATGAACATTTCTCGCTAGAACTTTAGGGGCAGGCGCAGGCGAAGCAGTCCCACTGGTTGAGACCAAGTGTTGCCGGTTCACCTACACCTGCCCCTTCCGCTTCGCCGACATCGAGACGGGCTGACATTGATAGGTTTCTGCAGTGACGTTGTTTTCGGGGCCGATGGAGTCGGGTTGTCCGACCCGCAGATACCACTGGTGTCCGAGCAGCCTGCATCGATGACGTATTTACTTGTACGAAAGAGTGTCTAAAAACTTATTATCCGATTCTCGATAAGCCTTTCCCAAATCAGGTTTGAGATTGCACGTCAGGTAAAATCAATGTTGAGCATGAAAGCAAGAGTAAGTCTGGTTTATTGACAGATTTGATCCTGAGATGACAAGCAAAGAAAGTCCCGAGTGTAACTTTACCTAATTTTATACACATTATTCAAGATAGGAATTTTACATTAGCAGTCAATCCCCCATTATTATAAGTCTTCTTTTGTTAAAGTTTGGATTTTACGGACAGATTTATAGAAGTCCAATGAACTTAAAGTTAAAAGTGATCATTAAATTTCAAGTGGACGTCTTGGAAAAATTATATTTTTAATTCCTCCAAATTGGTTTATTTTACATTTTCAAATCCATCCAATAGTAAAAGAAAACATATAATTACCCAGTAACTTTTATTTTATTTTCAAAGAATATAAACATTTGTTAAAACTAAATAAATATTAAGCATTTTTAATTCGTTGCAGTAATGCTTTCTTGTAACTTTTCTTCGAAAAACGACCTTCTTATTGTTAAAGGCAGTGACTTTTGACGTAATAGATAATTAACATTTCCATTTGCTGTAAAAGTATCGTCTTTAAGGAGATTTCTCAATGCAATATTTTTCTTCAGCAGCTTGTCGTAGTAACTCAAGCCAGCCTGGACAAAACGTTCACCTTTAGAAGACAGCTCTTTGTCAATTTCAGTATCAAGTGTCACTTGATTGAAATCTTTCATAAAACACCATGTACCAATACCAAACAAACCTAAAATTGTGTACATGACCAAGCGTAAACTAAAAGGTCTAGCCAAAAGACCCAAACTGGAATTCAAATAACTACCAACCGTATAGACAGTTAAAAACGACAATGAAGGGAAGAGCGAATTCATTAGAACATATTGAGTTTTGGCCTGCAACAATGCCTTGCAAAACGCAAATATTTGTTCTTCTTCGGTAAGTATAAGTGCTTGCTCCAAGAATCTTCCACTCTCTGATGTCCAATCAATTGCTTGATCACGAAAACGTATTTCACTACGTTTTATATCATTGACACTATCATATTCAAAGTTTGCTGGTACACCCACAATGGCACCAAAGCGTGTCTTTGTGCATCCCACTAATGATACTTCGAAACCAAATACGGAGAACGGTTTTACAAGTGACAGTTCGTGTTTCTCCAAGCCACAAATTTCTTTGGCCTTTTCAAATCTATCCAAGATTTTCGGTGATATTTTTACAGGCTCTCCATGTTTATAACACTGCAGGAAGTTCTTATAATATTCCAGTCCAAAAGTGTTGGGTACGTAATTGAACAAGAACAACCCCAAGGTCGTGGCACCAGCAGCAACAAATGCCTTTTTACTTCCACCAGTTCCGATGAATTTTGTTTTCATAGTCGGTTTTATTCAATTATTTGTTTTTAAAAAATTAATAAAATGCAATACAGCACGTAACAGCAATAACACCGGCGCTAGAGATGACAAGATGACAAACAATCGATGACAGCCTCGATAAAGTATTTCATTCTTGGTCTGTTCCATCCCAGCAAACCAATCGTACCGATATCGTAACGAAATCGGAACAAATTTCGGACGTTACGTCCGATATCTGTAGTGGGATTCTGTAACTCATTTTTGCTGTTATCGATAATTGTCGGTAAAATTAAAATGCTTATAATTTCGATAATTAACGAAATTTTTCGGTAAGTTAACGATGAATAAGAAGTATTCGCTAGCCTCTACCGACACAAACAGTGATACCAACTTTTCTTTATGTTTTTAGTCATAATTTTGCGATTTAATTTTACCGATTTTTGTCGGTAACAGCAAAAATGAGTTACAGAATCCCACTACTGATTCGAAATCGTAACGATATCTTAACGAAAGTTGTATGAAGTGGTTGACATAATTTCGGAACGAAGTGTCGGAGCGAAATCGGATCGATTTCGGTCAGAATTCGCAACGAAATCGGAAGGAAATCCTGGGAAATTCGGAATTCGAATTTCTTCCCCCGAATTTTCGTACAGATTTCTGAACGATTTCGGAATAATGTCGTATGAAAATCGGAGGTACCTTCCGAACTTTCGTAAAGATTTCTGAACACTTTTGGAATAATTTCGTATGATTATCGAAGGAAAATATTTTTCTCTGATGCCTCTTTTTTATTGCTAAATTTTCTTTGTTATGTTTTTTATTGGAAGATTATTGGTATGTTCCTTTACTTTTGAAAATTGTAAAACCGGCAAAAGTAGTAAAAGTTGTAAACTGGTCCCATATAAATTGTATGGTGTCTGAAGTAAAGGAACGCTTTTCGAGTAAAAAGTGGTAAAACTTGAAGATTCTTGAACGTAAAGGAACAGAGCTTATAATTTCACAGATATCTAATGATTTTCACTGTTGTTATCATTTTGTAGTTATAATAGAACAATGTAAACTTTGTGTACGAATATGTTGAGTCTATCAGCACTAGCTTCAATTATTATATGTTGCATATATATTTAAAATATTTAAAAAATGTATATGCAATTTTATAACCAACCCTTTTGTTTTTCGACAACAAACTAAAATGTTGCTTATTTGATATATACAAAAGGTGGTTGTTGTGCGAAGGGAATTTTTTTTTCCGACATATCGATCCGAATTCGTAACGAAATCGGAAGAAAAACATTAGCAAATTCGAAGGGAAATTTACTTCCGACATTTTCTCCGAAATCGGAACGAAATCGGAACAAATTCCCTTACGAAAAATCGTATAGAAATCGATACGAAATCTGTACGATTTTGCTTCCGAAATTGTTTCGATATGTCGGACATCCGACATTTGGTTTGCTGGGATGGTACAATAATGTTTGGTTTACATTCGGCGTCGTTTCGTGATTTCGAAGGCGTTTCGTGATTTTGAGCGGAATCAAGCAAAATTTATCATGATTTCGCATACAAAAATGAAATCATCTCATTTCGTGATTTCAGCGAAATCAACATTGAAATCACAGTACACATGATATACAACCCTGGTTTTGCCTAAAAAAGTACCAAAAGTTGCAACACTTTTCACGGATCAGAATAAACAAGGTAGATGGTCACTTGCTGCAAGAAATTTTAGTATCAAAATTTGTAAACAATGTGAAAAAATATTGAATTACTTTGTTGCAATGCTATTTTTCATTGTGTTCCCGTACTTTTTTAATGGTAATGTTAGAAAAAAGAGGGAATTGTCAAAAATTGCTTCCCCATACAAATTTCTTAAAAAATAGGGGAACGGAACAATTACGGAAATTGCAAAAACTCCAGCAGAAATGTCAAAATTAACGTATCAGCTATCGTATTTAGATGCCAATGAACATGCTGCTAGTTTGTGCTAGGCCAAAATTGTATGGCAGAAAGCAGGAGAAGAGGGTGTTATTCAGCGCTATTTTTGTTTGCTAGATTCAGAGTACGGAAACGCATTTTTGGCACTAAAAGGGGAAACTGCTGCAAGTAGGAATATTTTGCAAAAATAGTAAAAATTAGTAGATTCTTGCAGTACTGGAACATACCAAAAATGTATTATTGTGATGTCTCAACGATAAAATCATTTTTTATTTTTTCATTTGTTAGTACTATACACAATTAATACGATATATAGATAATTTTACGATAATTTTCAAAATAAAGTTGTAAAGTCCTATATTGTCGTATATTTTTGATGACTAATTCAATTAACAACAACTTGTTTTGAAAATTCATGTTCGATCAGCTGCGCATATGCATCCACCTTGATCATTGTGATATGTTTGAAATCAACAAAAAAAAAAATAAGTGTAAACACCGGGGTGTATTTCAGGATTTCGTGAAATCCTGTGGATTTGGAGCGCAAGTGTAAACTTGGCATAAGAAAGGTAGATGCATCGGCGAATTGCTACAGCAAAGGAACTTTTTTGTAATGTAAAAGCTGTGTTCCAGAACTAAAAAGTTTTTACAACTTTTACACATTTTACTCCAAAAACCGTTCCCGTACACAAAAAAGTTGTAAAATGTTCACTTCTGTTTAAACAAAAATGGCGCTGAATGACGCTCTCTTTAAAAACTTTTTACGCGACAAATTTGGGCGAGTAAAAAAATAGTTACATGGTTGCCGGCGTCTGATTGGCTGATACGCCGACTTTGACATTTGTTCCAGTTTTTTTTTTGACGTATTTTCCATTTTTCCGTTCCCGAACTATTTCAAAAAACTTGTGTGTGACAACAAATTTTTTGCAGTTCTCTCTTTTACGAGTTTTACTATTAAAAAGTACGGGAACGAAGCTAAAGTGTCATATTTTTCGCCAAATGGTCTTTTGTTGTCTCTTTTTATCGTTTGTGTTTGTCTATAAAGTGTAGACATGCTATCTCTTACTTACCGAATCATACGGTTTTTTGTTTTGATTTTTCATGGCGAATACGTTTTAGATTCGATCAACTGGGCTGAGGCATCTACCTTTGTAATTGTACCATGATGTAACACCTTCTTTTTCCGCCATGGTTCCATCTAGAGACACATAATTTCATGCAATTTTTTCAATGAAATCACTCTAGTGTGGATTGGGACTATGAACGCCAAAATAATGGAAAAGTTTCGTCGCAAATTTTGCGCGTGTGACTCCTGAGCTAGTTAGAATTTTTTCGATAACAGTAGCAGATAATAGCTTTGTTTCAGAACTCAAATGTTTTTACACATTTTGCACATTTTCCCCCAAATGCGTTCCCGTACACCAAAAAAGTTACAAAATGTTCACTTCTCTTTGAACAAAAATGGCGCTGAAAAGCTTTCTCTTTAAAAACTTTTTACACGACAAATTTGAGAATTAATTGAGCGGCTTCCAGATTTTTTGACATTTCTACCATGTGTACTCATTTTCGACAGTTTGCTCTTTTGACATTTTTGGCGGAATAGGAAGGTGTTACATCGATAACAATAATCGGGCCATTTACCACACCAAACGTCAAAATATCGCATTACTGTGAATTGCTTGTTTACTTTTTGTATGTAATTTTATTCACAATAATGTTTTTTGACAACTAATGTGATAATCATCTGTTTTTGCCGCTGTACCTGTATTATTGTGCCATGGTTCCAGCCCTGCAATATGCTACTAATTTTTAATACGATAACAATTTTCCCTTTATGTTATCGAAAAAATAGCAAAAATTAATAGATCTTGCAGTTGTGGAACAGACCATTAAAGCTGTGTTCCAGAACTAAAAAGTTTTTACAATTTTTACGACTTTTACACATTTTACTCGAAAAAGCGTTCCCGTACACAAAAAAGGTTGTAAAATGTTCACTTCTCTTTAAACAAAAATGGCGCTGAATGACGCTCTCTTTAAAAACTTTTTACACGACAAATTTGGGCGAGTAAAAAAATAGTAAGCAGTAGTTTACACTATATGTAAATGTCATATGACATGAAATTTTCCATCGTTATATATTCGCTAATATGTGTAATATTGGAGATTTTCCTTACGCCATTTACTCTGTGCGTCCACACAAGCAAACATGTAAAAAAACTACGTCTCCACATTGCCTCCGTGGGTAAATATGGAATGTTTTTATTTCGTGTCATATGACATTGATAGATAGTGTAAATTACCTCTAACATGGTTGCCGGCGTCTGATTGGCTGATACGCCGACTTTGACATTTGTTCCAGTTTTTTTTGACGTATTTTCCATTTTTCCGTTCCCGAACTATTTCAAAAAACTTGTGTGTTTAAAAAAAAAATTTTGCAGTTCTCTCTTTTATAGCCCGTTTCCACGGTACGTCGTTCGTTCTCTATTCGTTGTTCGACCCATAACTACGAATAAATTACTTATTTCCCCACACAAAATTCTATGAACGAACGACGATTTTTCTACGTTGTTCGATTAGAAATACTCTCTGAACGACGAATAAGTATGTCCCATCCCTAACAAATGAGAGAATTTATCGAAAAAAATAATTATGACATGTCTAAATTCAAAATCGAAAAATTTGTTGAAAACACAAAAAACTTTAGAAAAAAGGAAAAAGATGAATGAAAATTAATGACCTTACATTTTATATAGATGCAGAAGGAGGATGGTTGTGTTTCCTTCTTGATTCCAAACACATTTCTTGTCCATTAGTTCAAAATCGCGTAAAAAATCAGAAACAAAAAGGAAACAAATAACTGAAAGACTGTATACACAAACATTGTTTTGACATGTCTCTCTCTCTTTAATTTTGAAAATAGAAACATATAAAAATATATTGAAAATACAAAATTCCTTTACTTTTTTAATAGTAAAAGTAGCAAAAGACCATTTAGATGATGATCAAAATCAATTGCGGTGTAATAAAATGCAGAGCAGTAGGCTTATTCTGTAACTTTTATCGATTGAAAAGTTGTTAAAATTTCTTTTGTTTTTGTAACAACTACAAAACAAACAAATGAAATTGTTGTAAAATAAACAATGAGTAAAGTTGTTAAAAAGTTACTGAATAGGGGGGCAGAGGAAGTTAACACAGTCACGATTAAATTTAATGGAGAATTTTTATAATTTGTGTTAATGTAATAAAAGCTTCGTTCCCGTACATTTAATAGTAAAACTCGTAAAAGAAAGAACTGCAAAAAATTTGTTCTCACACACAAGTTTTTTGAAATAGTTCTGGAACGGAAAAATGGAAATTACGTAAAAAAACTGGAACAAATGTCAAAGTCGGCTAAAAGCTAAAGTTAATATGTGCTAATGTAAGCTTTGTTCCTTTACTTTTTTTAATGGTAAAAGAGAAAAGTGTCAAAATTGCTCTCTCATGAACATTTTTACCAGAAAAGTAAAGGAACGGAAAAATGGTAGATCTGGTAGCAATGTCAAAAAGAAACATAAAAAATCAATTTTCTTCTTTTATTTCACAGTTTTTAATTTTGTTTTGTCAGCGTTCGAATTTTTCTTCAGTTTTTCGTTCATTTTTTTCTTCATTGTGAAATAATCGTCAAACAAATGTCGAAAAATGAGTTCCCCTATTTTTTACCTGCAGAAATTTGACTGGTAGCCTGTGGTAGAAGAGAAAGGCATATGTGCTCTCTCTCCTCTCTTACTCTCTTAAAAATTGAAAAAGATGTACTCCAACGGCACTTGTACTGATTAAACTGCATCCACACACGATCAGTTTTGCCGGACAGCTTTGCTCAAAAAATCGTCCATCTCATTTCGCTCACCCCAATGACATCGACGTTAAATTTAGCCATCTGTTTTTCTAGTTGGGCCAGGCGGGTACAATCGTTCAGGGTTCTTAACTGATGTATTGAATATTTATTGAAAGACTAAAGAAAAATGCGAACACATCAGGGATGCACAAAGAGAATCGGACACATTTTCTCTTAAATATTTCACACTGCATTTTTGTTGGCTTTTCTTAACTTTTTTATGTTTTAAAACTTCCATTGTATTCTAAAATAGTAAAAGTTGCATATTGTTTAGAAATATTTATAAAACAATGTGTATATTTTTGATTTTACTTGTGTCAATTATGGCTGAGATTAGGAGTAATCGACGCTAGAGTACTGTTTTGTTCACCATTGGTATACATTAACGTTCCATTCATGGTGGAATAAGAAGGTGTTACATCAAATCCATGGTGGAATAAGAAGGTGTTACATCAAATCATGTCAAACGTCAAATTTGCTCACAATGATGCATTACTGTGAATTACTTGTTTACATTTTGTATGTAATTTTATTCACAATAGACAGACAACGATAGAGTACTGTTTTGTTCACCATTGGTATACATTAACGTTCCATTCATGGTGGAATAAGAAGGTGTTACATCAAATCATGTCAAACGTCAAATTTGCTCACAATGATGCATTACTGTGAATTGCTTGTTTACATTTTGTATTTAATTTTATTCACAATAACACATTTTGACAACTGGTATGAAGATCAGCTGTTTTTGGCGCTACACCCAAGATCTATTTAACAGGTCACGTAAGTAGCACAAATACAACTCTGTTTTTGCCAAAAATTCTTCAATATGTCAAAACGTTTGTTTACGTTTTCATACAATTTATTCACAATAACAAAAAATTTGACAGATTGAAACCAATCATCTGGTCATTTTACGCAACCTTATTATTTCATCATGGCTACACCCTATTATTCCACCATGATCAAATCATACCAAGCGTTAAAATTGTTCACGATAACGCATTACTGTGAATTGCTTGTTTACCTTCTGTATGTGATTTTATTCACAATAGTGTATTTCGACAGCTAGCGTGATAATCAGCTGTTTTTCCCGTTGTACCCCAGCAAAAAATTTTGGAAGTTGTGCAATTGGAGTTATGATTTCACAACATCTTTCGATGTACTCGAACAGAGTTATGAAAAATGCACTCAGTTCGATACATTTTATAAGCAGTTGCTGTAGAGATCCCTACAGAAAAATACAGTTGGTTGATCCCTACACATTTCTTCAAAAGATAAACGAGAGTGTATACATATCGAAGAATTTGTTATAAAATAAAGAAATAACAACTTAAGTTGCGAACATTTTTGCGGTAATCCACGATACGGAAATTTTTAATGGAGTGGAGTTGGAGTCTATGCCGAAAGCTGAGCTAGTGATGGGAAGGAAATATAAAAAAACTTTAGGATGATGAAAGAAAATCAGATGCGCTTGGATTAAATCGACAACGGACGAACTAAGCTCAAATGTTATTGAATTTAATGGAAACTTTTTTTAATTTGTGTTTATATAATAAAGTTCTTTGTGTTCTTATCTTACACAAATAATAAATGCATTTTATTTATTTTGGGATATTTCGCAATGGCTTGCATTTTGATTGCATCTTTAGCCTGACTAAAAATGCAATCCGAAGATCGCATATAAATTCAATCCAAAGCACTGCATCTTAAGCCGTGATTTGGATCGAAAATGGAGTGCATCCTAGCTGTGTGCTGTGGAAGCAAAATGGAGTGCATACCAGCTGCGCGCTCTCTTGTAAAATTCATAAGTGAATTCATAGGAAAAATTAACAAAAACAAAAGAAAGAAGCGAACACTGACAAAACAAAATAAAAACAGTGAAATAAAAAAAGAAAATTAATTTTTTTGTTTATTTTTGACATTGTTAACAGATCTACCATTTTTCCGTTCCTTTACTTTTGTGGTAAAACTGGTCATAAGAGAGCAATTTTGACTGTTTTCTCTTTTACCATTTTTACCATTAAAAAGTAAAGGAACAGTAGTGGGATTCTGTAACTCATTTTTGCTGTTATCGATAATTGTCGGTAAAATTAAAATGCTTATAATTTCGATAATTAACGAAAATTTTCTGTATGTTAAGGCCCCCATCAGACCATCTGTTTTTTCACATGTATGACATCAGCTGTTCTGTATATTAGTATACCCAAAGTGACAACATACATGTGAAAAAGCAGATGGTCTGATCTCCGCCTAACGAGGAATAAAAAGTAGTCGCTAGTAGAGCTGGCAAAAAATCGATGGCACTATCGATAATATCGATTGTTATTTAAAAATTCAATATCGATAGATAGTTTTGTCTATCGATATTATCGGAATAAAAACCCCTAACCTGAAATCCATTGAAATAAATAGAAATTTCCCTACTTTTCGGTTATGTGTGTGTAAGAAAGTAAGTCCGTAGTCACACGTACACATTTTTCGGTAAAATAAAATGTATTTTTTTTTAATTTTTTATAAAATAAAAGCATTTGTTTATTCTCCTTTACTACTTTTGCATAATTTCAAGAAAATCGTTGACATTTCCGGCATTTTCATATCCAAATTAATGGTGATGACAGCTTAACGATAATATCGATAGCAATCGATATTTTAAAACATTATATCGAAAATATCTAATGTTGGGAATATCGATGGTTTGCCAGCTCTAGTCGGTAGCCTCTACCGACGCAAACAGCGATGCCAACTTGTCTTTATGTTTTTAGTCATAATTTTGCTATTTAATTTTACCGATTTTTGTCGGTAACAGCAAAAATGAGATACAGAATCCCACTACAGAGCTAGCAATGTCATAAAAACTTGAACTCGATCTAACCCTGCGTTTGCACATGACAGGACAGTTCATGTATTGATTGTCAAAAACCCAAAACTTGCCTGTGTGACGTAGGCGTCCAGACAACTGCAAAAGCAGTGGTAAAATTGTGAATGAAAATCAACGATTTCTTTTCGTTTTCCGTTCACATATATTATTTTTGTACATATTCTTTTGTTTTCATCACATTAGAATTATCATCCCACTTTTTTTCACAAAAATGTCAAAAATTGTTTAACCCGACTGTCTGTGAAAAAATTATGGACAGCTGGAAGACAGCCCACAAATGTATGTTTGTGTTAGTAAATCAGAGTTGTATTTGAAGACAAACTATCTGGTGTAAACGCCTAGTAAGAACGCATAAATTCATGAATGTTTTCAATGAAATCACTCTAGCATGGGCCGGGACTAAGGCCGCCATCAGACCATCTGCTTTTTCACATGTATGACATCAGCTGTTCTGTAGTATTAGTATACCCAAAGTGACAACATACATGTGAAAAAGTCTGATGGCCGCCTAGTCGATGGTCAGACTAGCACGATTTCAACATGGCGACGTCAAGTTTATAGGCGAGGGGTATGAAGTAGTGAAACCCATGTACATGGTTTTCTGTGTTTGTTGTGTTGCCTCTTCTTGTCGTTCGTTGCAAGATTTTTTCTTCCATTTTCTTTCATTGTGATTTTCTCAAGCCAACGTTAACAACGAAACAAGCATAAAAAGATTTAACAAAAACATTTTATTAATGAAATAGACAAGATTTAGCTATTACCTTAATTTAATTATTAATGTTAATTATTTTGTGTTGTTGTTTAGTTTATTTATATATGTTTGCTTTGTTTTTTGGTATGAGAAACACAACAAATGCGAATAGTAAAATAAAGGGACACGAAAAAATCTTAAATTTCTCGTTAACGTGTGTGGACACTAACGAAACTTGAAAAGAAACTTTAACGAAATTGGTTTCAAGAAACCTTGCTAGTCTGACCATCGACCTAAGTGGTCAATTCTGTCAAATAAATGATGTCAATTCCCAAAACACCTGTTTTAAATGCAAGTGTAAAATGTTTTTTTTTTCTCTCTAAAAAAGTACATCCTGGAAAGTAACCAGACAGACCTAATTTTTGCCATTTTTCCGTTACCGTACTTTTTAAACAAATTTGTATGGGAAAGCAGTTTTTTAAAGTTCGCTCGTTTGGTAGTTTTACAATTAAATGGTCTGTTCCTTTACTATTGAAAATGGTAAAACCCGCAAAAGTAGCAAAAGTTGTAAACTGCTCCCATATGAATTATATGGTGTCAGAAGTAAAGGAACGCGTTTCGAGTAAAAAGTGGTAAAACTTGAAGATTCTTGCACGTAAAGGAACAGTGCTAAAATAATACCGTCATGGAGCATGGTAGAACAAATACAAGGTAAAGTTAATACTACAACAAATACAACTCGAACAACAACCACATAGGAATTTGTTTTTGTTTGTAAACCTTAGTGTCAACGTAAATGTAAACAAAACAAGGAAATGTCTTTAAATAATTGGAATTTAAAAAACTAATATTTTTTCACATTTGATTGAATATTTTGGAAAACATGAATGAAAACTCGTTAGATTTTCAATTTGAATGTTTCCATATCATTCCACTAAATGCATAATTTCTCGCAGAAAGTAGAATACTTGCAAAAATGTTTCGGGTCGCTGGTAATTCATTGAAAAAAGAGAAGATGTTTCAATCATTTGCTTTTGAAAACAAAAAAGCACATGTTTATTAGGGCTTTATTCTTTTCAAGTTTAACAAAATACCACACATATTAACAAATATTGTACCGCCTCTATAAGCGATGTTTTAGTGTGCGGCATGTCGTTCGGACCTGGAGGAGGTTACATGTCAATGATATGAAGCCGTCTTTATGGGAAATAGTTTTTATTTCTGATGAATAAATTTGTTCTTCAAAAATATATATCCCTAATATACATCGAACATAAAAATAAATACATAAATTGTCGAATGGAATTTGACACTAACACTACAACCCAGTTCAGTCAGCTGGGTATTGCTGCTACCTTTTCTTGTTCTACCATGGTCATGGAGCTAGTGCAGTAGTTATACCCCGTTTATATATAACCGGATTTAACAAACCGACTGGGTTTTAAATGTCAATTCCATTGCTTATATTTCAAACAAATCCTCTCAAAGAAGGTTAACCCTGCAAAAAGCTCTAATATAAACAGCATATTAGCATGCCAACCTTGCACGCTGAACATCACATTATTCCGAGTATTTCACATATGAAAAACTGTTCTTTATTTAATTTACCCCCCGTTTACACATGCAAGTGACAGTTCGAAAAATACCAATACACTCACACATATTCACTGCCACACCAACTAACAACCTCACTGCCGATAAAAATTCCTTGTCAGTAATCAATGTAAAGGCCTGCGTACATAAGCTGCTCTGCCTGATTGCCTTGCTTTCCTGCTTCATTTTTGACATAATAAAAATAAAAGAATAAAGAAGGCCGAGGAAATTTCGAACTGGGTTGCCCTTTTCTTTTTTATTCTTTTATCAGAAGTAAGCAAGGTAAGCAGGCAATGCAGCTTATGTACGCAGGCCTTTAGTGCTTTGAAAGTAACTTCAATTTTTTTCCGAACGTTTACACATGCAAGTGTCAGTTCGAAAAAATTGAAGTTTCGACTATAATAGGTATACACCACTGTCCCCAAGTTACTTGCATGTGTAATCACCGGGTTATATGGGAGATGTCTTCTTACCACTCTCTTGTATCAAAGGGAAGTCATTAGAAACCGCGTTACATGAGGTGGAAAACTACAACTTTACCCTGGCAGCTTTCCTCGACATAGAGAGGACGCTTTCAGCAATGTATCGTGAAAAGGAGTTCTCTCCTCTTATTTGGCTTCAGGTGAAAAATAAAATGCTTGTGACCAGCAAAGGACTATGGTAGAGTTATAGGCCGTTTAGATATGAGTTCATTAGCCGTATTTAGCACATTATTGGGATTTATTTTTCACTGAATCGGACCATAATCAGCCAGATTGACGTATATGCAATGAAATTAACAACTTATAGTACTGTTACACTAGAGTTTTTTGCCGGATTTATTTGAAGTTCGCGCTATGGAATTGACATTTTAAATCCAAACCAACTGGGTTAATCCGGTTAAGTGTAACCGGGGTATTACATCCAATGAATTTACAAAACTCAGTATATTGTAAGCGTTAGAGTACGCTTCATTCATTCATTATAGGGAGTTTGTAAGCACAAGCTTTCAAAACTATCAATGATAACTGAAGCAACGGCCAAAGTCGGGAGCTGTTGGGTTAGAATTGATAATGTCGATTTTATTTGTTTTTAAATAATAATATAATGTTTGAATTATACACTGAATACTTGCGTAAATTCCTAGAAATAGTCTACTTAATTACATCATATCAGTATCTGATAAAAAAAGAAATGACCACAATGTGTATACAATGTACTATAATTCTAATAACCACAACGCAGTTCTGAGCGTAATAAAAAGAATCGACATCAACGTTTGTCTTATCATTTGTAAAATTTTGCAGGATGACTCAACATCGTAACGGACATTATTGGCATTTGGTATTTGCCACTTGTATTGCATTGCAATTAATAAATTTTTCTACATCTGTACAAGTTGATTCTAAAGACAATCAAGTGGAGGAAAACGTAAATTATTCTTATAGTGTTTGGATTGGTTCGCCTACATCTGAAGAGTTTAGCATATTACTAAGTTCAGCTAAAAACAATAGCTTCTTTGACGCCATGAATCAAGCTGCGCAAATCGATTCAAGGTAGTTTGGATATGTGTTGATTTTAACTATTTGTAATATTTATTTTCTAGATTTGATTTTAAATACAAAAATACTTCTTGGGGACACTACATCACCGAAATTGATGGAAAGGAGGAAAGTGTAAAGAAGTAAGTATGACTATTGTGAAGCTTCATTATGCGTATAAAAGCTGCATCGTAAAATTTTTTAATAGAAATTTCGTCGGTTTTTGTTGTTGTGGATATGAGAAAGTAGGGCGGTAGTCACACGTACACATTTTCGAAAAAATATGGCCTGTTCCCGTACTTTATAAAGTGGTAAAAGTCGTAAACGATTTTCATATAAATTTTGTGTGCGGGAACGCAAAATGTCTAAAAGTGGTAAAAATTGTAAAATCTTTTTAGTTCTGGAACACAGCTGTAATTGCATTTTTGTGTATTTTCATTAAACAAAAGCAATTATTTTTTCCTTTTTATCTTTCGTGAATTGCTCGTGCAAAATGTCAACAAAAGCATAGACATTTCCGTCATTTTTATTTCGAAATTAATGGTGAGGAAAATTAACGATAATATCGATAGCTATCGACTTTTTGAAATGATATATCTATGGTATGTTTCAGAATTGCAATAATCTACTAATTTTTACTATTTTTTCCGATAACTTAAAGGAAAAAATGGTATCGTAGTAAAAAATAGCAGCTTCTTGCAGGTTCTGGAACAGAGCTCTAATGTTTAACCTTCTTATGAAGATTTATTTGACATATACGCAAAGAATTTGAAAGTTGAAACTCATTGGATTATCTGAATCCAGTTATATGTAAACGTACTGTTACATTTACGAAATACAGTGGAGTTCAATCGTCAATTCCATTGCGTACATGCACTAAAATCCACTAATTATAATGCTTGGTTTACATTTACGAAATCCACTCGATTTCAACTGTCAAATCCATAGGTTAAATGTCAAACGAAATCCAGATGAGATTTCATTTGACGTTTGAGCTATGGAATTGACAGTTGAAATCGAGTGGATTTCGTAAATGTAAACTTAGCATAAGATGCTCAGAGCCAAAAACGTCCTAACCCAAATGTTCAAACAGGCTCTTCTCCTGTTTTCTGCCATACCATTTTGGCCTAGTAGAAACTAGCAGCATTTTCTGGTTTGTTCCTTTACTTTTGAAAATAGTAAAACCGGCAGAAGTAGTAAAAGTTGTAAACTGCTCCCATATGAATTGTACGGTATCCAAAGTAAAGGAACGCTTTTCGAGTAAAAAGTTGTAAAACTTGAAGATTCTTGAACGTAAAGGAACAGGGCTTTCATTATCATATAAATACGATAGCTGATACGTTGATTTTGACATTTAGGCTGCAGTTTTTGCAATTTTCGTCATTTTTCCGTTCCCGTATTTTTTAAGAAATTTGTATGGGAAAGCAATTTTTGACAATTCGCTCTTTTTTCTAACATTGCCATTAAAAAAGTACGGGAACACAATGAAAAATATCATTGTAACAAAGTAATTTCTATTTTTTCACATTGTTTACAAATGTTGATACTAATTCTTGGTTTATACTCGGAATCGTTTCGTGATTTCGAAGGCGTTTCGTGATTTCGCGCGAAATCAAGCAAAATTTACCATGATTTTGCATACAAAAATGAAATCATCTCATTTCGTGATTTCGGCGAAACATAGAAATCACAGTACTCATGATATACAAACCTGTTTTTGCCTAAAGAAGTACCAAAAGTTGCAACACTTTTCACGTATCACAATAAACAATGTAGATGGCGAATTGATTCAACAAAAATTGTAATATCAAAATTTGTAGACAAAAAAAAATATACAGTATGCAAAGTTCATATTCGTACACCCCTAAAAAATGAATAAAATCGTTATTAATTCCATATTTTATGTGTAAATATGAAATAATTGATAGGAACTATCATAACAAAGAATAACAAAACAAATTTTTAATTTATTCCGTCATTTAGGTATAGATGGCGCCTGTGTGGGGGGCAAAGTTCGTATTCGTACACCTATAAGCATGATATATTTGGAGTTTTTAAGAATTTTCAAAGCAAAATACCGCACATTTTTATTCTTTTCTTCTTTTGGAATGCCTCTACTATAAAAATATGTAAAAACAGCGGTAATTTTATTAAAAATTTTGCATGAATAAATAGTCGGACGAATATTTGAAATACTTAAGAAAAATGTGCTAGATATGATTAACTATTGCAAATTATTCCTGAATTTTGGACGAAAATAGCTAACAGCAGTCCTTCTGTAACAATATTCGAGGTCCAATATGAAAATAAATGTCGTCAGCGTTTGGAATTGCAAAGAAACGTAATTCGAGCTTTTGAAAAGTAAACACATTTTTGGTTTTTACTTGGTGAAAATCGCAAGTTTCGTTTTATATTTGACATTAAATGTATTGAAGTTTTAGAATATGGTTTTGAAAATCATTTTATGTTTGTTTTGTTTTAGTTGAAGATTCAATCATATGATTGTCTAAGTCTGGAGTTTCCCCCATTGGCTTAACTTCATCACTTTCCTCTTTGCAGAGAAAAATGTTTACAAAACGCACTGACAGCTTGCAAAATTAACTGATCGCTACCAATATCATGATTTCATCCCGGCGAAGGGAATTATCAATTGGCTTTTCAGTTTTTGAAATGATGAATTTTTAGTGAAAACCTGAACTCTTTAAGCATCGAGTATTCTCATGTTAATGAGAATGATGCTCACTTTTCGGCTTTCCCAAAAAACACCAGAACAAAATATTTGCAAGCTGACAGCACGATTCAACTAAGAAATCATCGATTTCTGTTAAGTTGAAATAACATCAACACAGTTACCTGTGAGTATGTCGTTGGAATTTTATTTACAAAATTCCGTTTTGCGCGAGCCTTCGCTGTTTTTTGTTTGTTTTGTTTTAGTTGAAGATTCAATCATATGATTGTCTAAGTCTGGAGTTTCCCCCATTGGCTTAACTTCATCACTTTCCTCTTTGCAGAGAAAAATGTTTACAAAACGCACTGACAGCTTGCAAAATTAACTGATCGCTACCAATATCATGATTTCATCCCGGCGAAGGGAATTATCAATTGGCTTTTCAGTTTTTGAAATGATGAATTTTTAGTGAAAACCTGAACTCTTTAAGCATCGAGTATTCTCATGTTAATGAGAATGATGCTCACTTTTCGGCTTTCCCAAAAAACACCAGAACAAAATATTTGCAAGCTGACAGCACGATTCAACTAAGAAATCATCGATTTCTGTTAAGTTGAAATAACATCAACACAGTTACCTGTGAGTATGTCGTTGGAATTTTATTTACAAAATTCCGTTTTGCGCGAGCCTTCGCTGTTTTTTGTTTGTTTTGTTTTAGTTGAAGATTCAATCATATGATTGTCTAAGTCTGGAGTTTCCCCCATTGGCTTAACTTCATCACTTTCCTCTTTGCAGAGAAAAATGTTTACAAAACGCACTGACAGCTTGCAAAATTAACTGATCGCTACCAATATCATGATTTCATCCCGGCGAAGGGAATTATCAATTGGCTTTTCAGTTTTTGAAATGATGAATTTTTAGTGAAAACCTGAACTCTTTAAGCATCGAGTATTCTCATGTTAATGAGAATGATGCTCACTTTTCGGCTTTCCCAAAAAACACCAGAACAAAATATTTGCAATTGATAATTCCCTTCGCCGGGATGAAATCATGATATTGGTAGCGATCAGTTAATTTTGCAAGCTGTCAGTGCGTTTTGTAAACATTTTTCTCTGCAAAGAGGAAAGTGATGAAGTTAAGCCAATGGGGGAAACTCCAGACTTAGACAATCAAAATCATTTTATGTCAAGACATACCGGCAATTACGAGAAATAATAAATTTTTAAGGAAGAAAATTTCCCCGAAAATAAAGCTTATCTTCAAAAGGTTACCCCACGTTCTTTCCTGGACAATTTACTTCATTCTTTTGACATTTTTGTACTCATTTTGCATCCTTCGGTAAAGAAATATAATTTTCAAGAAGTAAAAACCATTATTTTTGCAATTTGGCAGCCATAACCCTCGTTCATAGTTCGCGTAGAATTTCAGTCGTACGCATACAGTATGAAAACTTGTACAGTTTCATTTTTCTTCATAATTTCTCACAGTTTTCGACATAAAATTATTTTCGAAACCGTATTCTAAAACTTCAATACACTTTATGTCAAATATAAAACGAAACTTACGATTTTTACCCAATGATTACACATGCAAGTAACTTACAGACAGTTGTGTATACATATTATAGTCGAAACTTCAATTTTTTCGAACTGACACTTGCATGTGTAGACGTTCGGAAAAAAATTGAAGTTACTTTCAAAGCACTTACATTGATTACTGACAAGAAAATTTTGTCGGCAGTGAGGTCGTTAGTTGGTGTGGCAATGAATATGTGTGAGTGTATTTGTGTTTTTCGAACTGCCACTTGCATGTGTAAACGGGGGGTAACCTAGTAAAAATCAAAAATGTGTTTACTTCACCTAAACCCGGTTTACGTTCCTTTACATTTCCAAACGCTGACAACATTTACAGTCGGACCTCGATTATCCGTAATGGTCGGGACCGGAGGCATTACGGATAATCGATTTTCCCGGATAATGGAGGCAATGTTTTATGCAATTTTTGAACATATTTGTAGGTAAAAATGGCATAATATTGTACAATAATATGAAAATCTGCAATTTTTATTAAATTTGTTAAGGTAATCCACCAAACTTTAGAAGGATACATAGCATCATCATCATCAGATTCATCTGTATTCATTTTGTCCCATGGTTTTTGTGATACCATAAATACACAAATTGTGTAATACGGGAGAATTTGCAGTTTTCGTTTGTTTACCTTTTGTTTGCTTAATCAAATTAATTGTAAAGTGTATTTTTACTCCCTGGTAATGAAGTTTATAACGAAAAATGGAAGAAATGCAAAAAAGTCCAAAATGTCTTTTCTATCACGGATAATGGAGGTTCCCGGATAATCGATTCACGGATAATCGAGGTTCAACTGTATTTTCATATTAGACTTCAAATATTGTTACAGAAGGACTGCTATTAGCTATTTTCGTCCAAAATTCGGGAATAAATTGCCAGTAGTTAATCATATCTAGCACATTTTTCTTAAGTATTTTAAATATTCGTCTGTCTTTTTATTCATGCAAAATTTTTATAAAATGACCGTTATTTTTACATAATTCTATAGCAGAGGCATTCCAAAAGAAGAAAAGAACAGAAATTTGCGGTATTTTGCTTTGAAAATCCTTAAAAACACCAAATATATAGTGCTTATAGGTGTACGAATACGAACTTTGCCACCCTCACAGGCGCCATCTATACCTAAATGACGGAATAAATTAAAAATTTGTTTTGTTATTTTTAAATCTTTCTTCGCTATAGTAACCCCCATCAATTGTATCATATTTGCATATAAAATATGGAATTAATAACGATTTTACTCATTTTTGAAGTTTGTACGAATATGAACTTTGCATACTGTATATATATACATAACTTTGTTACAATGTTAATTTTTATTGTGTTCCTGTACTTTTTCGTGGTAAAATTAACAAATGAGCGAAACGTCAAAAAATAACTTCCTATACAAATTCGTTCAAACAGTGCGGTAACGGAAAAATGGCAGAAACTGCAAAAACTCTACCATAAATGTCTAAATCAAGGTATCAGGCGATCAGATGACAGCGAGCAAGCTGTTTCTACTCGGTCAAATTTGTATAGCAGAAAATTTTATTCTGCTTCATATAAAGAGAAGTGCGAGTTTAGTACGGGAACGCGTTTCTGGCAAAATAGTGCAAGTAGTACTAGTTTGCAGGTTCTGGAACACAACTTTCTGCCTGTTCCAGAACCTGCAAGAATCTACAAAATTTTCGTACGATAACAATTTTTCCCTTATGTTAGCTAAAAAATTTGTAGATTATAGCAGTTCTGGAACAGACCATTTATCAATCAAAATTTGTAATTATGGTGCTATTAGGGTAAAATATTTTTTGTACATTTGTTAGTATTATACACAGGAATTATGACATGCACATATACACAATTTTACGATGAATTTCGAAATAAAGCAGTAAATTTATATATTGTCGAATATTTTTAACGACAAATTAAATTTGCAAAAACTTGTTTTGAAAGTTCATGTTCAATCAGCTGCACTTATGCATCTACCTTGATTATTCTGATATGTTTGAAATCAACAAAAAATAAGTGTAAACAATTGGTCTGTTCCAGTACTGCAAGAATCTACTAATTTTTACTATTTTTTTCGATAACATAAAGGAAAAAATGTTATCGTAGTAAAAATTAGTAGCTTCTTGCAGGTTCTGGAACAGAGCAAATGGGGTGTATTTCAGGATTTCGTGAAATCCAGTGGATTTCAGAGCATAAGTATAAACCAGCTATAAAATTATGTGTTGCAGCATTTGACCTTGTTTATTGTGATACGTGAAAAGAGTTGCAACTTTTGGTACTTTTTTGGGCAAAAACAGGGTTGTATATCATGTGTACTGTGATTTCGCTGAAATCACGAAATTTCATTTTTGTATGCGAAATCATGATAAATTTTGCTTGATTCCCTGTTCCTTTACGTGCAAGAATCCTCAACTTTTACCATTTTCTACTCGAAAAGCGTTCCTTTACTTCCGATACCATATAATTCATAGTCCCAATTTACATTAGGCGAGTTTACTTGCGGCAATTGTCAGTTTGTAGGTGAGAGAGGGGGCTGAGAGGCAAAGGGTTACCATATGCCTCACCCCTCTCTCCTACAAAATGACAATTGCCGCAAGTAAACTCGCCCAATGTAAATTGGGACATATGGAAGCAGTTTACAACTTTTACTACTTTTGCCGGTTTTACCATTTTCAAAAGTAAAGGAACAGACCAAAATTCGGCTTTAAGTTGTATTTACATGAAATATTTGAGCCATTTAAATGGTCAATTTAAAGCATGGCATAAGCTGTGTTCCAGAACTAAAAAGTTTTTACAATTTTTACGACTTTTACACATTTTACTCGAAAAAGCGTTCCCGTACACAAAAAAGTTGTAAAATGTTCACTTCTCTTTAAACAAAAATGGCGCTGAATGACGCTCTCTTTAAAAACTTTTTACACGACAAATTTGGGCGAGTAAAAAAATAGTAACATGGTTGCCGGCGTCTGATTGGCTGATACGCCGACTTTGACATTTGTTCCAGTTTTTTTTGACGTTTTTTCCATTTTTCCGTTCCCGAACTATTTCAAAAAACTTGTGTGTGAGAACAAATTTTTTGCAGTTCTCTCTTTTACGAGTTTTACTATTAAAAAGTATGGGAACGAAGCTATAGACTATCAAATTTGATTGCCAAGCCGATGAACCCCTTACCTACGTGTGTGCTTGATAAGTGTGTAGCAAAGCGTTCAATCAGCCTTCAATCTGCAATAGAAATCTTCATATTTTCCTCTAAAAATTAATGAACTTAAATTTTTTTTATTTCTTAACAAACACAATGTTCAAACATTGCTTTTTGACAATTTGAAAATAAACCATATTCATCGGATTGACTGGGTTTCATTTTGAAAATCAAAACTATTTTGATTTTCCTCAATCCATAAAATTCACACACACATTCTCATATTTTGAAAAATTTACACATACTACTACAAATGTTGACATCAACATTTGATAGTGTATGGGGCACTTAATGGTATGTAGTTAAATCAATGACATATTTGACGCCAATACTTGTGAATTATATTTTATAGTTGTTTATTAATCACAAAATGAAATTGCCTCTATTTATGATATTCTTTATCTTTTTAGAAATATATTTTGGATGCTCTATGATTTACCTCAATTTCCGAATAAGAACAAAAAGCCCGGAAATGAATATTTGTCTCCCGTCGGTGGGTTAAAAATAAATCAGAATTTAAATAAATTTATTAATTTTATTAATTTCTCTTTCATCAGGCGTAGATGGCTTGATCGTTGAAAATGACAAACACTATTTGTTTTGGCTTAAAGAAGTTAAGTTTTAAAAATAAAGAAGTAAAGGTAGAAACACAATGACTTTTGTTGCTTGCTTTACGCTCAATTTCATGTAGAAGAATAAAGGCCAAGTACTATCTAATTAAAATGTGATCTTGCATTTCTTTATTCTTGTACATAAATTGAGGCTTGGATAAGCGTGAATTTCTCATTCTGTTCGCACCTTTAAGTTTTAGTAATAAAGTTGATAAAGTTTATTATACTTATAAGTATTTGAGATAATGTAAAATATATAACAAAAAATCATTGCAAATAAACACACTATCTACAGTATGCAAAGTTTATATTCGTACACCCCTCAAAATGAATAAAATCGTTATTTATTCCATATTTTGTATGCAAATATTAAACAATTGATGGCAATTTCTATGAAGAAGTAAGATTTAAAAATAACACAACCAATTAAAATAAAATAAATAATTCGAATATACAAATTTCGAATGATTTGTGATATAAATGCTAGTTTCCAAGCTTAGCCTTCGTCAACCCACTAAAACACCATTCAATATGCCTGATGATCGGTCTAACCACCCGTGAAACGTAGCATAGTGGTTTTATGTGTGGGGGCTTCGGCGGATTCCTAATTTTTCAATGTACCTCTTAGGTCAAAATAGCTCAACTCGAAAGAGAATTAATTCAAATATCACTCTAAAAATGGCCTTCGCCTTAATAAGGCAAAACACAAAATTGATTTCAGCATGAGCAATTTTCGCGTTTCTTCACAATAAGTAGTGGTCTTTCGCGAGTAGAATAGCAGCTAATCGTTTTTCAGGCCTTCTAACAAATCTCTTTTTCAAATTTTTATTTTCACAAAAAATGTCATTACCCACCATACCAATTCTATCGAAAATTATATCTTCCTCAAATGTTTTTTAAAGTTTTGCGATATTTTTATAATATTAAAAAGACTCAAAAATATCGCGAATAAATTAAATTTATTTTTGCTTCATCGTGGTGAAAAGATCAAAGGTAGAAAGTGTATTTGTTTCGCATATTTTGGCGAACTTTTGTAAAGCTTTATGAAATGGTCTGCTGGGTACAAACAAACAACACAAACAGCTGTTTCATAAATGCAGATACTATCGTCTGTCAGGGTGAAAAATTAATTCAAATTAGGACATTTTTAATGCATATTAACTCTGCCGTCTGTCTAGGTTATTAGCGTTCTAAGCCACCATCAACTTGTCAAAGATTGCGATGACAAATATTGATGATAAAAAACTTCTGATACAGAAGAACAAATAAAAGGTGGAAAAAAGCTGCCTTAGTATTTGTAATAAAGCATTGAAAAATAGAGTTACCAGCCAAGTCGGACTAAAGGGAAGGATTGGAATTAAATGACTAACATTAAAATAAAATAAATAATTCGAATATACAAATTTCGAATGATTTGTGATATAAATGCTAGTTTCCAAGCTTAGCCTTCGTCCACCCACTAAAACACCATTCAATATGCCTGATGATCGGTCTAACCACCCGTGAAACGTACATTGTGGTTGAATGTGTGGGGCTTCGGTGGATTCCTAATTTTTCAATGTACCTCTTAGGTCAAAATAGCTCAACTCGAAAGAGAATTAATTCAAATTTTAATTCATTCCGTCATTTCGGTATAGATGGCGCCTGTGTGGGCGGGCGGCCAAGTTCGTATTCGTACACCTAGAAGCACTATATATTCGTGGAATTTAAGCATTGTTTAAGCAAAGTACATGTGCTGTAGAAAAATGTAAAAAACGATATTTTTATTAGAAATCATGGCATAATAAGAAGGTAATCTCAATTGAAAAAACCGTCCTTGAGCTGCCAAATGTCAATGACAACAATAACAAAATATTAGGTCTGTTCGATAACCCAAAAGTTTGTACAAATTTGTACCAACTTTTACAAAATGCTGTTCGATAACAAACTTGTTCAGTAAACGAGAAATGTGAAGTAGTTTAGTTGCAAGTACTTGCAAGAACTTGCAAATACTTTTTACTTGCGAAGTTATCGAACAGGCCTATTGTTTACGTTTCATGTACGTATATTTTTTTGTACCATGATTAGAAATTTTGCACGAATTAAAGGTCGGACGAACATTCGAAATACTTACGAAAAATGTGATAGATATGATTAACTGCGGCAATTTATTCTCAAATTTTGGACGAAAATAGCTAATAGCAGTCCTTTTACAATAATATTCGAGGTCTCATATGTAATAAATGTTGCCAGTGTTTGGAAATGCTACGAAACGTAGGTGTCGATTATGCTTTGCCAATAAACTTGAGTTGCGTTATCAATTGCCAGCGCGACTGAGATGAAATGTTGTATTATTGATGTCAACCCAACTCGGTGGTCGATAAACGTGTTATCGATCAGTGTCTTTTCAAACTTGTGAATTGTATATTCAATCCAAAACACACAATTCGCCAAAAACTATTTTAAAATGATAAGTTCAGTGGAATTACTTTTTGATGATGAAGAAAATGCAAAGGACATTGCATCTATTAGAAGAAATTTGAGGGACAAGTCGAATCCATTGGAATTGCCATCTGTCTTGTAAGTTGATGCATGTTGGAAAGATGTGTGTTCGTTTACTTACAATTTGTACAAATTGTTACTGGATGTTGTTCGTTTACTCTACAGCAGCATTCGGCACACAACAACAACAATCTGAGCAAACACTGTTGTCAGTACATGGTTTTTCAATTAGTGAGTGGAGAGAGAAGCTCTCTTTGCTTGCTCGCGAGTAAAGAGGTGCCGCATTCTGCTCTACAGTACCATGCAATATACCATAGTCGATTACAAGAAATTACTGGACTTGTACAAATTATTGAGTAGACGAACAGACCTAAGATCTGTATAATCAGTAAATTGTTTTAGGTTTAAGGCGAATTTTCTATTGCCAAAAGATGCCGTAGTTTATATTGTGGAAACGTTAAAGGATGATATTAAAGTTACTCTCAGAACGACGATAAAATGTGTCCCACCTCTAACAAATGAGAGAATTTATCGAAATAAATTAATTGTGACAGAAAAAATAAAAAATTAAAAATGTATTAAAAATCCAAAACTTTTTAGAAAAACTGCAAAATATGAATGAAAAGTAAACAGTTTAACGACTAGTATACATTCAAATCATAGCAAATTTTGTCTTCTCTTCCATTGCAGTTGCATTTCTTGTCCATCGTTTCAAATTCGCGTACAAATTTAGAAACAAAAATCAAATGCCTGTCGGAATGTCCGTATACCAAAAAGATATGTTGGCAGGTCTCTCTCGTTAATTTTTAAAATAGAAAAATTTGAAAATGTACTGAAAACGACAAATTGTCAGAAAAAATAGAAAACATGAATGAAACTAATATAATGTAATATTAAATAGATATCTGAAAGAAGGACAAATATTTTTTCAGTTCATATAAAATATGCTCTGTTCCAGAACCTGCAAGAAGCTACTATTTTTTACTACGATAACATTTTTTTCCTTTATGTTATCGGAAAAAATAGTAAAAATTAGTAGATTCTTGCAGTACTGGAACAGACCATTAATTTTACCCGTATTTTGGTTGAAACTTTCTTTAAAATCAGAAAACAAAAACTATGTTACCCTGCGTTTACAAATGCCAGTATTGGCAAGACAATAGCAAAAATACAAACCTTTTTCACAAATACATTTATAAATTTTTAAATATGTATAGAGAAAAGTATGAGTGTATTGGTGAAAATGGTTTGTAACTTTGCTATAGTCTTGCCAATACTGTCTGTGTGTAAACGCCTAGAAAATATGAATCATGTTGCTATGAATTGTGTACCATGTCGTATGAACGGGTTAATTCGTGTACGTAATTATGAGAACGAACGACGTGATTCAAATGCTGGTATGAACATGACATTATATCAATGATTATTATGCATGGTTATTAACAATTTTAACTCATATTTTTACCTGATTTCATACCCAGCAAAAAGTTTGCATCCGCAGATGCAGTTGAATCACTACAAGTGTACGGTACATTTGCCGTTGGAGTACATCTTTTCCTATGAATTCACTTATGAATTTTACAAGAGAGCGCGCAGCTAGGACGCACTCCACGCTTAATATGCAGTGGTTTGGATTGAATTTATATGCATTCTTCGGACTGCATTTTTAATCAGTCTAAAGGTGCAATTAAAATGCAAGCCATTGCGAAATATCCCAAAATAAATAAAATGCATTTATTATTTGTGTAAAACAAGAACACAAAGAACTTTATTATGTAAACACAAATTGAAAAAGTTTCCATTATATGCAATCACATTTGAGCTTATTTCCTCCGTTCTCGATTTAATCCAAGCGCATCTGATTTTCTTTCATCATCCTAAAGTTTTTTATGTTCCCTTCCCATCACTAGTTCAGCTTCCGAAATGGACTCCAACTTCACTCCATTAAAAATTTCCGTCTCCTGAATTACCGCAAAAATGCTCGCAACTTAAGTTTTTATTTCTTTATTTTATAACAAATTCTTAGAAATGTATACACTCTGGCATGGTATAAGTAAAGAGGTAGATTTAAATGAAAAAATCTATAGAACCCTTGTTTTCCTTGAATACCTAAAACTTCAAAATAAGAGCAACAAGTGGGTTTGTTTACATAGCATTTTTTGTGCATTTTGTATGATGAAATTATAAGGTGGTGTAAAACGACCAGCTGATTGGTTTCAATCTGTCAATTTGTTTGTTATTGTGAATAATTTGTATGAAAACGTAAACAAACATTTGACATATTGAAGAATTTTCGGCCAAAATAGAGTTGTTGTTGTGCTACTTACGTGACCATATAAATAGATCTTGGCATTTTATAAAAAAACGCGAAAAATTAATGAAGTGTTAGGTTTTCTCCACATAATCGAGTTGTGAATATGAGAAAATGATTGTTTCAGTGTAAATCTAACGAATTTCTTCCATACAAATGGTCTAAAAACAATTTTAAAAATCCTTGAATCCGATTGTTTTTAAAATTGTTTGGCATATATTCAAATACCACACACACATACACAGTTTGTTGTATCCCAGCCAGCATTTTTTTAAAATTTTAATCAAATTCGAGTCTTTTTTGATCCGACTGCACGATTAAAAAGCTGGAATATGAGCTCATTTTCTGATCATAAATGACTCCTTTGTCGGTAGGAAAACATAACCTCAAGCGAGTCGTCTAAGCAAATCACAAATGAGTCTTCCTCTGCATTAGTTTCGAGTCATTTTTGCCCATTTTCTGATAGTATATAAAGTCTTTTCAGTCGTATTTCAATCATTTATTGGTGATTTGTTGATTGCTTTGGGACTCTTTTTCGAGTCTTGTTTGGTTCATGTTTATAATCGTTTATGAGTCTTTAGGGAGTCATTTATAAGACGAAATAAATTAAAAGAAAATTCTCTTTATTCTTTTTTGTTTCTTTCCTTTGTTTGGTTGTCTTTTCTGCTTTGTTATGTCTTTTAATTATTTTTTATGTTGCGCGGTGAGTATACTGCTTCTTCATTTCACTTGGCAAAACCTGAACATGTGTTGTGTTTCTCTATGCACTTAATATTATATGTTACATTTATATCAAAGTTTTTTAGAAAGTGTATATGAGAATTATTTACAACCAAACAAAAATAAAAGAAAACAATCAGTTTTTAATCACCTAACTGTTCAAAATATGATCAGAATATACATAATTATAATCACTTTCTAAACACCTGCATGACCCTTTTTTGATTAAGCATTTTTCAATCTTCCAGATGATCAAAATGTGACAATAAATAACAAAAAATTGTCACATTTTAAACACCTCAATGATTTATTTGTGATTGTTACACTTTTGTTGTTGTATTTTAAATTGAACTCTTTTTAATCATTACAGGGAGTCTCTTTCTGATCACACAAGCGACTTAATCAATTTTTGATCACCAAAAGGACTATAAAAAGACTCCTCAATGTGATTTTTGACAAAACAGTCTTCTAAATGCTATCTGGGATGTTGTTTTGAAGTTTTAGGAATACTGGAATGAAAAAATTTAAATTGACATAAAGCTTTGTCTAACCTTTCTTATTAAACCATGCACTCTGGTTTATCTTTTAAAGAAATGTGTAGGGATCAACCAACTGTTTTTTTCTGTAGGGATCTCAACAGCAACTGCTTATAAAATGTATCGAACCGAGTGCATTTTTCATAACTCTGTTGGACTACATCGAAAGATGTTGTGAAATCATAACCCCAATTGCACAACTTCCAATTTTTTTTGCTGGGAGGTTTGTATTTTTGCTATTGTCTTGTCAATACTGGCATTTGTAACTAGGCGTTTACACCAGACAGTTTGTCTTCAAATACAACTCTGATTTACTAACACATACTTACATTTGTCGTTTGTCTCCCAGCTGTCCATCATTTTTTCATAGACAGTAGGGTTAACAAATTTTTGACATTTTTGTGAAAAAGAAGTGAGATGATAATTCAAATGTGCTGAAAACAAAAGAGTATGTACAAAAACAAAATATGTGAACGAAAAACGAAAAGGAATCGATGATTTTCATTTATAATTTTGCAACTGTTTTTGCAGTTGTCTGAACGCCTACGTCACACAGACAAGTTTTGGGTTTTTGACAATCAATACATGAACTCAACTGTCCTGTCATTTGTAAACGCAGGGTTACCTTTGCACCTTTGCCACGGTATAAAAGATCTAACCCTGCGTTTACAAATGACAGGGCAGTTGACTTCATGTATTGATTGTAAAAATCCCACAACTTGCCTGTGTGACGTAGGCGTCCCGACAACTGCAAAAACAGTTGTACAATTTTGAGTGAAAATCGTCGATTGTTGTTGTTTTCCGTTCACATATTTTGTTTTTGTTCATGTTCTTTTGTTTTCAACACATTTCAATTATTATCTCACTTATTTTTACAAAAATGTCAAAAATTTGTCTTCCCTACTGTCTGTGAAAAAAATGATGGACAGCTGGGAGACAAACGACAAATATATGTATGTGTTAGTAAATCAGAGTTGCCCAATAGAAAATCGAGTCTTGGGTGACATTTTCGTCGACGATTCGTTAACGAATGTTCTGAAATTGTCATGTACGACAACTTGCATGACCATGTCTTGCATTGTGTCTTGGCAACAAACCGAAAAATGCTCTAAAGTGTGCTTTGAAACAATTGTATAGATATTTATTCAGATATACAATTTTTGATAAGGGGGAGACTTCTCTCCCTTGTCCCATCTGGGATGTTTGTGGAACAATTATTATACAATTTTTGATTTGTAATAAATGTAAAATTATAAAGTCACAAAATTCGGAAACCGCGTTACTGATTAAACAATTTTTAAATAAATACTTTAAAATTAATTGTAGTTATTTTTTGAATAGTTGTATTTAGGTTAAAGAACACTGAAAATTCCAGCGATTGTAAAATACAACGCCTGTGGTATGGAAAGATTTTAGAATATTTAGGAGATATTCACAATATTCATTTAAAATAATTTTTTTGCAGAACCCAAAAATAAAAGGAGTTCGGATGGGGTAAGAAGTGTAAGGCGTGGTAAAGCTGGAAGAAAATGGCGGATTGCGGGAGCTAAGTATTATTAAGTGTTTAACTAATTTATTTTATCAATATTATATATTTAACAATTAAATAAAAATTTGACACACGACAATATAAACGAAATTGTCTTTAATTGGGTCATCGATGACTAGTAGCAAGACAGTGTCAGTGAAACAGTCGTCGACGATATACAGGGATTTTAGTCATCTAGATCGTCGTCGACTACAACTTCGCTTACCCTGTCGCCCAAGTTGTCGTGCATGAATACTGGGACACTTGTGTGAAAATGTCGTCAACGATCCCAAAGGGCTGTCTGGAAAGAGTCGTGAACGAATTGGAAATGTCGTGCACGATTCATCAATATTGTCTTAAAGACACTTTCTACTGGGTTGTATTTGAAGACAAACTGTCTGGTGTAAACGTCTAGTAAAAAAAGCGAACAGTATTATCGACAGTGGGAACCATCAAATTTTATTGATGCAAAAAATGAGAAGAAAATATCGCTACTATCGATTGTTTGCCAACTCTATTATACAAGCGCGAGTAATGTCAAAGTGAAGTGTTCTCTGTCCTGTTCGCCTACAGAATTAAAATAAAAAATAAATTTAGTTTTACATCAAACGTTTTTCACGTTTAATAAATCAAAAAAGAAAGGAAAAAGTTAAGCAAACGTGTGTCTACAAAAGAAAGCAAAAGTACGAAAGTAATAACAAGGGCAAAATTTATATGAAAAGTTGCATTCCAATTCCTCTCCAAGCCATACAAAAAAGTAGAAAAAACGAATTGGATTTTTTCGGTACAAAACGCACACACACCCATACACCTGAAATGAAATTGAGTTGTGTGGTGGTGTGAGTGACATTGTGTATACCACTCTGCGGAGAAAATTGTGTGGTAAAGAAGAGAAAAATATTGTGTAGTTGCTTGCAAAAAGGAAGGCAAAATTAAACTTGAAAAAAGTTATTTGATTTTACACTTTCTGCAAAGTTGCAAAGTACAAGAAGAAGATTAAGTGTCAAATATAGTTACTTTTGCTGGATAGTGTGTGGTGCGTGTGCTAGCTTGAAATTGTTACGAAGACGGCCACGAGAGAAGTTCATCAGTCCATTATAAGAGCAACGAACTAGGGCGAAAAAATAATATAAAAGAAGATTTGAAAGAAGGTAAGTTATAAACAACATGATATGCGGATTATTTGACATGTTAGGTTCCCACATTTGTTTAATAAATGAGCCAGTTTGGAATAGTATAACATGCTTTTTCTTCTGACAAGGCTAATTCCATAAAATTGCTTGCTTGCTGCCGGTGTTTTTGCAATTTGTTTTGTGCACAAGTTATGAGAAACTTTGGGGGTGTTGCCATATCAAAGGAAAGATGAAAAATATTAGTTCGTAAAAATGCGTTCTAAAATAATGAAATCTATCCTGTTTTTTCAAATGAAACCTAATTCTCAATAAGAATTTTAGTTACTGTGGCATTCAGTATCAGTTTTTTGTAATTGTTGTTCTTATTGTCATTTTTTTTCTATTTCTTGCTATGTCTCACGTACACAATTCACTGACAGTTGGTGTTTTTTGGTTGTGTATTGCATAGTCTTCTTCTTGTTACTCCCCCTCGTTTTGTAATTTGTTTTGTTATTATGAGATTTCCTTGAGATAGAAGAGTACAGCTATATGTGAACTCAGCATTTGGCAAATGGTGACAATCTAGAAAAGTAACGAGTTTGCATTACTAGTTAACACACATTCGCCAAACCCAGTGCTGTAAAAATTAGTACGAACACAAAAGTGTTGTTTCAAAATTGTATCAAAACAAAAGTGATAGAAAATACTTTTGCAGTTTTTTTGAGGAATATGCTTCTCTTATTGAAATGTAAACAATTGATGATTTAAAAGAAAATTATGAAGGAAAAAATAGCATAAGATGTGTTTACGCACTATGCTCGGATGGGGATGAAATTGTTTGCACAGGTAGGTCTCGTCGCCCTTATCACAAATATATATGACACTTGTTTCGGAAGTCCATACTTGCCGAAGTAGCTAAAATTCCCTTGTTTAAGGCCGGCTATTTAGAGAAAAATTTACAATTTAAAAGATATTTTGTTCCCGTGTCCGAAATTAGCACCTGTCCATAGGAGATAGTTTTAAATAATCGGCCAAAGGCCGGCTATTACAAAAATTGTTAGCGTAGTGCGTAAATTCGACTAGTTCCGAAAACATTCTATTGACATGGTTTAGTTAGAATTGTTGGATAAAGGTTTGTGTCAGTTTTAATTATTTCCTTGAGAAATTACTAATACTTCAAAGCCGTATTTGGATAAACCTTGAAACTTCATTCTTTTTCGCGTTTTTATAAATGCACAAAAAAGTTTTATAAGCAACACATTTGTTTCTTTTGTGTTTACGAACGCGATAATTGCATGCAAGTAACATTCAGACAGTTGTTTATACATATTATAGTCGAAACTTCAATATTTTCGAACTGAACTGATACGTTCGAAAAAACTGAAGTTACTTTCAAAGCACTTGTATTTATTACTGGCAAGGAAATTTTCGGCAGTGAAAATGTGTGAGTGTATGGTATTTTTCGAACGGCCACTTGCAGATGTAAATAGGGGGGTAACGATGAAGATATATAAGTTCAGGAAAACCCATTTTTATATAATTTTTTTCCATCTAGATCTACCTTTTATTTAAACGCATTTTACATTTGCACTTAGAAAATGGTGTTGTGGGAGTTTACGTCATTTATTTGACATATATTGTATGGAATTGACAACTTAAATGATGCATGTTGTATAAAACATGCTAACCCAATGATTACACATGCAAGTAACTTGCAGACAGTTGTGTATACATATTATAGTCGAAACTTCAATTTTTTCGAACTGACACTTGCATGTGTAAACGTTCGGAAAAAATTTGAAGTTACTTTCAAAGTCAAAAATCATGTTCTCACACGAATTGTCAAAATTTGTAGATCGATTTACTCGCCTTATCGCAAATGTGGATCGCTGATTTTTGAATGGGGAATTCTTAACTAAATATAGAACGTGTATACGAAGAATTAGATCTGTATGTCATCGAGGGGCTGAGCTACCCATACGTGTAAAGTAGGGGTTATACTTCGACTGGCATGCAGTTTTCTTGTGCGTTTACACATACGATATGTCACTTATCATCTTGAGTTGCCGCAAAGTTTGTAAGTACCTACATATGTATGCACATTGTTCTATCGAGGAACAACAATTACAGAAAGGGGTTGCTCCTAATTAGGTCCTCTTCCATTCCTGTTGCCATTCTATGATTCTGAATCGCTTCCCATATCTGAAAAATATTGGTCAACTTCAACTCTGCCTCAAAATTACGCCAAACTCGATTGAGGTCTTCCTTAAAACACGGATGAACATGTACAAATGCCAAAAGAATATCTAATTGTATTTTATTTGTTACTTTCAACGTAAAACACAAATAAATGCAATTAATTATCATTACAAATGCAAAATAATCGTTTTCGTCGATTTTTTTCTATAAAAAATGTCTAAATTTACATTTTTTGGTTCAACTCACCTTGATTTCTGTAGTGAGAGAAAATTGCCTCACATTCTCACTTTTTTGACATTTATGATAGCTACTTTTCTCACGAACGTGAGTTTTGTTCTCCCTTATGGGGTTTATAATAATGGAGGAGGCGAGAGTGATTGGGCTGATTGTCCGTCCGTCTGTCTGGCTGGCTGGCGCGTACGATAACTCTAGAACGGATGAACCGATTTGGTCTAAAATTTGGCCTTCGCAATGTTTTGTCCAAACTTAGTTTATGTTCGAACATGGGCCATATCGGTCCACTCCTTCCGGTACCTCCCCCACAAAAGTTCGAAAATGTTCGGAAAATTTGTGTTCACGATAACTCTTGAAGGAAGTAACCGATTTGTTCATACTTTGCAGATCGTGAAATTTCTACCAGACTTAGATGAGGTTCAAATATGGACTCAATCGGTCCACTCCTTCCGGTACCTCCCACACAAAATTTCGGAAAAGTTCAGTTTAGAATCTGCTCTAGAATCGCTTTGATTTTTGTTGTAACAAATTGTATTCACTGCCACCCATACGACGGTACAAGTTTCATCAGGGGCAAGACCATACTTCCTGAGAAAATAGCCTGAAAGTTGAAAAGAGCACGATAACCGTCAACCGATTTGGTCCAGAATTTGGCCTTCGTCATATTTTGTCCAAACTTAGTTTCAGTTCGAGGATGGGCAATACCGGTCCACAACATCCGGTACTTCCTCCCAATATTAAAAAAAGTTGGACAATTTTTACCCTCCGGCAAGTTTGTCATACGATCACTTTGCAAAAAAAAAAATTGAATTTACTTGTGAACATTTTCGATCAATAATTTTTCACAATTTTCAACGAGGATAATCACGGCAAGAGTGCATAAATCAAACTAAATACGTGTATGTCGATAAAAGACCATCCTATAGTACTATGAAAAACTGGTTTAATTCCAGGTCAGGCAATGTGCGCTTGCTGAGAGCAAGTGAGCGAAAACTTCAATGTAAAATGCATTGAAATGCATGCTCACTTGCTCTCACCAAGCGCTCATTGCCTGGCCTGGGTTTAATTGAATAGTGGCCGCCACGAAGATCGTAAGGGTCGTCCAAAAACAGCTTGCGTCAGAAAAAAAATTAAACTGTGCGTGAACTGATAGTGCATAATCGCCGTGAGAAAGAGGCATCCATGGGCATTTCTTCAACCAATTAACATACGATATTGTATGATTACCTGACCGCAAAAATGGGATTTTCACGTTAGATCCAGCACAATTTGAAAATTGCTCAAAAGGTTCTTGTCGATTGATGCAAAGAAATTGTGAATAAAAATGGTCGCGGTGATTCAAACGAAGCTTATAAGATTGTCCCAGATGACGAATCTTGGATATATGCGTATGAGCCCGAAACAAAACAGCCATCGACCGTATGGGCCTTCGAAGGCAAGCCAAATCCTACGAAAGTTGTTCCTGAAAGAAGCACTTCGAAGCAAATGGTCGCCTGTTTCTTCGGCAAAACTGACCATGTGACGACTATACGGTTTGATCAACGTAGGAGGTTAATTCTGAGTGGCACACTGCAATTTGTTTACCTGAATTCTCCGGAGAAATTCGAAAAACGAACATGAGAACCTATGTACATGACTTACGAAGGTTTTAGCCGAATGGTAGAAAATATTTTGCAAGAAAAAAAAAACAGGCACTATAAGTGCATAATATCAATGTGAACAAGACCCTAACTATGATATTTGCCTATCACGCCGTTGAACAATTTGGCGCATGTTCGCACAATGCGGAAAATGATCAAAAAAAAAAAAAAAATTGGTTAGTTGTTCAAGCCTTAAAAAATTATCACGCCAAACACCATGGTAGAACAAACCAGGTAAAGTAAATACTACAACAAATAGAACTCAACAACAACCACACAGAAATTTGTTTTTGTTTGTAATGTTACTGTCATCGGTAAATGTAAACAAAACAAGGAAATGTCTATAAATTATTGGAATTTAAAAAACTAATATTTTTCACATTTGACTGAATATTTTGAAAAACATGAATGAAAACTCGTTAGATTTCCAATTTGAATGTTTCCATATCATTCCACTAAATGCATAATTTCTCGCAGAAAGTAGAATTCTTGCAAAAATGGTAATTCATCGAAAAAGGAGAAGCTGTTTCAATCTTTTGTTTTTAAAATCAAAATAGCACACGTTATTAGGGCTTTATTTTTTCTAGTTTAACAAAATACCACACATATTAACAAATATTGTACCGCCTCTATAAGCAGTGTTTTAGTGTGCGGCACGTCGTTCGGACTTGGAGGAGGTTACATGTCAATGATAGAATTACAAAATAGTCAATTTTTTGAATGCTTGCGTTTTAGGCCAAATGTGTTCATATTCCAATTAATTTTGCATCAAAAATTAAGAACATTCAAATATTTTGCTTAAATAAATTAGTTATTGTCTATAGTCGGTAACTATATTCTAATTGTCGGCTGCCATAAATGGTCTAGGTTCAATGAAATTCTATACAAAGCTAAATGACAATATTATTGAAGCATTTTTTAAATCATTTTCATATTTTATTACAGTAATTTTGAGTTATTTGAGTTTAAATACGAAAGATGCCGACTACTGGTACATGGCGGACTTAGGAGCACTTACCCTATATCTCGGGAAGTATAAATTTCTGCTATAAAAGTTACACAACTTTGGAATCGGTATAAAAATCCTATCTGTGGTAATTTTTCCATAGGTTTTGTCAACTGTCGGTAACCTTTCTCTCCTTTTGTAGATATTTTGAAGCTATATACTTTGTGTGTCAATCGATTTTCTGCGGAAAGTTTTTTAAAGCTCGGTGGCATAACCCTTAACACATTTCTCTGTAATATGGGAGTAAGGTTTCCTTTCTGAATTCCAAAACTGTTAAGAAAATTGAGGTTGAACCAACTACGGTCAATCCTGTTCGAATTGGCGCTTACTTAATTTAATTTAATTTATTTCATTATTTGGTAACCAAGCCTTAAAGGCCACATATGTTACAGAAAAAAAAAGCTTAACCTAGAATACTCTAGTTAGAGTAAATCATTAAAACTAAAATTTGAACAAAAAAATTTTCCAAATAGTGGATTTGTTAAATCCGGTTATTATATACATATAAACGTATTATAATACAAAATTGAAAGTTTATTGAAAACAAAAATTTTCAGAAAAATGGAAAAGGATGAATGAAAGTATATGATCTAAAGGTTTTATATTGGTTCAGAAGGAAGAAGGTTGTATTTCGTTCTTAATTCCACATGCATTTCTTGTCCATGAGTTCAAAATCGCGTTAAACCAAAATTAGAATAATAACTGAAGGTCTGTATACACAAACATTGTTTTGACATGTCTCTCCTTTTGAAAATAGAAATACATAAAAATGCATTGAAAATAGCAAAATTTTCAGAATTAATGCAATAAAGAATGAAAAGTTTGCAATAAAATATAAAACTTACATTCAAAGGAAAGGCTATTTTCGGCTTATATTTCCTTTACCGACCCACCTCAGAAAATTATGAAAAAATTACCACAGATAGTGCTTTTTATCCCGATTCCAACAATGTATTGCTTTTGTTGTGGAAATGTATACTTCCCGAGATATGGCCTCCAAATGTTGGCAAACCACCGCAGAAAATTATGAAAAAATGACCACAAATAGTGATGTTTATACTGACTTCAACGATGTATTATTTTGTTGAAGGGTATGTATACTACCCGAGATATAGGCCTCCAAAAATATTAAATTTAAATGAAAATTTAGTTCCCGTTCCCGAGATATGCACCTGTCCATTAGAAAAAAAAAATATCTAATTTAAAAGAAAATTTTGTTCCCGTTCCCGAGATTTGCCTTGTCCATAGGAGAAAGTCCTAAATCCCGGCCGAAGGCCGGCTATTTAGAGAAAAAGAGGTTAGGGCCTTTGTGGATCTTTTGAGGCCCATATCTCGGGAAGTATACATTTCCGCAACAAAAGCAATACATGGTTGCAATCGGGATAAAAAGCACTATCTGTGGTAATTTTTTCATAATTTTCTGCGTTGGGTCGGTAAAGGAAAGGAGTTCCCTATTTTCTTTCCTGTTTATTTAATGTGTATTATGCGTGTTTTTTGTTCCAATTTCCTTAAAAAACAAGATAATAAAAAGTGAGAAAAAATTAAGTATGGTGTCGTGGAAACGAGTTAATTCGTGTACGTATTTTGACAGGCGAACAACGTAATTGAAACGCTCGTGTGAACATGCTATTAGAAAGCAACCAAATTGTACCTTAAAAGATACTAAATAATCCAACGAAGTACTCCCAAATACTCTTTTAATCACCCCTGTTGCACAAAGAAATCAACGAGTAATAGACAATACGATTTTACCGACAAACAACCACAAAATTCTCTGAGCAAGTCTCGTTTTCGCTACTTGTCGTGTACGTATGCGTGAGTGTGTGTGTGCGTGTTAACAAAACCGAAAAAAGGCGAGTGTGCAGCAGCAGCAAAAAGTCGTGTTGGTTAAATTATTATTAAAATATTGCTGAAAATAACCAAATTTATTAAGAAATTTTCACAAATATTTAAAGAAAATCAATTTCTGAAGCTGGTTTTAACGTGTGCGTGTTTTATTTACATGAAATTCGGCCTAAAAATCGTGTGAAAAAGTCTCCAACAGAGTTTATGGTGGTGAGAAAGATGATTGATGATCAGAAAAGAAGAATGTTGCAAAGTAATTTTTTTTTTTTGCGCAAGAAGAATAAAAGAAGAAAAATTATTTGAGTCGCCCGTCCAGAAAGTTCATTACGGTTTATTTTGTGGGGTTAAGAAGTAAAAGTTAAAGTGTTGCCACTAAAGTGTTTAACAATTGAAAAAAAGAAACATTTAAAACAATTAAATCTCATGAGTTTTTTGTGTGAAAAAATCGAAGCAAAAAAACAAAAGTAGGAAATTTCTTTTTTTTTTTCATTTTATTCCACAATTTTTCGTTCGTTGACTTTTCAACGAGTAGCAGAAGAGGAGTGAATAGGAGGAAAGCCTAACAAACAAAAAATACATCAAAGAGGAGGAGATAGCAGTAGGCAGCAGCAAGCAAGCAACCAGCCCAGCGCATCCCTTCAAACTGCCGCAACACCCATTCACTAAACAAGCAAACCTCTTGCTTCAAGCTGATTTGAAAGGGAAAAATGAGGGAGAAAGGGGAAAATAAAAAACTCGTCCTTTGTAACAATTCTTGTGTTTCAAAAAAAGGTGTAATTGCTTCCCCCAAACGATGATAATAATCATTGAATATGCACTCCACATTTGATGTTATTGTGTGTGGTGGGTTGTCTGCTGTGCTGGCTGTGTAATTTTCGAAGATTTCCAACATGTCTCAGTTAAAGGATTAAATACTAAAGTTCTTCTTATTATTTTTGATGTAATATTTTCTTGTTTTAGTTTTTGTTTTCATTCATCAGTGTCGTTTATTTTGCATTAAATGTTGTATACTGTTTGATGTAGTGATGGTTATCTATAGTTATCTCTTTTTAGCCAATGCATTTTCTAATGCACATTGCCACTGTGTTTTACTGTTATGTGCAAAACACAGCACAAAAGAACTGAGAATAGCCAATGTTGCCAGATGCACACATATCGCACTGAATAAAGGTGTTTGTGGGAGAAATTCAAAGTATCTCTAATAAGAATGTATATAATAGCCTGGTTACACTTAACCCGATTAACCCAGTGGGTTTGGGTTTCAAATGTCAATTCTATAGCGCAAACGTCAAATCCTCATGAAGTGGGCTAACCCGGCAAAAAAAAAACTCTAGTGCAAACACCGTTTAACCGGATTTAACAAACCCACTTGGTTTAAAATGTCAATTCCATTGGGTATATGTCAAAAAAATCGTTATAAAGAAGGTTATACTATGTTTACATTTACGAAATCCACTCGATTTCATCTGTCAATTCCTTTGTGTATACGTCAAATGAAAACTCATCTGAAATCGATTGGATTTCATTTGACGTTTGAGCAATGGAATTGACAGTTGAAATCGAGTGGATTTCGTAAATGTAAACATAGTATTAAACTGGAAAAGATCTATAATATAAACAGGCTATGACTACCATCTTTTAATTGGAATATTAATCTAAAAGAGCCTTTGCCCACATTCAGGGATTAGGCCAAGGATAGTAAAACGGCGTTTGCATTAGAGGTTTATGGCGGGGTAACCTTCTTTATGAGGATTTATTTGACGTTTGCGCTCTGGAATAGACATTTGAAACCAAGTGGGTATATTAAATCCGGCTACTAGCAATATATTCTACACCCGGCTTCGGATGTCTCGAACAGATATATTAGGGCCAAGCGTTGCCAATACAAATGTCCTGGTTAATTTTGTTAGGATCTAATATGTTTTACTATGCGTAATTCCTTTTGCAGCCCAAATATAAATCCCAATCACCAAATGAAATATCCACCCTGTGAAGTTATCTTCTCTCTTGTTAATTGAGTTCACTATTTTTCATATTTCAGAACAACTGCCAGTTTTTATTCATGGTAAATCAATGTGAACAGAGAGGGTGTAACAATGATGGAGCAGTTTAATTAACACATTTTTGTGGCCTAAGCTCTGGTCTGAAATTGGCAAATGACAAGTGTCTTCATAACTTCCCATCAAGAGCTATAACCTTCTGTCGTCGTTGGCAGCGTCGTGCCGTTGTTGGAAATCCATAAATGGATCTCTAATAAATCTAGTGATGCGGAAGTTCAAATTTTGTCCAACGAAAAGGATTCTTCACTATTAAATCTAAGTACGCTCAAAGTTGTATGTCCGCCTTAAAAATGTCTAATACAGCCGTTAAGTTTGACTGGGCGCCAGGGTACTGCAGTGTTGAGGAAATGATACAGTTGGTAAACTGGCAAGTCGAGGCTCCCAGTCCTCGGACCTTCGGGTGGAGGACTGTGTCAAGCCAGCACTTTGCTTTTTCCTCATCCCCCACTAAGCTCTACGCAGAGAACATCTTAATAATTTGGCATGGCGTACCGTGTTGTAAGGTATCGAAATCAATCCTATAAGTGCGAGGACAACAATATTTAGTACTGCAGGCTATGTGAGGATGTGAAAGAGACTGAAACAATTGAGCACCTCCTCTATCTGTGTTCTGTGTTTTAGACTGGCAGTTTAAAGACATCATGTGTTTGAAATGAGTCAGAATCTCTCTCTTATTTTTCCTCAATAGACCCGCTGCCCTGCTAACTTATTGCAGGGGCCTTAAGTTCAATTAATCCCTTTTTTCTTTCCTACCTCTCTTTTGTATTTACTTCCTGCCCTTCTCCACTCCCACATCTTTCTATCAGTTTTCAGGATTAGCACAATTGACCACTCGCCTCGGAGTGAAGTAGCTGTCAACAATCAACGGCAGCTGGGCATCCTATAAACTAGCTTAACCTACAATATGGAACATAATTTGGGTTATACTGAGTTTTGTCTTTCCGCCGTTACAACTTAAGGGAGAAAGTGAAAAAACTCACCGGGATTTTTTTTTCAGAATAATTGCCAATGTTTCGACTGGGTGAGCAACTCGTTATTTTACATCACGTACAGGATCCTTGTCTCTTGGTACGGAAGATTGCACTATTCTATTTGGAGTTGTCGTCCACAGAAATATCGAATTGAATTTGCATTATCCTGTTAGAGGATTAACACGTTCGCGGACGTGAATGCTATAGCATTCCGATGCAAAATGACGTGAATGCTATAGCATTCACATTGTCAGCCAATTTTTGTTTATTTACTTGTATACAATCTTAAATTTTGGTGATTAATATACATAATACGATTTATTTCAACAAGATACATTCTATAACAAATAAAAAATAATAATAATCAATAATTAATAAATAAAAACAAAAAAACTAGTTTCAAAAATAATTGGGTGTCATTTTTTTCACCTCTCTGAGTTTGCGTGCGTCCGCGAACTTGTTAAGAAAAAACTAGAGGATCAAGGAAACAAGTCGGGTTTACGCGCGACCTGCCATTTTTACTTTCGAGGGGCCATAACTCTGGAAGTATGGACTTCCCCAGATGAAAAGATATATTTTTGTATTCAGAACAATAAACCCTATCTATGGTAAAAATTTCAAAGAAATCGCAGCCCTACCTTTGGTAAACATCTCCGCAGAATCCCCTAATATAGGAGATCTAAATAAAAACAGATCTGATCCTATAGAGTTTTCTTGAGAAAACATGGAGCGACATTCTTATGTAGCTCAGGCTCCCTTCCCTGATATGTTTTCCAAATTTCGACTATTCTATCTTGCATTTTTTTGTGTTACAAAATCTGATTATTTTGAAACTGCAAACTCCAAATATAACAAAGTACTTATTACTTTTGTTTCTTTCTTTTCAGGATAAACAGAAGACTGAAGTTTAGTTAATAAACTTACATTAACGGAATATAACTACAAATAAAATCCTAAGCAAATCAAACTATTATTTACTTTAAAAAAAGTCCCCACAAACATATAAAACACATCTATTGCGCGAAATAGCCACATATAAAGCTTAACAAAATATTGGCGGCATTCAACAACAGACTAAAAGGAAGTATAGCAGGCAAAAGAAGAAGGAACATTCACTCGAAACTCTTCTCAAAACAAAAACCCAAAAAAGTATTTAAGAAAGGAAAACAAACCTAAAAACAACAACCTGCCAAACAGTTTATTCATTTGGAACAAAACAAGCAAAAAAATTGAAACCCAAAACTCTTTCATTTCTTTGTTTTCCTTTTCCGGCATATATAGAGCTGTAATCAAGATAACAACAACAGCCAACTACACACATACTCTCTCAAAACAACAAAGAAAATCCTATTGTTTTTTTGCATAAACAATACTAAAATAAGCTAGCAACATAAACGTGGGGAGAAAAATACCTATGGTTAACCCCCCTCAAAAAACAATTATCATTTGCACATAAACACATTGTGGAATTTCATAATTCTTCGTTGAGATCAAATACCAGCCAGCCACCAGTAAAAACAAACACTTGCCGTTTTGCTTAAAACGAGAGAGAGAGGAGGGAGGAGAAAATAAAAAAAAAAACTATTTTCTAAATTTTCTACAGTGAAAGTCAAATTAGTCTTTGGTTCTTAAAAGAATCCAAAAACTAGGCTTTACACGCAAGAAGCAACAGCAAGCAGCAGCTAGCCAGCCCCCTATTTAAACAGATCCGAGGAAGAGAGGTGCTTGGGGCACAAGGGGCAAGTTAACGCTAATGAGGATCTATTGGCAGCATGAGTACACTGGGGGGAAGTAGGGGAGAGCGAAATGCCAAGCCCAAGTTCTCAGCACTCGATATAAATCGAATGTACAAAAATAGTCGTGTAAGTTTATACTTTTTATTTGTCTGTCCTTTTTGTTGTTTGCATTAATTCATCATTGTCATCATCATAATTATTTGTGATCTAAATAATTGGCTTTTTGTTTTGTTTTAATAATTGCTGTTAATTTGAATTATACTTTTATGTGCGGCGAATCTATTTGCCTATTTAATTTTATTAAGTGATGATGTTGCTAGTATCTATTTTTGTTGTTATTATTTTGAATATCTCTTTAGGGTGAAACGACGGAACCTTCAGCACAAAAAAACCAAGTGCCACGTAAACATGGAATGCAAATTTTGGGCAAAGTGCCGTCCGCTCGGCGACCACCAGCTAATTTACCATCCTTAAAAGCTGAAACAACTAGTTCGCCAACAATTGCTAATAATAATACAACAACTGGTCAAGAAGGTAAGTGGCATCATAATTAAGGGGAACTTTAAAAAGGTGCAGTCGAACTTCTCTATAACGAATAGTTTTATTAACACAAAATAAAGCTTTTCTATAAGTTTGACTTTATAAGTTTTCTAACTTTTGGGATGAAAAGAGCTTTCTAAATTGACTTTAGTTGAATTTAAGATTTCAGCTTGTGTTGTTATTATATATAGGTCTCGTTCTCCGATTACACCAATATATAACCTAAATAGGCGAAATCCATACTTCCGGAGATATTGGCTTTTGAATATCCGAAAATTCTGTTGCTTATATCCATTAGTTGTTTTTGGATCGATGGAAGTAATATGGGTACATAGATATTTTTATGTGTAGCCCTGGTTTTGCTCCTGTCCACAGAAGGAAGGATTGAATCCCGGCTTAAGTTCCCTATATTAGTAAAAAAATATATAAGAAATATAACGCCTAGCCGAGTTTTCTCGAGAAGTATGTACTCTCCCATAGAACACATATTGGCCTAATGCTGGAGACGTGACCTACATGTGATACGCATTTTAAACAGATTCATGATCAAATTGCTCCTTATAATTCCATAAAGGTCTGATTTCTTTTAACTACGTTGATCAACTATTTGTGATATTCCAATATTCTTTCCTAATTTTGTAATTCCAACATTTTTAGGAGGCGTTCAAACACCAACGTCAGGTCCAACTAATAATCCATTAAAAAGTACCACAACAACAAAAAGCAGCAGCGGCAGCAACATCAATAGCAACACTACAAATAACAACAGTAACAGCCACAGCAGCAGCAACAGTAATAGCAGCGGCGGAAACAACAGCAATAGCAATCCTCTTGGCAATAACAATAACAGTAACAACAGCAGCGGCACTGTAATCGGTGGAGTCGGTAGTAAATTGCTTATCAACTCATCACAATCTGTTGGTAAGAGTAGCAACAGCGGCGGCAGCAATCAATCTCATCACCACCACAATCAACAAAAACCAATAACATGGTCTGCTGTAACAACAGGCAACGACAACCAACGAGGTGGCAAACCGACAGCCACGGTACCACCACTCTACCAGAGTCCACAGTTTCAGCACGAATTTCCGACATTAGATGGCACAGTTGGCGGCGCCGGAAGCGGTGGCAATGTGAATGCGAATCGCAGAAGTGGTGGCAATTCGTCATCGGGCGGAGAACGAGAACGTGGCGGCGGTGGCGAAAAGGATTATCATCAGCAGCAGCAACAGCATTATCATCACCATCATCATTCGAACTCGAATCATCAGAATTACCATCATCGTGGCAATGGTGGTGGAGATTATCATCATCATGGAGAACGTGGCGGCGGAGATCGAGAACGTGGCAGAGGCGATCGTCATCACCATCAACGCAACGATGCACACAATTACAGAGATGGCAACGAAGGAGGAGACGGTGGTCGGGGTGGTGGAGGAAATGGCGATATGTCTCGCGAAATGAACGAAGTAAGTCTAAGACCACAAACAAATGCTGCCGCCTGGTTGGAACAACAGGAAAAGAATGCCAAGGGTGCGGCAGCCGACAGCCAATCGAACCATCAGGGCCAGGGCCCCCAGACAAGTTCGGTTGCAAATCCAAGCGCTGCAGTTCCACTACCTATATTGTCGTTAATGCCGTCATTTATGCAGCGCGGTGTGCCTCTACCACCTGGTGGCGGTGGTGGAGCTGGAGGAGTTGGTGGCGGCATTACGTCCAGCTCCAGTGGACGTTCTCAAACTCCACCAAATTATCAAAACGGCTTAACAAAGGATTCTTCATCGTCATCAGTAAATATTAGACCCCAACCTCGCGGAAATGCACAAGATTATCATCGTTCGAATTCGACAGGTGTTTCCAGTAGTTTCCGACAGGCAACTGCTCTACCCAAACGTCCACCTTTACTAAATACTCCACCACCCACAAATGGAGGTGGCAGTGGTGGCAATAATGGTCATCGCAAAGACAAGGAATACATTGTGGAACCGGAAGTGGCCCAAATGCAACGACCCATTATTCGCGAAGAGGATTTGGAACGCTTAAATGCAATTGCAAATGATGACAGTTGGACAAAACAAGAGGATATCGATTATACTAAAAAACTAACCTTCTCGGATGATGAATCGCCAGAGGATACCCCAACGCAAGAACGTGAACGACCAGTATTTAATAAAAACAGTGGCAATCTCAATGACCAACGTAAAAATTCAAATGCCAGCGGCACATCGTCCACAGCAGGAACTTCTAGTGGAGGAGGTGGTGGTAACTGGCAAAGAAAGGATCGTGACAGTTCGGAACGAGAAAAGCCTTCTAGCGGCGGTGGTGGTATGGATAACATGGAAGATACCCGACATCAAAATGGTCATCGCCCTGGCGTTGGTTCAGGAGGTATTACTATTGATGCCAGTGTCTATGAAAGACTAAAGCAACGTAAGGAAGAGGAAGAACGTCGTGACATGGAGCGTAAACTAGCAGCAGCTAGAAAGAAACAAGAACTTGAAATGAAAATCAATAGCAAGAAGGCAACCACAAGTGGTGGTGACTCAAGCTATGATCAGCCACCACCTGGAGGTAGCGGAGGTGGTGGTGGTATGTCCACATCATCCACAACTGGTTCAGTAGATGAAAATACTTCTTCACGTCGTAGCGGCGGTGGAAGCTATGAACGTTCCAGTACAGCTGAAAGAGAACGTGGCGGCGGAAGTCGTGCAGGTTATGATTCCCGCGATATAAGATCAGCGGCAGAATATTCACGAGGCAGCGGTGGGGGTTCTGGTAATACATCTGCCATGAATGCCACAAATAGTGGTTCTGCTGGTGGTGGTCCTCCAGGTTCTAAAGCCGTTTTCTCGGCTCATTTTCAATCCAATTTACCACCACGTTTCCTTCGTCAACAACAAGCTGGAGGAAGTAGCAGCAGCAGTCTTGGACCAGGCCGTTCTGTATCCAATTCTAACAGCGGCAGTGCTGGAGGCATAGAAAAATCTTCATCTTCCTCGATGAATTATGAAAATTCGCGTTATATGCAAAAAGGAGGATCTGGTAGTAGTGGCGGGCCTCAGCGTAGCGGTGGAGGCTCAGGCCAACGAGGCGAATATCGTGACAATTATACCCGAAGTGGTGGCTATCGTTCACGAAATGACAGTGATAGAGATGATGATCGTTACCACAGCCGTGGTGGAGGAAATAGAGGAGATGACTATGGTCGTAACAGCAGCTTGTCGAGCGGACCAAACCAACTGTCACGTAGCATTTCGGACACCTCTCAACGGAAGACAAGTGTTTCATCAAATGATGAGTCCATTAAGCTGAGCTACACTGGAGATTCAACAAATTTCGGAAGTGGTATAGTCTCTTCATGGGCCGAAGAAACCGAAATGGAGCTTAAGAGGCAAAGAGATGAGAGTTTCTCTTCGTCACATAGCCACGATTCTATACCCATTAAAATATTGCAAAGACCCCACACCCAAAAGAGTGTCTCGGAAGAAGATAGCCCTCCACAGCAGCATAAACAGCATCGCATCAGTGAAAGTAGTGATCAAGCATCAACGAGTTCGTTTGCTCCAACCCAAATATTACGACGTTCCGAATCGATTGAACATCAAAAATTGACTTCAACTTCGTCATCATCAGATATACAAGCCACAAAATTGGCCGAGAGTAAGCAGGCGGAAGAAGAACAAGATCACAGTGCTACGGATTCGTCACCAACAGCCTCAGATTCTCAAAAACAAAATGACTCATTGAATTCTCTGTCACCTTCGACAACAGCTACTGGCAACGAATCTGACAAACAGCAACAACAGTTGGACCAGGGAGAACAACGTAGTGGTTCTTCAGCGTCAGTGACAGTGGCACCACAACCCCAAAGGGAAAAACGACCTAGTCCCAGAAGTGGAGGCGGCGGCGGTGGTGGTCGTGATAGAGACCGAGATCGTGATCGTGACCGTGAACGCGACATGCGAGTATCTCATAGCCGCACATTTGGCGCCAGTGGTAGTTCCTATCGAGGCAATCGTGACAGTGGTTGGAATCAGCGTGGCGGTAATTCAAGAGGTGGTCGCTACCAAGGACAGGAAGATCACTACCAAGACCATGACGACGATGACATGATGGAAGATGGTGGTGGTTACGGCAGACGTTCTGAACGCAGTCCTAAAGTACCACGTAAAGAAGGTGGACGTGGAGGCCTTGGAGGTGATCGTGACCGAGGAGGTCGCGGTGGTGGTGGAAATTCCGATCGTGATGATCGTGGTTTTGCCCCAAGAGGGGAACCATCAAGACGGGGACGTGGTGGTGGCGGTAATATGGGCGACAGAGGTATCCAATCGTCCACGTATAGACGCAGTAACGACGGACGTTCCTCAGCAACTGGGGGTCGACAATATGGTCGCCAGAGTTACCAAGATGACCACAAAGATATGAAACGAACTTCGGAATCATCTGAAACGAATATCTCGGATTTGGATAAAACCAAACAAAATCAAATGGCTCTAAGCGCCGGTCTATCTAAGGTTACCACCAAGGACATTAAAGAGGGAGGAGATCGGGCCACCACAGCCCAACCATCCTCATCAACAACCTCTTCTACAACTAACCAAGTTGCTAAACAAACAACCCCGCCCCAACAGCAACAGAAAAAACCGAATGAATCGGAAAAGAAAACTTCAACATCATCGACCACACCATCTAAGCAGCAACAACATCAGTCTCAGACTAGAAAGGAAAGTGTTTCTAGTACTAAAACAGATGACGATATCCGAACAAGCAACACAAATCTTGATCGGGAGAAAAAATCAGCTTCCAAGGAAAAAGACATTCCTGCAACTGGTGGTGGTGGTACTGGTGGCAGTGTCACCTTGCCACCAAACTCTACGAATACAGCGTCTACAAGAAGCACAAACACAACAACAGGAGGAGGATCTATTGCAACAATGAGCGCGGGAACGCAACAACAAAAGAAACAAGATCTACAAATGACAACACTGCCAACAGCTGGTGCCCAACAAGTTTCTAGTGGAGCAGCGGTTAATAAATCCGTTGCTCCAACGACGAGCAACTTGCAACAGCAACAGCATCAATCTTCAAACTTAACAAAGAACCCAACCGGATTGGGAAGTCTTAAATCGACAGGATCGTCGGCTAGTATTGCATCGATTGGATCTACAACGTCGACATCACAACAAAAATCTACGACACAAGATACAAGAAGTGGTGGCGGAAAGTCGGATGCCCAAACTAATGCCAGCAATAGTAATGTGTCCGCTGGACAAAAACTAGACAATGAAAAGAACAAGCTGGGCTCACTGGGATCTCTAAGCAGTCTGGACAGTAAAACAAATAATTCTGCCCTATTGATAGATGGAGCACCGGTAAATACAATAATTTTTGAGAACACACACTACAAGCAACAAGTACAAGCTGCACAAATGAAACGTTCATCGGAATCTCTGGTGGTCACCTCTTCCGTGGTATCAAATGTTAACGTTTCCGTTAGTGGTGTGGATACGGTCACTAATGCTTTATCTCAAATGACATTTGGCGGTAATGCGGCAACAAAACAAACATCTAGCACTCCTGCAGCTGGCGACTCAAATAATTCCTCTCAAACAGTTGCTGGTGGTCCATCTTCTTCGGATTATGACAAAGAAATGAAGCTAGGCTTCTCTTTTGGGGATGCGACAGAGTCGTATACGACAGCCACTAAAGGCATGGCCCCAAGTGGTGGTGTCAGTGCAGATAATGAGGCCGTTAATGTAGCGAAACAGACTAATAGTGTTCAGCAACAACAGCAGCAACAACAACACCAGCAGCAGCATCAGCAACAACAACAGCAGCAGGCTCAGCAAGCTACAATGCAGCAGCAGCAACAACAACAGCAGCAGCAAACGCCACAGCATCAGCCACCCCAACAACAGACTCCACAACATCAACAACAACAGCAGCAACAGCAACAACAACAGCAGCAGCAATCTCAACAGGCTCAAAATCTAATATCTGCCGCTGATTTGAATATGAAAATTGCCAGTGTAAAGAAAGTTTGGGAAAGTGTCCAACCCATGACATCCGATGCAGCCACAACGGTGCAACAACTTCAACAACAGCAGCAACAACAACAGCAATTGCACCACCAACAACAACAGCAACAACAACAAATGGAACCTGTCGATACCAGTGGCCACATGACAGCAGCATCTTTTGTTGCTGCTGTCGCAGCTTCTCAACAACAACAGCAACAACAACATTTGCCCCACTATGCGGTGGCAGCTGTTCATATGCAACAGCACCATGCACTGTCGTCACCCGGAGCTGGAGTACCCTCTGCTTTTGGTGCACACGCTTCACCATTTGATGCTGCCGCTCAGCTTGAACAACAATTTGGTCCTGCTGCCGCAGCCGCAGGCATTGTAGTAGGTGCCGGTGGGGAAAATTCCGTTGTGGGTGGTTATCCAAGTCCACAACAGCAGCAACAGGCCGCAGAGGTGGCGCAACTGCAGCAGCAAGAACAGCAGCAGCTTATGAAACTTTCCTCGGAAGCGAAACAAAAGCAGCAGCAACAACAAGTATCGGCGGCTGCAAAACAGATGCAACAGCATCATACGTCATCCATGGGAATGTCACCTCCACCCAATATGCAGCAACAACAACAGCAGCACCAGCAACAACAATCGGCAGCTCAACAACAGCAGCAAATGCATGCGCCACAAGCCTTCTATCAGGCATCACCGCAATTTACTGGCATCTCCACCATACCAAGTCCACCGGCAGCAGCAGTTGTCTTCAATTCATCCCAGATGCCACCGCCACCTTCACAAGGTGGTCTTTATGCACCATTCCATTCTATTGATCATTCGAATCGTTCACAATTCTCTGCAGCAGCGGCTCATAGTTTTCCTGGTCATTATGGGGCGACAGCAGCAGCCGGTGGTCCCTTCAATGCTTATCCCATGCAAACACCACCCAATATGGGTACAGCTCCCACACCGGAAATTTATTCCAACCTCACATCGCAATTCCGTATGGGCGGTGGGCCATCACCATTCGGTAATCCAAATTCCCAACAAATCAATAATCCCAATGCTGCGGCGGTGACAATTATCTCATCAAGTTCCAATTCATTAATGTCGACAGTAGGCTCGGTTAAACCACCACCCACATCTCAACAACTGGGTACGATAGGTTCTAAGGCTGGCGGCGGAGGTGGTCCATTTGCCGCTGCTCAACAATATATGAATCTATATGCTGCTGGTCCACCACAACATCAAGGTGGTCCACCAGGTCCTCCTCCAGGTCATCAATTACAATCGAATAGTTACTATTCGAATTCAGCCGGTGGGCCAAGTGGTCCGGCCGCTTTCTATGGCGGTCCACCACCACAGGGTGCTGGCGCGGGAGCGCAAAATTATGGTCTGGCGGCAGCGGCAGCTGCAGCAGCTGGTTTATATGGTCATGCGGGACATCAAGGTGGTCCACCGGGATCAAATGGACCACCAGGACCGCCACAAGGTCCACCTGGTCCCCAATCGCAGCATACAATGAGTAATTTCAACACACCGTTTATGAACTCACAACTGTTGACAGCGGCGGCGATAAATCAATATCGTGGTGGACCCACGCCACAACAAGCGGCGGCAGCGGCTTACATAAAATCAAGTCAGCAACAAGCACACATGCAAGATTCGGTATGTTGAAAATAGTTTCAATGGCTGTGGTTCTTTATTAATTAGAATTGCCATTCTTCTTTTTTCGTTCTTATAGATGGGCCGCCAATTAAAAAGTCCTTTGGGAGCCGATGGCAGTTTGAATTTAGTAAAACATGCTCAATCACAGCCCAGTCCACCACATCTTAAAAATTATGGCAGTGTAAGTAAATAAAACTAACCCCCTGTTTTTGTAAAAGTTTTTATTCTTCTCACACGAATTGTCAAATTTTGTGAATCGATTTACTCGCCTCAGCGCAAATGCAGAGCTCTGATTTTTAAAAGACAAATTCTTAACTATATATGGAACGCGCCTACTACAAATTAGGTCCGTATGTCATCTGAGGGCTGAGCTATGGATGCCTAAATAATTACGAATATAGACGAACGAACAAAAAATAGTTACAAAAACAGGGGGTTAGTTCTAACTTCATTTGAAATGTGAATAGCGAGGGTAGGTTTAAAAAAAAACAGTTACCAATAAGAAGGTAAACGCAGTAACCGTGGATGAATTTTATGAGTCCTTACAATAGCAGATACGGGAGTTACTTGCTAGTGCAGAATTTTGTTTGGGAAAAAGCGGCTAAAATAAATAACTTTTACTTTACTTTTCATTAGTATCTGAAATGACAAGGCTGAATCTGAAGATGTGTCATTTTGGCATTTACTTTTTAGAGACTGTCGCAGAATCATCATTGGGGTGACTGAGCTGAAGACTATTCCTTAAACACACATTTTTGTCTGAATCAGTGATATCTACTCTTCATGGTCAACCACTCAAATCCACTGTAATTGGTGATATTGATCTTTAGCTTTGAGAAGGAAAATATATGGGGGTTATTCTGAACGGAAATTCCTTGTGAGTTTTCTCACTCACTCGAAGTTAAACGGCGGAAAGACAAAACTTACGGTAAATTTCCGTTCAGAATTACCCTTATGATATGATTGATCAATCTGCTAATCTCTCTTGGTTGGTATAGGCAGCTGACTTTTTTCCGAGCAATGATCATGCTCTTAGTCTATTTAACTGTAGTTTTTGGCAACAGATTTTATTGCCTATTCTTCCAAGTAATCGTTAATTATTACTATACTCATATTGTTTTCTTTTCTCCTTCAGTGGGATCAAGTTATGCAACAACAAGCTGCCGCTCAACAACAACAATCTCAACAGGCTGCCGTTCAACAGCGAATAGCAGGTGGTGGTCCCGGAGCTAACAATCAAAATATGAATCCTAATAATCGTGGTGGTGGCGTTGGTGGACCTCCGCCCGGTGCGCAAGGTTCACAACCAGGACGTTATCCCACACCAATACAGAGACCCACAAACTATCCACAACATCCGCAAGGACCCCAGAGTCAACAGCAACAAGTGCAACAGCAGCAACAACAGGTCCAACAACAGCAACAAGTTCAACGAGGTCAACCGCCACAGAATCTACGGCAAGGAGGAGGTGGTAACAATGGTGGTGGTGGCCCACAAGGTGGCCCTGGTGGTCCCCAAGTTGGCGCCCAAGTAGGTGGTGCTCCTGGCAATGGAGGTGGCCCTGGTGGTCCCGGTGGCAATAATCAAGGAGGTGGCGGCAACAATAATCCACAAGCTGCAGGCCAACCTCAACAAATGAATAAACCCTATTATGCGAACAATGCGGCCAATGCTGGCCCAAATCGAGGTAATTAAAAATTACTCAGATTACTCCCAATTCATCATACCCCCTCACAAAAATCTCACCCACCACCCAATCAAAACTCGCACCCACACACATTCAACACGCACACACACTTACACAAAACAATTGCCTTGATTTATTGTTGACCAACATTCTTCTTCAACTACATTCTTGCTGCTCCACAATCTAGTACTACTTATTGCCACAAGACAAAACGACAATACACTCCACACCTCCCCCACTCCACTCCACACACAACTCCTACACTACATTTCTTTATTTTTGATTTGAAATTGTTCATTTATTTAATATGTTTTACAAACAAGAAGAAACAAAATCAACAAATAAAAACTTTAATTAATTTACTTACTTAATCATAATAATAATGCAATAATTGCACATTATACATTTTTTAATTTATATATTTAAAATATTTTTTTGAAAGAAGAATCTACTCTTTAAAATTAGGAAGAATAAAAACAACAAAAAGAAAACAAAGTAATCTTATTATTTGCTAAAGAAATATTAAATATAACTATTATTAACTAAACAACAAAAAGAAAACAACAAATATATTACAACACAAAAATGCTACAAAATAAAATTTGAATAAATTTATATTTATATATGCGAAAAGCACAAAACAAAAAAAAAAATATTTTTCTTTTTTTATTGGTTGTTATTTTATGTGTGTTGCATAAGTATATATTTTCACATTGCTTGCATTCTATTTTTTTTTTGGTATTATTATTTTTACCTCATTCACAATGCTTGTAGTAAATAGTTTGTTCAGCTTTTGTATTTCATGTTCATTGAAATTTTTCCGAAATTCAGAAAAAAAAACTGTTGTTATTGTATTTAAAATTTTTATTTTCCGATCTCGTTATTTGTGCTCATTTAAGGATAATTTTAATATAGCAACACAAGGGGAATAATTGCACTGTTTTTAACAAGGTTATGTTATTTTAATGTAGCCTTTCCAATTGTTTATATAAGGTTTGTTCCTTTCATCCTGGACGATGTGCAAGAATAAGAATGAGAGATATAGAAGTAAGAATTAAGCCATATTACAGTCTTGTGATGGTTGCTGTAAACATATGGAGTTAGAATAGTCCAGCCAGATATAGAAGACCTGGATTCTGAAGTTTCAGCATTTTTAGTATGAACTCCCTATCCACACTGGCTGGTGGATATGGTATATGGTGGTAATACTTTTCTGGAGGGTATCTTAGATATGGAGTAAGCAGTAAGCTTAGCCCCTTCTCACTGTTTCCCAAGGTCATATATCTAGCGATTTCTGAAAGAACTTCACGAATTATGGAGGATGGCGCTGCCGAACTCTGACACTCTGAAAACCGGCTTCAACTAGCAACCAGGGACTGTCGCTGATTCTCTCGAAGGGTCAGCTTTGTCATCAACGGGCATCATTGGCGCCGGTCTGGCATAACGTTTTTTTTTTTTTTTTTTTTTGTTCTTGTCCATGCTCCTTGGAGGTCGATGTAGGTACCTTCTCTGTGCTAGGTTTTTTTCTTAGAGTTCGATTAATCTAGTTCAAAATAGTTCAGACACCGATACAATGATCTGTCCTAACCAATGAATGTAAACAAACAAAACGATTCCCGTACCAATCACACAACGCCACAAACTTTTCAGCTTCTCTGAATCGTTTCATTCTCACAACCAAAACAAATTGTATTGTTCCTATGGAACATACGAAACGATTCGAAATGTTATTTAAAGTATTTTTACTTACGCTGGTCCTAACTACTTCCCCAGACCGAGATAACTAAATAAACCCTTCAATTCACTGTCCTTTTGTGTTTCACTCGTTTTATAGTTCCAATCTTCGGAGTTGATAAATAAAAAAATCTCGGTTTTGGTCGAGGTACTACCGGTATTATCCATCTCTATTTTTTCTACTTGCTTTTTGGTCAAGGACGGCAGCAAAGGAGTACGATGGGTTGACTGCCAGGGAAACAGTCGTCTTGGTGAATTCAGAGAAACCACATTCTTTAAAATATTTTTTTACAAACTTTTTCTGCGCAGCTGCGTTCGTCTTCTCAGATGATAAGGGTTTTCAGTCGACTGACTTCCGTCCCGCCTGGGAAAGTTCTTACAACAGATTTTCCCACCGCTTTACCCTTGCCTTTCACATTTGAGTCGAGCCTAGCAGCATACCCCTTCTTCAATTGTTCTCCTCACGAATCTATTTCGGTTTTGGGATAGGTTCATTAGCCCTCTTAAATGCTTTCTGGTTTGGCCTCAGCTTCGCAACAGAATTTGACTGCACCATGTTACATCAGGCAGTAGGTTTCATCTTCTCCACTTTTTTGCTCGCAGATTCTTTAGAGGCTTTGGTTTAATTAAGCAGAGTTACAGGGCCTGGGAGGCACATGGCGGTAAGTTCTTTCAACTTATCTAATGTACCTGAGTTTACTTCTGATGAAGAAGATTTCCTTCTCAGAAATTCGGATTTCTTTCCACGAATTTTTGAAGAAACATCACTGCACTTTTGTAGCGTTTTGTATATTAAACTTCTTTGGTAAACCTTTCCGTAAGGCCTCGGTACAATGACTCACCTGAGAAAAGTACAAGTGATGCCAAGTTTTCTTTTGAAGTTTCCATATGGTTGCTGTTTGTAACGAGTGATGCGACACACAAATGAGCCATTGTGCCGAGACCATTATAGTAATTGACTGTTATTGGAGTCTCCTTTGATTCTCCATAGTCAGTCAATGTCCCTGTGGCGCTCTGCCGGCATGTACCGATATAGGACTTGCTGGAACTGGTGTTGGTGCCAGTTGAGCATCGAGTCCATACCTCCATCCACCATGTTTCTCTCTCCCTCTCATCATGTCCTGGTTCTGTTCTTATGATATAAGCCTTTCCAGTTTGTCGTGGAGCTCCCGACTTTGTTTCTCTTAGCTATCCTATATTGTCTTTAGATCCCATTTTGGGTCGTCCTTGCCCATAATTTCGGTCCTGTCAGCCGTAGACCGGTTTTGCAACATTTTTGGCTTTATCGTTATCCAAAGAGATCGACGGGTCGTAATATTTCATTGTTGTTTATTTTAGGGAACTACCCGATCCATTTTTGGTTCGACGGGGGATCGAAAGACCCAAATAATGCAGAGGAAAGAAGCAGAATTCTATTAGACACTCTCTGTCGGATGCCACTTCTCTAACCTCAGCATACACTGAGGATGTAGGTGGATTCCCAAGGTTGAACAGACATGTTGGATCAGGTCTGTCGCAGTTTTGCCCAGGCAGTTCTGATTCAACATGTCACAAAAAAGGAAAACCGAAGAGATTCCCACACAACAATCGAATTATGCGACCGGTTTCGCAGGCATATTGGGTGTTTAAGTGGCTTCTCTGGCAATACTTCGAGTCATTTACCGAAGTTATGGTAAATGCGAATATAGTAGTTAACTTTGATTTTTCAAATGCAATGTTTTTCTTCGGATGTTATGGGTTCTTTATTATGTGTGTCTTGCAAGTTCTTGCTAGAAGAAATTTCTCCAGCAAAAACTTGCAAGTTCTCAATGAATAACAGAGAATTAACAGAGACAATGTGAGTTAACAGACAACTTTCAGTAACAATTGGTACAAATTGTTGCAAACTTTTGAGTAACCAGACAGACCTATTATTAAAGAACCCATGACAAGGTATGAAATAGTTTTGACATTTTTACAGGAGTCATGCATGTAACTATTGGCTGACAATTAAGTTTTCATTTTGGTTCGTATATGATTTCTCTCATCAAATCACTCACATTTACATGAAAATCCAATTACAAACTTTTAAAAATTTCAATTTTTGAATATTACCTTTTTCTCTCTATTTCAGCTAATCACAATTAAAACACATTACAGAAGGCAAATTTATTAAAGAAAACATAAAATATAAAACAAAACACGAAAGTAAGTTATAAAAAAGCGCTTTTCTTTGTTTTTAGCGAAAATCCCCCTCCAAAACAAAAACACAAAAAAACTGCTAATAGAAAATAATTTATAAAGGAATTATCTAATATATAATTAAAAGCAACAAAGTATGCAAATTATTTTCTATTGAAATATATGATGAAACAATAAAACTTTCAACGTAACCATTAAAAGATATTAAAAAAGGAAAACAAATTTTGAAAAATAAAATGTTAAAAGAAACCAAAAGGATATACTGTGGATGGATGTTAAAAAATTACCAAGCAGGCCAATTCCATGAAGCATGAATACAAGAAGTAACCAGCAAAATTACCCCTTAATAAAGGCTAACCTTTTTATGGAACAAATAAGGACTTTTTTTCCCTTAGTCCTAAGGAAAAATTACAAAAAAGAGAGAAACTAATCCCCTCAATGAAAACCATGAACTATGAAAAAAAACTTACACACACACACGTTTGTAAACCGGCGAACAGGATAGAAACACTTATGAAACCAACAAACAACAACAAAACAATTGAATTTTTAAACAATTTCTTCAAAACATTACTTTATTAATTACAAAAAACCAAGAAGAAGAAGAAACAAATAACACAAGAGTTTATACAACAACAGTGGAAGAAAAAAGCATAGCTGTTATATTTCTTCTGCTAGAAGAAATAGAAAACTCTTCAAAGGAAACTACGAAATGAATTAAGCGAACGACAGAAGAAGAAAATATTCAAGCGCTGAACTCGCTCGCTCCCTTTACTCACTCATTTTTGGCAAGATCAAGAGCTGAAACCTGAGGAGTAATTATAAAACAAAACATAACCTAACATTTTGAAAATTAATAAAAAACAAAATGGAAATAAATTAACCACCCAAAACGGTTAAAAAGAAAATATTAAATGAATTCATATTGCATAAAAAACAAAACAACAAGAAAAACTAAAATATACATACATACAGCATACATAATATATAATTTTTATTCTTAATTATGGTTTTTTATTTTCAGTTTTTTTTTTTTATTTTATATAAAATGAATAATTTTAATAAATCTAATAATAATATATATTTTTATTAAATTATTATATGAATTTCAACAAACAATATTAGCAACAACAAGAGAGTAACTTCATTCTATTATTATTATAAAAAAATAATGAAGAAAAACACAAAAATCCCCACATAAATCCATACAAACAACTCTCCCCTACACACAAACACACCCCAAACACATATTTAACAAATAAACCACACATTATTTAACAACAACAAGAAGAATTATAAGAAATTACAAAATAATCTTAACCGATTTACATACATATATATTTTTAATTTTTTTAGCATACATTTTCCTCTCTTTTTTATTTTACGTTTTGTCATTATAATCATTTATTATTTTTTAAAAACAAATAGTTTATATTATTATAAAAAATGCAAAAAAAAAAACTTTAAATAAAAATATTTTTTATTAAAAGAAAAATAAAAAACAGAAAAAATACAAATACAACAATAAAAACATAAATGAAACCGTAGTAGGTCATTAAAGAAGCCTAACTTGAAGTGAGAGAGATTCATATTATTAACACAAAACAACAACAACAACAAAATATCTATTCGAAATTACATTATAAAATTGCATACCAACCAAACCAACAACAACAACTCTTTCTGTAACATGATGTTAAACAAACAAAAAAATTAAAAAAAAAAAACAAATAAAAATAAATACAACAAAAAAGCATATGATGAAATTATTGCAAACATTTTCCAAATAAAAATATAAAGAAAACAAAACGAATAAGAAAACTTAAGTTTTATTGTATTTTATTGGGATGGGACGGCAAATGGGAACTAGGTATGTTGTCATCAAGGCATATTTATACAAGGTAGAAGTCACAATCAGCTGTATTCTTACTTTTTTTTTGTAAATTTAGTTTTCAAAATATAATAGGGTCTACTCATGAAATTTGAAACTTCGAAATTTGCTAAAACAAAATTCTTCTTTTCGCAGTAAACGTGTAATAACAATGACCTACGACAGTTCTGAATGCTTTATAATTACATTTGATTAAATATTGTTCTATTTTAGAGGATTTTCAAAATGTATTTATGTTTCTCCTGAACACATTTTTGTGAACGACCCTATTATTCAATATTTATCTTTGACAATTAATTTTCAATAACAACAATGTTTTTGTAAATTTGTTAGTTGTTGTAATTCATGCATTTACATTATATGAATATGCCTTGGTTGTCATAATCCCACGGCGGCCGGTTCTATGCACCGGATTGACTCGGAGGAATCTTCGACCAGGGGCCGTCGCCTCAACAATTAGGAATCTTCGACCAGGGGCCGTCGCCTCAACAATTAGTGTTTATATGTTTAAGTATGTTGTCAACTTAGGATGTCACTAAAGTGTATAAAGCTGTAAAACTTCATTAAGAACAGATGCCAGTATGGCTGACTCCACAATATGGGGGACCGACTTTTTTATCGCTGAGTCCTAACGCCGTGTCTTTATGGGTCGATTCCGTATTGCGACGTGAGTCGTGTCGCGTTACTAGTTGCAATTTTTCCATTACGTATGGCAAAAGTCGCCCGACGACGTCATGTTCTATCGCCATAAAGTTCATTTTCCGGCGACAACAAATTAGCTGTCGCCGTGCATTTTTACAAACGAATAAAAACGAAAAATTGAATTGAAACGTTAGTAACATTTTCATTTATTTTAAGTGAATTTAATTAATATTATATACGTTTTTTGGTGTTTCAGTACTTATACGGCGTTTATATTATAGTTTTTTTGCAGGGTTAACCTTCTTTATGAGGATTTATTTGAAGTATACACAATGGAAATGGCATTTGAAACCCAGACTCACTGGGTTAACCCGGTTATATGTAAACGGCCTATAATATTGGTAAAAATTACTACAAAACAGCAATTTGAAATACTGCTTGAAAAATGGAAGCCCATCCAAACGTAGCTCGTGGAGTCAGCCTTATTGGCGAAACTAAAGCCACTTTTGTTTGTTTTTCTTTTCTTTCGTTTTTTCATAGTAGGCTGTTTTTTCTAAGGGAGGGTTACTAACCCGACGCCCAAACCCAAGTTTTTAACGTTCTTATGGGTGAACGCGCGGCACATGTTAGCTCACTACCTTTAACGGGTGTAAAAGGCAGTTCCCCAGGTGATACCACGGGGAGGTCAGTGTCCACTTGAGATGAAAGAGGGACCAAGATAAATCCTTGGCTTTGCCATGTTAAAACCGGTCAGGACCGTTCCTTGTTATCTTCCATCCCCTACGTCATCCACCAGTTGTGAAATAACAAGAATTGTATTGGCCAACAGATGCTACTATGATTTAAGTAAGCAATTTAAAAACAAAGCCACATCTCGTCAAACAAAACGCTGATACTACCCGTGCTAATGCATGGCTCCGAAGCATGGGTACTTGCGCAAGCAGATAAGGCAGTGCTTGGTGTGTTTGAGAGGAAAATGCTTCGAAAGATCTACGGGCCGATTTGCGTTGACGGTGAATATCGAAGTCGTATGAACCACGAGCTATATCAGCTATACAAAGAATATGGTTAAACGTATCGAGATGCAACGATTGCGTTGGCTAGGCCATATCATAAGAATGAGCGATGATGAAGCCGCTAAAAAGGCGTATGAATACATGCCAGTGCACGCAGAATCGGCAGGCCTAAGCTTCGATGGAGCATAAAAGTGGATGAAGAAATGAAAAGGCGCGGTATTCCAGAAAGCGAAGCGAAAAACAAAGAGAAGTGGAGATCTTTTCTTAGTTCGGTCTATGGAACAAATGTTCTGAAATGGGCCAGCTAAGTAAGTAAGTTAAGCCACTTTTGATGAGGTGTGGAAGGATGTTGTGGAGCAATAAAATATTTGTGTGCGTACACCAGATGAATGGCACAGAATATGGACTCATTTTAAATCCAAACTAAAGCAAAAAGTGTGTAGAAATTGACAACGTTAATTGATAATGTTAATTTGGATGTCAGTTACGACTTTTGGCATTTATAGTGACGATATGTATGTCTGGAAGAAATATTACGACATATTTTTACCAATTCGGATTCTCCCTTCAAGAGTTTTAGCGACAAAAATTGAACTTTTGGAAGGGAGGTGCCAGATGGAGTGAACCGATGAATTGTATGATTTTCTCTTCTGGCAACGCCAACGCAACTACAGTTGACTTGCTATCCATAATAGACCCCTAAAGCATGTTACGGTGAAGCCAAGTGATTGAGATGACCTTCTTGTATTCGGTTATTACAATAAGACCACAGACGTGCCTGCCTTTGCCTCCCAATTTTGTTGATCACTGCAACATCAGTACCAAGCAGCTTTTGATCCTCATTCCAATATATTTTTGATTCCATGGTGTGTCAAACGGGTTTGTAAAAAAGTCTCAAACTAACCTGAACCACTTCTGTTCAATCTGGCCTTTTACGTACACGAATTCATGGTCGAGTATTTGTCAAGAGTTGCGAATACAACAGAACCTCGATTATCTGTAAATCGATTAACCGGGAACCTCCATTATCCGGGACAGAAAAGAAATGTTGGTAAGTTTTTCATTATCTCTATTATTCGTTGTAAACTCCATTATCCGGGAAATTCTATTCTACCGTTTCACAATATGAGAAAAAACACGGCACAAAGTCAGTTTAGATGAATACGATGACGATGATATTTTTGAACTTCATGGAGAACACTGGCTGTTCTGGTGTTTCAGAACAATTTAAATTACAAGTTTACCGAATACAAGAGAAGCTTGTAACTGAAAGGACGGAAATGCATAAGAAACGACAAAGAACATCGAAAACATATTTTTAAATATGTAATACTTATGTATGTATGTAACAACAATAACTCAAAAAATGTTTATGCAGATGTATATTCTTTAATTCTTAATATTATTCGATTTCTTCCGTTTAAAAAAAATATAAAAAAAAACAAATGTTCTTGTAAAAATATGTACTATACATCACGACTCCTTTACCTCCAGTGTAAGGAGAATCGACTTTATATCTAAAGCATTCAATGCACAGATGACATTCCCATGGTAGAGTTAAGAAGCATGGAGCTACTAGATCAATTCACTTCAACAAAATTCTGAAGTTAGAAAGATGATTCACATCGAAACTTGACAATAGAAAAGTAAATGGATGGATGGACAGATGGAGAAGCTTATCGTCCGATCTCATTTTTTCTCTAGTATACACTCTGATGCATGGTGCAATGGTATGCACACCCGCCTTGCACGCTAAAGGTCGTGGGTTCGATTCCACGGCCAAGCAACATCAAACAATTTTCAACGGTGGCAAAATACCCCTCAGTAATGTTGGCGACATTTCCTGAGTATTTCAGCCTTGAAAAACTTCTCCACAAGTGGTGTCTTAAGACACGCCGTTCGGACTCTGCAATAAACAGTAGGTCCCATATCATTGAGCGGCATATCTTTCCTTTACCGACCCATCGCAAAAAATTACCACAGATAGTGATTTTCATGCCGATTCCAACGATGTATTTCTTTTGTTGGGGAAATGTATACTTACTGAGATATAGGCCTCCGAAGTTCCGAAAATTCCCTTGTTTACTTGGGAGAATTTACGATTTAAAAAGTTTGTTCGCGTAGCCGAAATTTGCCCTTGTCCATAGTAAAAAGACTTAAATCCCCGGCCGGCTACTTTAGAAAACTTGCGATTTAAATGAAATTTTTGTATTTTTTCTGCGAAGGGTCGGTAAAGGAAATTTGTTCCGGATTTGCTTTTGGTAGTGAAACATTCATGAGTGGTGGATAATGTTCCAAATTATTAAAAAATCAATGTACAATCCTCAACTGTGTATGTAATATGTCTGTTCGATAACCCAAACAAACAAGTACAAACTTTTACAAAATGCTGTTCTATGGTTTGCTGTTTGTTATGACAAACATGGTCAATAAAAGAAAAATGATATGTAGTTGCAAGTACTTGCAAATACTTTTTACTTGCGAAGTTATAGAACAGGCCTAATGTCTACTACATGATCAGAACAAACAAAAAGTAAAGGCGAAAACCACAATTTTAATTACAAATCACATAAGATCATAATCAAAACGCCATACATACATATTCTCCAGTAATATTTTTAACATCGCATTTCAACATAACCTTTCAGAAGTCGATGTATCCATTTTTGCATTGTTGTGATAGTGGAAAAAATAATGCCTTCCCCCAAGGAGATAAAAAACGTTTTTTGTGTTTTTTTAGGTTTTATTAACGTCAACGCGCACCCCGAAAATTGTCGGTTCACAGAATTCTTAATAAATACATATGTAGAATCTGAAATGTGCTAATAACCACGCAAGAAAATAAATAACTACTACTCGTCTTCATCCGAAAGTACTGTCAACCAGAGAAATGAAGGGAGGTGTTTTAAGAAACACTCCATAGAAGAAACTATTAAATAGTTTACTTCTTCTTGGGCTTCATCATGTTGTAGGCGATGATCAAACCAACAACGGCGTATGTGGCTTTGCCAACCTGTAAATAAAAATGCAAAAATTAGAATTTGCAATAAATTTCCGCCACAATCTGATTGGGTAACAGAGTAAATTTACACACTCAACTTACATTAGCACGGCCAGCAGTAGTCGAGCCATTGAAATATTTTGACAAACCAGTTAATTTTTCTTCAGCCATGGTTGTAGTTTGTTCCTATTGTTTGATGAAAAAAGAAGAATAAAAAATAAATTCGACACAATAAAATTATATAATTTCACGCAAGACTTACTTGTCTCTGGTAAAATTTGACAATACAAGTGTCAGACAGATAACGGAGTCTTGTATTGTATTACCGGCATCGGCGTCATACAGTACAGAGTAACATACAAAAAATGGTACGCCGTAGTGTTTTCAGGCTATCATTTGTGGGTGATCAGCTTACCTGTCATCATTTCTGTTTGATAAGATTTCCTATCGGCCTGTCCTGTGTGAACTTTATAAAATTATAAGTCTTATGCCAGACTATGAAAATTTTCATTAGAAAATGCTTTGCCATTCTCTTTTGAATTTTCATTGACGTCCACACACATATATGAAATCAAATGAAATATTTGTTATTTTCATTATTTTATGCCAGACTATGAAAATTTTCATTAACATGAAAATGAGTTTATAGGTCCCGGTCCAGACTAGCGTGAATTTCATTAAAAAATTTCATGAAATTAGGTGTTCTTAAATCGAATTCCCCACTGCAGCAATTTTATGCTTTTACTCTACCATGGAGGTCGATCTAGAGACGCATAATTTCATGCAATTTTTTTGAATGAAATCACTCTAGTGTGGACCGGGACTAGGTAAGAGGTGTGAAGGGGGTGAAACTCTGTACACAAGGTCCCGGTCCACACTAGCGTGAATTTCATTAAAAATTTCATGAAATTAGGTGTTCTTAAATCGAATTCCCCACTACAGCAATTTTATGATTTTACTCTACTATGGACGTCGATCTAGAGACGCATAATTTCATATAAAAATTTCAGTGAAATTACTGTAGTGTGGCCCGGGACAAGGTTTTGTAATCTGAAATTAAAGCTCATTTAGACTACGCTGGATTAAGCAATTATCTGGCTTTATTTGACATATGTTGTATGAAAATGACAACTTAAATCCACTGGATTTGCTAAATCCAGCATAGTCTAAATCAGGCATTATTCTTTGTGTTTAAATCTCAAACCAATTCAAAGCAATGAAAATATTGCTAAGTTTACATTTACGAAATCCACTCGATTTCAACTGTCAATTCCATAGCTCAAACGTCAAATGAAATCTCATCTGGATTTCATTTGACGTTTATCCTATGGATTTGACAGTTGAAATCGAGTGGATTTCGTAAATGTAAACTTAGCATATGACAACATTCCCTGTAGGAAATGTCAATAGTGAATCTATACTATCTACCAAGGTACATTTATAGAAGGTAGAAGTGACAATCAGCTGTATTCTTACTTCTTTTGTAAATTTTGTTTTCAAAATGTAATAGGGTCAACTCACGAAATTTGAAACTTCGAAATTTGCTGCCATAAAATACTGTTTTTCTTCCTAAACTTGTAGTGAAAATTACCTACGACAGTTCTGAATGCTTTATATTTACATTGTCATTCAAATTTGTTCTATTTTGGAGGATTTTCAAAATGTATTTATGTTTTTCCTGAGAAAATTTTTGGAACGACCCTATTATTCAATATTTTCTTTGACAATTAATTTTCAATACCAACAATGTTGTTGTTGTAAATTTGTTAGTTGTTGTAATTCATGCACATACCTTCTGTAAATTTACCTTGCTATCTACGTGTCATTCGAAAGTCAGTACTGGCATTGGAACTACCCAGCAAAAATTTTGGAAGTTGTGCAATTGGAGTTATGATTTCACAACATCTTTCGATGTAGTCCAACAGAATTATGAAAAATGCACTCCGTTTGATACATTTTATAAGCAGTTGCTGTAGAGATCCCTACAAAAAAACAGTTGGTTGATCCCTACACATTTCTTCAAAATATAAACAAGAGTGTATACATTTCGAAGAAATTGTTATAAAATAAAAAAATAACAACTTAATGTTTGGTTTACATTTACGAAATCCACTCGATTTCAACTGTCAATTCCATTAATTAAACGTCAAACGAAATCCAATGGATTTCAAATGAGTTTTCATTTGACGTATACGCAAAGGAATTGACAGTTGAAATCGAGTGGATTTCGTAATGTACATCAAGCATAAGTTTCGAACATTTTTGCGGTAGTTCACCAGACGGACTAGTGGTGGAAGCATGGCAGAACTACCAGGTAGTGGTATCACACCAGCTGATCGAATATGAAAAGTCAAATCCCTTTATAAAAAAATTATTTTTGTTGTAATTTCCCCAACAACATAAAGAAAGTTTTGATATAACATATTCAAAATTTTACGATGCCACTACCTGGGTAATTGTGCCATGGGTGGAAGGCAACATGAAAAACCTAATGGTAGAATAATGAAGGTAGTCGCATCTCAAAAATGTATGTAAATGCAACTCTGTATATCTGTACTTTACCGTGTCAAATACAAAGCAAAACAAAAATTATATGACAATTAATAACAAAAACAAAATATAATTGTTATTTGTTTTTGAAAATTCCGATAATAAAAATTATTAATCCAAACATTTAAAAAAGAGAAAAAACTATATTTGTGCACCTTTACGATGTTTGCAGCCTGTGTATGTATGTTGATGCATGTTTCGAAGATGAAATCATTCAAAACCGTGTTTCTCATTCATAATTTGTGAAAGCTGGGCCCTATTCCACGAAACAACTTATCAACTTTTCATTTTGCACTTATCAATATTTTTCACAATTCTCAAAGTTAAGTGTTCCACAGAACCATTATTTTTTGATAAGTGATAAGTTGCTAATTATAAAGTGAGTTTGCTTACTTTTCAAAAAAATGTAGCTCTTTTTTTGATTTCTGTTCCACAAACGTTATTTCTGCTAAGTGAAAAGTTGTAACAGCAAAGCGTATTTTGCTAAGATATTGCAAAAAAAATTTGCTCTTTCGTTCCACAGATAACTCTGCTATTTCATTTTGCAGATCAAATTTTGATAAGTTTGTCTTAAATTTGCGAGGTAAACGTTCTCTTTGCTAGAGTTGTGTAGTACCGGAACGAACTAGTTCATTGGAACTATTCCGAGACTGGAACGATATCCGACTCGTTCGTTTATATAGTTCCTTTCGTTCATCTTGTTCCTTTCGACCATCTCGTTTTATTCGCTCATCTCGTTCTATTTTTTCAACGCTTCACATACACAGAAACACACGCATCGTCAATAACAAACAAAATAGAAACGGAATAGAAAAGAACGTATGAATTTCTTTTCTATTCTGTTTCTATTTTGTTTGTTATTGACGATGCGTGTGTTTGTGTGTATGTGAAGGGTTTTGCGTTTACCTACGTCATGTGTAGGAAAATATAATAGATTTTCAACATAAAAAGTGTGTGTTCCCGTAAAAAAATGCAAAGATTGTAAAATGGCAAAGGAGTAAGAAAACTTAAAGAGCTGGGAGCAGATTATGAATTGCCTCACATATCATTAATATTATTCCGAGGTGAAAACTTCTCTCTATCAATTACAAAAATTTACAAATATTTGTTACTAGTCTTTAATAAAGCGCGCATAAATTCTATTGGCCTGTTCCCGTACTTTATAAAGTGGTAAAAGTCGTAAAAGTTGTAAAAGTCGTAAACGATTTTCATATAAATTTTGTGTACGGGAACGCAAAATGTGTAAAAGTGGTAAAAATTGTAAAAACTTTTTTGTTCTGGAACAGAGCTTATAAAATAAAAAATATAAAAATGTGTTTTTATTTGTTTAACATATTTGAACGACGATTCATCCAAAGGAGCGATTTAAATAAAAAGAACATTTGAGTTAAATGTCAAACGAACGAAGGAACTATATGGAACGAAGGAACGATATTAAGGAACTAGTTCCTTTTGATAAAAGGAACGAGAAAGGTCGAACCGTTCAGTGAACTAGATTACCCACCTCTACTCTTTGCCAATGTACATTGTTAAAGCGAGATTTTGTTCCGAAATAGTGAAAACACGGTTATGACAAGAAATTGTAAAGATTTTTCCGAACTTCTACCCTCTGAATCAACCATCCTACTTCGAACTCTCACTATCTGAAATTCCACCCTACGAACAACCCCATTCCCATTGCTTCCAAAACTTACCGACATAGGCCCATCTTTTATTATAGCCCCCATATACCGCCCAATTTCAGCTACTTTGGGGTTATTAGCTACATTTCCAGGCCGAATTAGGTATAATTCAGTCAATCACCAAGAAACGTCTCCACAATAAATTATCGATATAGGTCTACGTTTTTTTTTAGCCCTCATATAGCAGTACCGTCCCATTTCAGCTATTTTAAGGTTTGTAGATACATTTCTAGAACGAATTAGTTATAATTTGGCAAGTAACTTCTCCACTTTGTGGAGTAAGAAAAATAATTACTCTATACCGAACATAAGGCTTTTTACTTGTTTTATTTCGCTTAATTTTATTGTATTTTATTTTTATACACTCAGCATATATGCTAACGAGGGTATATACACATTCATACGGGCAAAATGTGCCTCATCGAAATAATGGTTTTAGACCCCAAGTATGTTTGGACGAAATATGTTTTAGACAATTTGGAGTCGATTGAGCAATGTCCGTCCGTCTGTCTGTCTGGCTGGTGCGCACGATAACGAATGGATCAACCGATTCGGTCCAAAATTTGGCTTTCGTAATATTTTGCCCACACTTAGTTTAAGTTCGAATATGGGCTATATCGGTTCACTTCTTCCGGTACCTCCCCCATAAAAGTTCGAAAATGTTCGGAAAAATTGTGCGGACAATAACTCTTGAAGGGAGTGACAGATAAGTAATTTCGGATAAGTTCAGATTAGGACCTGCTCTTGAATCGCTTTGATTTTTGGTGCAGCAACTTGTATTCACTGCCCCCCATACGACGGTACAAGCTTCATCAGGGGCAAGTCCATACTTCCTGAGAAAATAACCTAAAAGATGCAAAAACCCCCTATGACACCGTGTGTAGTGGTTGGAGCGCAAGATAACTCTCGAACGGATCTGCCGATTCGGTCCAAAATTTGGCCTTCGTAATATTTTGTCCAAACATAGTTTAAGTTCGAAGATAAGCCATATCGGTCCACTCCTTCAGGTACCTCCCCCATAAAAGTTCAAAAATGTTCGGAAAAATTGTGCGGACAATAACTCTTGAAGGGAGTGACAGATGTAATCCATACTTTGCACATCCTAATATATCTACCAAATATAGATGAGATTCAAATATGAACTATATTTGTGCACTCCATCCGGTACCTCCCACACAAAATTTCGGAAAAGTTCAGTTTAGGACCTGGTCTCGAATCGCTTTGATTTTTGTTTACGCAAGTTGTACTCGCTGTCCTCTATACGACGCTGTAAGTTTTATTAGGGGCAAGTCCATACTTCTTGAGAAAACAGCCCGAAAGTTGTAAAAACCCCTATGGCACCATATGTAGTGACTGGAGAGCTCGAACCGAATACTGCGTTCGTCCACACTTTGGATATTGTAATATTTCTTCGAATATTAGATGAAATTCAAAGGTGGAAGGAGTGGACCTTCCGATGTGTCCACCACAAAAGTTCGAAATATTCGCTAAAATGGTACTCTAAATATTGTCGAAACTCAGTTTAAAAAACCCTATCTATCGATATCCCCGCAAATTTTTGCGCTTTATTTTATTATTTATTTTATTTTTTTTATTTTATTTTATTTTATTTTAATTTATTTTATTTTATTTCATTTTATTTCAGTTTAATTTAATTTATTTTATTTACTTTTAATAATATCAGTTTCTTTTCATTTTTTCGCTCGTCTCAATTTTACATGTGTTATTTATTATTGCCAAGTAAAAAATAATGCAAAGATGTTAAAACGTTCTGTGGAACAAATATCATTCACACTTTGCAAGAGAACTGAGAGACTTACCAATATGGCGGAAAAATTGAGCAAGAGAGCACAACAACTGTGCTAAAAGAACTGTGATAGACAAATTTGCTAAGTAATTTTGTGGAACAAAACGAGTAAAATAGTATCAGTCGGCTTTGCCGACAGAGATATACCCTCAGCCTGTGTATATTGAAAAAAAATTTCCCGTATGTATTTAGGGCTTTTGAACCGACAAAAATGTTGATTAGGATTAAAGATCAAAACTTTTGCGGAGGATATACTAAAAGGAATGTATAGACATTGTCCGTTATGGAAAAGGATCTCCAGCCACAACATATGATGCCATAGGGGGTTTTTACACTCTTCGGGCTGTTTGCTCAAGAAGTATGGACTTGCCCCTAAGAAAACTTTTACCATCATAATTGAGACAGCGAATGCAAGTTGCCTCAACAAAAATCAAAGTGATTCGATATCAGGTCTTAAAGTGAACTTATCCGAAATTTTGTGTGGGAGGTTCCGGATGGAGTGGACAAATATAGTCCATATTTGAACCTGATCTATATCTGGTAGATATATTAGGATGTGTAGAGTATAGACCAATTCGGCCACTCCTTTCAAGAGTTACCGTACCAACAATTTTTCCGAACATTTTAGAACTTTTGTGGGGGAGGTACCTGAAAGAGTGGGCCGATATGGCTTATCTTCAAACTTAAACTATGTTTGGACAAAATATTACTAAGGCCAGATTTTGGACCGAATCGGCAGATCCGTTCGAGAGTTATCTTGCGCTCCAAACACCTCACACGGTGTCATAGGAGTTTTTTGCAACTTTCAGGCTATTCTCTCGGGAAGTATGGACTTGCCCCTGATGAAACTTGTACCGTCGTATGGAGGGCAGTGTATACAAGTCGCTAAAACAAAAATCAAAGCGATTCGAGAGCTGGACCTAAACTGAACTTTTCCGAAATTTTGTGTGGGAGGTATACGAAGGAGTGGACCGATTGAGTCCATATTGAAACCTTATTTAAGTCTGGTACACATTTCACGATGGGCAAAGCATGAACCAAACCGGAAGGAGTGGACCGATATAGCCCATCTTCGAACTTAAACTTAGTTTGGGTAAAATATTACGAAAGCCAAAATTTGAACCGAATCGGTTTATCCGTTCGAGAGTTATCGTGCGCTCCAGCCAGCCAGACAGACAGACAGACGGACGGACATTGCTAAATCGACTCCAAATTGTCTAAAACACATTTCGTCCAAACATACTTAGGGTCTAAAACCATTATTTCGATGAGGCACATTTTGCCCGTATGAAAGTGTATATACCCTTCATAGCCTAAAGGCTGAGGGTATAAAAAGGTTATCACTTTTCAAAATAACTACTTCTTGATAAGTGCAAAATGAAAAGCGATAAGTTGTTTCGAGGAATAGGGCCTTGGTGCTGGATTCTTGTTCTATGAAAATTTGAAATGAAAAAATATTTCCTTTATAATTTTTTTCATTTGACAGTTTTCTCCTTTATAAAAGTTTTCATTTCACATTTTCATAGAAACAGAATTGAGCCACTGGTCACATGATGATGATTCCATGGTTTTTTTCATGATAGTTCCGCCGTTTTATATTATGTGTGTTCGTTTACTCAAAATTTGTACAAATTGTTACTGGATGTTGTTCGTTTACTCTACAGTACAATGCAAAAGACCTCAGTCGATTACAAGAAGTTACTGAACTTGTACAAATTTGTACAAATTGTTGAGTAAACGAACACACCTATTGACTGATACAATTTGAAAATATAGATTAAATGGAAAATCTAAATCGATAGTTTTTTTTTAGTGTTTTATTGAAAAGAAACTTTAATTTCTATTAAGATAAATCTTTAGAAACTAATCTAACTAAGAACTTGGCATATATCTTATGTGCAGAATGTACATATAATGTTGAAAAGATTCATATCCACCAAATCTTTTGTCTAGCAACTGTGAGATTTTAGTGAATACAATAATATTGTTTGTCCACATTCAGCTCAAAGACGATGTTGCAGGATTCTTATTTCTTCCGAATAGAGAATTGAAGGGCAACAGCAACAATTGTTAAGATGAACTTGTAAATCCAAATGATGGGAACAAAGCGCGTGCACGAACGTTCTTCATATTGGTGTAATCCAAAATGCTGATTCAATTTAAAAAATAACTGACGTATTTACATTTGTATGTATGTGTACAACAAATATTTGTCAGAATATGTTTGACAATGAACGTACTTCAAATTCAAAATATGAAAAAAAATTGTATCAGCTGTTAGCACGGGGTTACCTTTTATCATTCTACCATGGAAAAACCTATAGGATGTTGAAGCAAAATCGGATGCGCGTGGATAAAATAGAGAACGGAGGAAGTAAGCTCAAATGTGATTGAATTTAATGGATTTTTTTTAATTTGTGCTTATATAATAGCTGTGTTCCTTTATTTACCTGAGGTTACCATTTTTACCATTTCTAACCTGCAAAGCGTTCCTTAACCCCGAAAAGTGGCAAAACTGGAAGCAATTTTTAAGAGAGTGAGAGAGAAGAGAGATCGAAAATGGCTTTCTCTTCTACCACAGACTACCAGCAAAATTTCTGCAGGTAAAAATGGCAGAACTGAATTTTCGACTTTTGTTTGACGATTATTTCACAATGAAGAAGAAAACAGAAGAAAAAGTCGTGGTTAGCCAGCCTTGAAAAAATTTGCTTTATTTACTAATTTTGTGCTTATGTGGAATCTTGGGCTTAGCCCTTTATAAAGATAAAAAAGACTGTAATACGCAATTTGTACTTTTTAGTATTTTCATAATTATATGTTTTGAAAGAAAATAGAAGAAAAAATTTGCAATGAATAACAAGAAGAAGCAACACAACAAACACATTTGACGTTTGAGCAATGAAATTGACAGGAAAAAGACTGCGACATCAAAGACGTATAGCAATAAAGACTCGAACAAATGCATTTTCCAAAAACATATGATAATAGTTCCACATTTTGGTTTCAGATCACTGTTGGGCAGAAATGCTTGGCCTCATACACAAAAGTGTAAAAAATACATGAGTCTCTCGCAATTTGCCCACCATTGTTTCAGATGGCTACACAACTCACTGGAAATGATAACAGCAATGTCAATCGTATTTGATTCCAATTTCTCGCGGCAGAAAACATTAACGTCGTGTTTTGTGGCTGAAATTTATTTCTTTTTTATTGTTGTTCATTCAATGAAAAAATCAACAGTGAATGCCGTCAAACTTGAGTTTTAATGTTTTTCTTGTCAATATTCCAATGAGTAACAGTTTTCATTTAACAGAATGTTGCTATGATATCGTAGCAACAGAGGTTAACTCCCTCTACAGTTAATTTTTCACAATTGACTTTTCCTATCTTAGTCCCGGGCCACACTACAGTAATTTCACTGAAATTTTGATGTGAAATTATGCGTCTCTAGATCGACGTCCATAGTAGAGTAAAATCATAAAATTGCTGTAGTGGGAAATTCGATTTAAGAACACCTAATTTCATGAAATTTTTTAATGAAATTAATGCTAGTATGGACCGGGACATATAATATTGACATCTTTGCCGACATCTTGTGTAGGGATCAACAAATTGGCTTTCTTCTAGGAATCTTTAATAGAGTGCTTCTAAAATGTATCGAACGGAGTACATTTTTCATAACTCCGTGTGGACTGCATCGAGGGATGTATTGAAATCATAACTCTGTATTGCACTACTTCCAAACTTTTTTGTTGGGTGGCTAAACAATTTACTGGAATAGTAAACAGCAATGGTAATCGATTTTGCTTCCCCTTTCTTCCCCATAGACAAAAACGTAGAGAAGTAAAGACTAGAAGAAATGCATTTTCCAAAAACATATGCTAATAGTTCCACATTTTGGTTACAGATGGCTACACAACTCACTGGAATTGATAACAGCAATGCCAATCGTTTTTGATTCCCATTTCTCGCGGCAGAAAACATTAACGTCGTGTTTTGTGGCTGAAATTTATTTCTTTTCTTTTTTTATTGTTCATTCAATGAAAAAATCAAAAGCGAATGCCGTCAAACTTGAGTTTTAATGTTTTTCTTGTCAATATTCCAATGAGTAACAGTTTTCGTTTAACAGAATGTTGCTATGATATCGTAGCAACAGAGGTTAACTCCCTCTGCAGTTAATTTTTCACAATTGACATTTCCTATCTTATAATATTGACATCTTTGCCATAGAAAACATAAACGTCGTGATTTCAGGCTAATACTATGTTTACATTTACGAAATCCACTCGATCTCAACTGTCAATTCCATTGCTCAAACGTCAAATGAAATCCAATCGATTTCAGATGAGTTTTCATTTGACGTACACATAAAGAAATTGACAGATGAAATCAAGTAGGTTTCGTAAATGTAAACATAGCATAAAATTTGTTTCTTTAGTCCATATTTACATTAGGCAGTTTTCCTTGCGGCAATTGTCAGTTTGTTGGTGAGAGAGGGTGTTGAGAGGCAAAGGGTTACCATATGCCTCACCCCTCTCTTGCCGCAAGGAAAATTGCCTAATGTAAATATGGACTTACTTTTATTTGTTTTTGTTTTTTTTTAATAAAAAACCAAAATGAATGTCGTCAAAGTTGAGCTTACATTTGTTTCTTGTAAATATTCCAATGCATTTCAGGAATAAAAGTTTTCCTTTAACAGAAGGTTGTTATAATATCGTAACAACAGAGGTTAACTTCATCTTTTGGTAATTTTGCACAATTGACTTTTCCCATCTTAATATACCCAGCAAAAAAGTTTGGAAGTAGTGCAATGCAGAGTTATGATTTCACAACATACATCTTAGAATGCAGTCCACACGGAGTTATGAAAAATGCACACCGTTCGATAAATTTTAGAAGTACTCGCTTAAAGATCCCTACAGGTACAAGCCAATTTGTTGATCCCTACAAAAGACGTCGCCAATGATGTCAATATTAGTTGTTTCTTTTTACTTTTTCAGTAATAATTATTCAGTAACTTCTTTTCAGAGAGTAAGAGATTTTACTCTTTGATACGAAAATAGAGAAAAAAGTAAAAAGACAGCATTTAGTACACTTTAGCAAGATAACAGTTGATAACCAAAACAAAAACATTGGCGCCAATGCATGAACGAAAAAATAACTCCAAAGCAATGGAAAAATTCTTCAATTTTAAGCAAAATAAATAAAAAATAATTAATGTATTAATAAAATAATCAATAAATAAACCCGAGTCGTCATATTTATCAGAGTACGTAAAAATACTTTAAATAAAATTTCCAATCGTTTCGTTTCGTATTTTCCATAGGAACAATACAAAACGAAACATAATAGCACGGTTACACTACAGCTTTTTGCCGGGTTAACCCACTTCATGAGGATTTATTGCTTAATCTGGTCAAATCTGACCAGATTTGCCATACAAAAATTAAATCCTCTCATGACTGGGTTTATTTTAAATCCGGCACAAATCCACCAAAAATACAGAGTTGTATTCGGTACTTGTGCAAAAAAAACCAACTAAACTCAAAAAGTACCAAAAGTTGCAACTGTTTTCGCAACAGAGTTAGTCGTGTTTTACACGTTTACGATTGGTCGCATGAGATGTTATGAAGTTAATAAATTTAAGGTTATTTGAAAATCATAAAATTATTTATTTTTTTTACATTAGACACTTTTTTAACAAAAAGTACGCTTGATACCATGATACAAAAATGTATCCCTGTGTGTAAAATATACAAATATACCATAGAGGGGACGATATCTCATACGAGAAATTGTAAAAGTGCCGAGCTCGCTGTTTAGTTTCGTTTTGTTTACATTCGTGAGTACGAACAAAACGAAAAGCGAAAAGTACTCAACTCCACAACAACAGATAGAAAACTAAATAGTACTTAACCCATGTGAATAAATCAAAAACGTTTGGTGGTTGATAAAATTCACTGTGGTATGCTGATGCTAACTTATAGGGTTGTTAAGCAATCACATGTGTGTGTGTGTGTGTCTGAGTGTGTCGACCATAACGCAGGGCAAACGTTTCCCAAAAATACGCCAGCAAGCATTTTCTATCGCCCATTACCCGAAGTAGTCACTCCCGGGCGATAGAAACACACATCCGCGATATCGCATTCTTATTGATGTAGGCACACCGTTCGGGAAGAAATGAACCACGCATTCGTTTCCTCATAAAAATATCGCCATCGTGACTCTCGACTCTGGACTAAAGCGATACTTTCAAAGGCAACGCATGAGACACATTTATGAGGAAACGAATGCGTGGTTCATTTCTTCCCGAACGGTGTGCCTACATCAATAAGAATGCGATATCGCGGATGTGTGTTTCTATCGCCCGGGAGTGACTGCTTCGGGTAATGGGCGATAGAAAATGCTTCTTGGATATACAGTCAGGGACAAAAGTTTACATACACCCCATAAATCTCAGGTTTTAGGACAAGTGATGATTTTTACGAAATTCCAAGTATGCAGTTTTATTTCTTCTCACTAATAAACAATATTTGAAAAAAAAAAAACAAAAGTATAATCCATAATACAAATAACGGTAAATTTTACAAAAACCAAGGAAATTGTGTATTGCCGTAGAATTTATGGAATTAGCGGCAATATTTCCACATTTTATTGTTTCAGCGAACGACTCTGGGTGTCCAAGATATATTTTAGAGAAACAAAAATAATTTTTGGGGGTTAAATGCCGTTATTTAAGGTCAGAATTCTTGTATTCCTCATCAAAGCTGACCCTTGCTTAATTCTTTGCGTTTTAAGGTATTCTACTTTATAAAAAGCATAAAATTAGTGTCAGATGGCAAATCTTGAGACCCTAGAAAGCTTTGAAGTTGTTCCTTTTCATAATATACCTTCCTGGAAGTCGATAATGTACGTTTTTTCTCAGATTTAGCTTGAAGTTAATAGATTCTGAAGAATTCTTTGCGCAAATTACATCCAGAAGGCTTTGAAGTGTTTTGTAATATGGTCTGATACAATCCTTGGACATCAATTGACTCAGAAATGTACAATTATCCCAAACTTTTCGCCCCTATAGTGACGGTAATTATCATAATACAAAAACGACATTGTTCACGGTACAAATTTCATGCTTTTTTGGTAGTGTTTATATTTTGATGCTATGGAAGCTTTGGGAGCAGGTTTGTAACAGAATATTTCACATTTCTGGTTCAACTGATGTCCAAGGATTGTTTCAGACCATTTTACAAGGCAATTCAAGGCCTTCGGTATGCAATTTGCGCAAAGAATTCGGCGGAATCTATTAACTTCCAGCGAAATCTCAGGGAAAACGTGCCTTATCGACGCCCAGGAAGGTATATTATGAGCAAGAACAACTCCAAAGCTTTCTAGAGTCTCAAGATTTGCCATCGGACACTAATTTTATGCTTTTTATAAAGTACAATACCTTAAAACGCAAAGAATTAAGCAAGGGTCAGCATTGATGAGGAATACAAGAATTCTGGCCTTAAATAACGGCATTTAAGCCCCAAAAATTATTTTTGTTTCTCTAAAATATATCTTGGACACTCAGAGACGTTCCCTGAAACAATAAAATGTATAAAATTTGCCTCTAATTCCATTAATTCTACGGTAATACACAATTTCCTTGGGGTGTATGTAAACTTTTGTCCCCACCATTTTATGGTTTTTGTAAAATTTACCGTTATTTGTATTATCGATTATACTTTTGTTGTTTCAAATATTGTTTATTAGTGAGAAGAAATAAAACTGCATACTTGGAATTTCGTAAAAGTCATTACTTGTCCTAAAACCCGAGATTTATGGGGTGTATGTAAACTTTTGTCCCTGACTGTAGTACCTTTAGGCGACAAATAAGTACATTGTTTGAAAGATATTGCATATTTTACCATAAAATAGTGGCAATGACTAAATAAATAACAATAAATAAATGACAATAAATAAATAAATAAATAAATAAATAAATAAATAAACAAATAAATAAATAAATAAATAAAAAAATAAATAAATAAATAAATAAATAAATAAATAAATAAATAAATAAATAAATAAATAAATAAATAAATAAATAAATAAATAAATAAATAAATAAATAAAACAAAAATTAAAATCGAAAATGTGTACATTTTAAAAGTCAAATTATATTATCATTATTTCTGCAAACTTATTTGTTTTAATTTTCTTTGTCGAATGAGTGTAAAGTATAGTACACATTGGCAAGCAAAACTGACAGTCATCGAGGTATATTTCTTGATTATCAAAGCCTAACTGAAAATTTTCTTTTGTAATCTCTAAATGATGCCGTATATATTGTTTTTAAAACGTTTTTAGCTAAATAATAGATTTTATTTGCCGGAAAATTGTCCTAAAAGTACTGTTGGCACTTTTGACTTTTTGGAATTTTTTCGATTTTTTGTTTTTTTTTTTTCTAATATTCAACTTCACTCTATGATAAAGAAAATGAAATTTATTTTTTCTTATCTAAATATCTCTCACATTATACACAATACATATTATTTTTTCTGCTTTTTATCATTCACAATTATTTAGTCACTGCACTTTTTTACATTTCAATTTATAAATGTTTAAATATTAAATTATTAATTTAATTTTTTCAATTTCACTTTTCCACGAACCTTTCGCACTTACAACTGACTGATATTTTTCTTATTGTTGATATTTGCAAATACTTGGAGTAGCTGTAAAACTCTCACCTTATCTCTCTCACGAGAAGAAATAGTAAAACAATGTAAATTGTTTGTGTAAACAATCAAATACAGAATTTTCATCTTCTTCTGCGACACTAGGTAGTTCTTGCAGATCGATCTAATTTGAACAGTAATACATTTGTTATTGTAAAATGATAAAGTATCGCTCTTTTATAGAAAAGAAGTGCAGAAAGCGATTACTTTTGGTAGAGGAAGTGAGTAACTCACTTCCAAATGCTAGCTGGGACTTGTCGTTTCGGTGGTGAATGAAACAACTTGGCAAAGCATAGCCGAAGTTACATTTCACCAATCGTACGGTTTCCATCTTTTTACGTTGAAAAGTTTGTGTTTTTGTTTTGGTTGTGAGAATGAAACGATTCAGAGAAGCTGAAAAGTTTGTGGCGTTGTGTGATTGGTACGGGAATCGTTTTGTTTCTTTCCGTTCATTGATATTTATAGTATTTTCCACAAAAATAAGATAAACATTGAGCAGCTGACCTTTAGCAGATGATTAAAAATCAGCTGATCGAACTTGCTAAATGTTGCTGGGAAAAATTCTTTCAGCAACTTTTAGCAATTTCTCAGCAAACAACTGTCAAAATTGTTCTCTCACTTCGCTCTCTTTTACTGAACTTTTGTGTAAAAAGACAGCATTTAGTAACATTTCGTAATAAATATTACAAATTATCAAGTAAAAAGACACACCTATTATAAGATAGGAAAAGTCAATTGTGAAAAATTAACTGTAGGTGGAGTTAACCTCTTTCTTGGTTAAAATAAAGAAATACAAACTAAAGTTGCGCACATTGCGGTAATTCAAGAGACGGAAATTAGTTTTGGAGTGGAGTTGGAGCAAATTTCGAAATCTAAGCTGGAGTGGGAGGACAATATGTCCCAATTTACATTGGGCGAGTTTACTTGCGGCAATTGTCATTTTGTAGGAGAGAGAGGTGAGGCATATGGTAACCCTTTGCCTCTCAGCACCCTCTTTCACCTACAAACTGACAATTGCCGCAAGTAAACTCGCCTAATGTAAATTGGGACTATGTATAAAAACCCTTTGGATGATGAAGCAAAATCAATTGCGATGGCATAAAATGCAGAGCATAGGAAGTTAACTCGGTCACGATTAAATTTAACGGAGAATTTGTATAATTAGAGTTTATGCAATAATATTATTGTTTTAAGCAAATAATAAATACATTTTATTTATTCTGGGATATTTTGCAATGGCTTGCATTTTTATAGCAGCTTTAGACTGCATTTAAATGCAATCCAAAACACTGCATTTAATACAGTGATTTGGATCGAAAATGGACTGCATCCCAGCTTTGTGCTATGGAAGCAAAATGGAGTGCCTCCTAACTGCGCGCTCTCTTGTAAAATTCATAGGAAAAGACCCAGCAAAAAATGTTGGAAGTTGTGCAATTGGAGTTATGATTTCACAACATCTTTCGATGTAGTCCAACAGAGTTATGAGAAATGCACTCCGTTCGATACATTTTATAAGCAGTTGCTGTACAGATCCCTACAGAAAAAACAGTTGGTTGATCCCTACACATTTCTTCAAAAGATAAAAAAGAGATAACAACTTATGTTGCGAACATTTTTGCGGTAATTCACGAGACGGGCATTTTTAATGGAGTGGAGTTGGAGTCCATGTCGAAAGCTGAACTAGTGATGGGAAGCCAACATAAAAAAACTTTAGGATGATGAAAGAAGATCAGATGCACTTGGATTAAATCGAGAACGAAGGAAGTAAGTTCAAATGTGATTGAGTTTAATGGAAACTTTTTGCAATGGCTTGCATTTTAATTGCATCTTTAGACTGATTAAAAATGCAATCCGAAGAATGCATATAAATTCAATCCAAAACACTGCATCTTAAGTTGTGATTTGGATCGAAAATAGAGTGCATCCTAGCTGTGTGCTGTGGAAGCGAAATGGAGTGCATCCTAGCTGCGCGCTCTCTTGTAAAATTCATAAGTGAATTCATAGGAAAAGATGTACTCCAACGGCAAATGTACTGTACACTTGTAGTGATTCAACTGCATCCGCGGATGCAAACATTTTGCTGCCCAGCATAAAATAATGTGTTTTTGTGAAAAATCAAGAAAATATATAATTTTAATAACAACAAGTATGAGCAAAGGAAATTAGGAAATGAAAATAACAGACAAGTGAAAAATAGACAATTCTATATAAAAATACAAGTTCTGAGGCGGTGAAACTTCGACAATTAGACATTTCGTGGAATCTTTAGAGAAGATTGTGGGGCCTGACAAATATGTCTTGTCTCGCTGGAAATGATGAACGCAACTTATAGCACGGTTACACTACAGCTTTTTGCGTTAATTAACCCACTTCATGAGGATTTATTTGCTTAATCTGCTCAAATCTGACCAGATTTGCCATACAAAAATTAAATCCTCTCATGGCTGGGTTTATTTTAAATCCGACACAAAATACAGTGTTGTGTTCGGTATTTGTGCAAAAAAATCCAACTCTACTCAAAAAGTACCAAAAGTTGCAGCTGTTTTTGCAACAGAGTTTGTCGTGTTTTACACGTTTACGATTGGTCGCATGAGATTTTATGGACTTAATAAATTTAAAGTTATTTGGAAATCACAAAATTATTTTTTTTCATTAGACACTTTTTAACAAAAAGTACGATTGATACCATGATACAAAAATGTTTCGCTGTGTGTAAAATATACCAATATGAGCAAAGAGGGGACGATATCTTATACGAGAAATTGTAAAAGTGTAACAAACGACTTTATTAGTTATTTTGTATGTATACGTAAACAAACATCAGCTGACAGTTTAAATCGTCGAAAAGCTAAGTGTAACCAGCAAAGATTAACCCACTGGATCTATTAAACCCAATGGGTTAACCTTCAATAGTGTAACCGGGGTATTACATCTGATATTTGGACACGGCATAATAATGAGTTAGAATGTTGAAGGGGTTTTTGGCAAAAATCGATTGCGAAATTTTTCCAATGTTTATACAACTGCAATAGTTAAGCAAATTTAAGGACATTTTGTTTATTTATGCATATTTATACATGTTTATTCTTTTCATTTCCTAGATGTTATATCAATATTCAGCGAATCGCCTGTTAAAACGTTAAGTGCAGCAGAAGAAGAAATACTTTAAGCAGATAAATCACACCAATTCCTATGGTCAAGAAAATAAAAACGCGATGATATTTCTGACAATGAAAACGATTTTTTCATTATTGGTTAGCCAGCCTTGAAAAAATTCGCTTTATTTACTAATTTTGTGCTTATGTGGAATCTTGGGCTTAGCCCTTTATAAAGATAAAAAAGACTGTAATACGCAATTTGTACTTTTTAGTATTTTCATAATTATATGTTTTTCTTTAATAAAATATACTACTTAAACAATAGTATAAGTTCATCGTCTTATAAAACACACTTAAGCTATATAGTCTTGAATTACCGCAATGTGCGCAACTTTAGTTTGTATTTCTTTATTTTTTAACTAAGAAAGAGGTTAACTCCACCTACAGTTAATTTCTCACAATTGACTTTTCCTATCTTATAATAGCTCTTTTCCTTTACGTGCAAGAATCTTCAAGTTTTACCACTTTTTACTCGAAAAGCGTTCCTTTACTTCAGACACCAAACAATTCATATGGGAACAGTTTACAACTTTTACTACATTTGCCGGTTTTACCACTTTCAAAAGTAAAGGAACAGACCAAATATTGACATCTTTGGCGACGTCTTTTGTAGGGATCAACGAATTGGCTTGTACCTGTAGGGATCTTTAAGCGAGTACTTCTAAAATTTATCGAACGGTGTGCATTTTTCATAACTCCGTGTGGACTGCATTCAAAGATGTTGTGAAATCATAACTCTGCATTGCACTACTTCCAAACTTTTTTGCTGGGTATATTAAGATGGGAAAAGTCAATTGTGCAAAATTACCAAAAGATGGAGTTAACCTCTGTTGTTACGATATTATAACAACCTTCTGTTAAAGGAAAACTGTTATTCCTGAAATGCATTGGAATATTTACAAGAAACAAATGTAAGCTCAACTTTGACGACATTCATTTTGGTTTTTTATTAAAAAAAAAAAAAACAAAAACAAATAAAAGTAACCAAATAACAAAACAAATAACCTATAGTGCAATGCTTTCTCTTAGTTAATTATTTAAGACAACTACCCCAATCCATTTTTGGTCCACGTGGGTCCGCAGACCCCCTAGGTTTCGGCGACGTGCGGTGCCAAGTCCGTTTTCGGCTGCCCTCGGTCGCAGAGACCCCCTTCCCATCCGACACCCGGGAAGACGCATCGAGTTGGAGAATGACAAATCCCATGGGAAGATAAATCTGGCTGATTGTAGTCACATTTAGCAAATAAATCCTGATAAGTTGCTTAATCAGTTAGTAAGTTTGCATTTACGAAATCCACTCGATTTCAACTGTTAAATTCATTGCTTAAACGTCAAATGAAATCCAGTGCATTTCACATGAGTTTTCATTTGACGTGTACGCAAAGTAATTGACAGTTGAAATCGAGTGGATTTCGTAAATGTAAACTACTATTACATATAAATGGCCTATTATTTTACTACGAATCAATGTAATAAGTCTGTACGATAACCAAAAAACTTGTACAAACTCATAAACAATTGTTCAGTAAAATATAGCGATTTGAGATAGATTTTTTTGACATTTCTGTTATTGAGAACTTATAGATGTTTGCTACAAAATTTTACCCTGTAAACATTTGTACACACTTACACCACTATTAAGTGTATTTTCTCGGCTTATATTGTATGAAAATTATCACTTAAATCCACTATATTTGCTAAATCCAGCATAGTCTAAATGTGCTGTATCTTTTAATCATCTGTTCAATGTAAACAACTTAAAATGACTACATTTTTGAACAAGAAATTTTTAAAATTTCAATTTTTTTAGAATCTGATGCATTGCATGATTATCACCTTGAATAAGAAAAATTCAATTTCAAAGTCCCGGTACACACTAGAATGAATTTCATTAAAACATTTCGTGAAATTATGCGTTCATAGATCGAATTCCTCACTAAAGCAATTTCATGATTTTACTCTACTATGGAACTCGAATGAAATCTCTCTAGTGTGGACTGGGACTTACTAGAACCGCGGTGTTCGATTCGTACACAAAAGAAATGACTGTTTTTAAATCAGTAAAAGAAGAACGAAAATCATAAAGCGACATCTAGTGAACTAACGGGAAAGCAATACTAATTATGACACATTTTGATACTAACTACTAAAATTATGCTATACAACATAACATATAGATATTGTCGATAATAACGTTCTAGCAATGCATATGGGCGTATTTACATCATAATACACAAAATTTGAATTTTCGAAATCAAAAAATTTATAAAAATGGCAATTTTGTTGGGGTATGGGCCGTCAGTGTGTTCTGTTGGATAGATTGAAGTTATCGTGAAGACATTGATGACAGGAAACGGCACCTGTGTAGAATAACATGAACAATGCGTTCTCTATAGATTTGAAAATGTTGCTGTAACCGTACAAAACGAAGCATAACCCACGCTGGCGGAGTTCGCTGTTTAGTTACGTTTTGTTTAAATTCGTGAGTGCGAACAAAACGAATAGCGAAAAGTTCTCAATTCCACAACAACAGATAGAAAACGAAAAAGTACTAAACACATGTGAATAAATCAAAAACGTTTGGCGGTTGTTAAGCAATCACATGTGTGTGCCAGAGTGTGTCATTGACCATAACGCACGGCAAACGTTTGCCAAAAATTCTTTTTGTTTCGGTGGTGAATGAAACAACTCGGCAAAGCATAGCCGAAGTACTTTTCAGCAATCGTATTGTTTTCATCTTTTTACATTGAAAAGTTTGTGGTTTTGTTTTGGTTGTGAGAATGAAACAATTCAGAGAAACTGAAAAATTTATGGCTTTGTGTGATTGGTACTGGAATCGTTTGAAAGAAAATAGAAGAAAAAACTTGCAATGAATAACAAGAAGAGGCAACACAACAAACACAGACTTGCCTAAAAATTTGAAGTCTCCATGTTGAAATCGTGCTAGTCTGACCATCGACTTCCTCTGCTCTACATTTTATGCCACCGCTATTGATTTTGCTTTATCATCCAAAGGGCTTTTTATATTGTCTTCCCATTCCAGTTCAGATTTCGAAATTAAAAATTGGTTTACATTTACGAAATCCACTCGATTTCATCTGTCAATTCCTTTGTGTATACGTCAAATGAAAACTCATCTGAAATCGATTGGATTTCATTTGACGTTTGAGCAATGAAATTGACAGGAAAAAGACTGCGACATCTTGTGTAGGGATCAACAAATTGGCTTTCTTCTAGGAATCTTTAATAGAGTGCTTCTAAAATGTATCGAACGGAGTACATTTTTCATAACTCCGTGTGGACTGCATCAAGGGATGTATTGAAATCATAACTCTGTATTGCACTACTTCCAAACTTTTTTGTTGGGTGGCTAAACAATTTACTGGAATAGTAAACAGCAATGGTAATCGATTTTGTTTCCCCTTTCTTCCCCATAGAAAACATAAACGTCATGATTTGAGGCTAATACTATGTTTACATTTACGAAATCCACTCGATCTCAACTGTCAATTCCATTGCTCAAACGTCAAATGAAATCCAATCGATTTCAGATGAGTTTTCATTTGACGTACACATAAAGAAATTGACAGATGAAATCAAGTAGATTTCGTAAATGTAAACATAGTATAAAATTTGTTTCTTTAGTCCATATTTACATTAGGCAGTTTTCCTTGCGGCAATTGTCAGTTTGTTGGTGAGAGAGGGTGTTGAGAGGCAAAGGGTTACCATATTCCTCACCCCTCTCTCCATCAAACTGGCAATTGCCGCAAGGAAAATTGCCTAATGTAAATATGGACTAAAGAAACAAATTTTATACTATGTTTACATTTACGAAATCTACTTGATTTCATCTGTCAATTTCTTTATGTGTACGTCAAATGAAAACTCATCTGAAATCGATTGGATTTCATTTGACGTTTGAGCAATGGAATTGACAGTTGAGATCGAGTGGATTTCGTAAATGTAAACATAGTATTAGCCTCAAATCATGACGTTTATGTTTTCTATGGGGAAGAAAGGGGAAACAAAATCGATTACCATTGCTGTTTACTATTCCAGTAAATTGTTTAGCCACCCAACAAAAAAGTTTGGAAGTAGTGCAATACAGAGTTATGATTTCAATACATCCCTTGATGCAGTCCACACGGAGTTATGAAAAATGTACTCCGTTCGATACATTTTAGAAGCACTCTATTAAAGATTCCTAGAAGAAAGCCAATTTGTTGATCCCTACACAAGATGTCGCAGTCTTTTTCCTGTCAATTTCATTGCTCAAACGTCAAATGAAATCCAATCGATTTCAGATGAGTTTTCATTTGACGTATACACAAAGGAATTGACAGATGAAATCGAGTGGATTTCGTAAATGTAAACCAATTTTTAATTTCGAAATCTGAACTGGAATGGGAAGACAATATAAAAAGCCCTTTGGATGATAAAGCAAAATCAATAGCGGTGGCATAAAATGTAGAGCAGAGGAAGTCGATGGTCAGACTAGCACGATTTCAACATGGAGACTTCAAATTTTTAGGCAAGTCTGTGTTTGTTGTGTTGCCTCTTCTTGTTATTCATTGCAAGTTTTTTCTTCTATTTTCTTTCAAACGATTCCAGTACCAATCACACAAAGCCATAAATTTTTCAGTTTCTCTGAATTGTTTCATTCTCACAACCAAAACAAAACCACAAACTTTTCAATGTAAAAAGATGAAAACAATACGATTGCTGAAAAGTACTTCGGCTATGCTTTGCCGAGTTGTTTCATTCACCACCGAAACAAAAAGAATTTTTGGCAAACGTTTGCCGTGCGTTATGGTCAATGACACACTCTGGCACACACATGTGATTGCTTAACAACCGCCAAACGTTTTTGATTTATTCACATGTGTTTAGTACTTTTTCGTTTTCTATCTGTTGTTGTGGAATTGAGAACTTTTCGCTATTCGTTTTGTTCGCACTCACGAATTTAAACAAAACGTAACTAAACAGCGAACTCCGCCAGCGTGGGTTATGCTTCGTTTTGTACGGTTACAGCAACATTTTCAAATCTATAGAGAACGCATTGTTCACGTTATTCTACACAGGTGCCGTTTCCTGTCATCAATGTCTTCACGATAACTTCAATCTATCCAACAGAACACACTGACGGCCCATACCCCAACAAAATTGCCATTTTTATAAATTTTTTGATTTCGAAAATTCAAATTTTGTGTATTATGATGTAAATACGCCCATATGCATTGATAGAACGTTATTATCGACAATATCTATATGTTATGTTGTATAGCATAATTTTAGTAGTTAGTATCAAAATGTGTCATAATTAGTATTGCTTTCCTGTTAGTTTACTAGATGTCGCTTTATGAATTTCGTTCTTCTTTTACTGATTTAAAAACAGTAATTTCTTTTGTGTACGAATCGAACACCGCGGTTCTAGTAAGTCCCAGTCCACACTAGAGAGATTTCATTCGAGTTCCATAGTAGAGTAAAATCATGAAATTGCTTTAGTGAGGAATTCGCTCTATGAACGCATAATTTCACGAAATGTTTTAATGAAATTCATTCTAGTGTGTACCGGGACTTTGAAATTGAATTTTTCTTATTCAAGGTGATAATCATGCAATGCATCAGATTCTAAAAAAATTGAAATTTTAAAAATTTCTTGTTCAAAAATGTAGTCATTTTAAGTTGTTTACATTGAACAGATGATTAAAAGATACAGCACATTTAGACTATGCTGGATTTAGCAAATATAGTGGATTTAAGTGATAATTTTCATACAATATAAGCCGAGAAAATACACTTAATAGTGGTGTAAGTGTGTACAAATGTTTACAGGGTAAAATTTTGTAGCAAACATCTATAAGTTCTCAATAACAGAAATGTCAAAAAAATCTATCTCAAATCGCTATATTTTACTGAACAATTGTTTATGAGTTTGTACAAGTTTTTTGGTTATCGTACAGACTTATTACATTGATTCGTAGTAAAATAATAGGCCATTTATATGTAATAGTAGTTTACATTTACGAAATCCACTCGATTTCAACTGTCAATTACTTTGCGTACACGTCAAATGAAAACTCATGTGAAATGCACTGGATTTCATTTGACGTTTAAGCAATGAATTTAACAGTTGAAATCGAGTGGATTTCGTAAATGCAAACTTACTAACTGATTAAGCAACTTATCAGGATTTATTTGCTAAATGTGACTACAATCAGCCAGATTTATCTTCCCATGGGATTTGTCATTCTCCAACTCGATGCGTCTTCCCGGGTGTCGGATGGGAAGGGGGTCTCTGCGACCGAGGGCAGCCGAAAACGGACTTGGCACCGCACGTCGCCGAAACCTAGGGGGTCTGCGGACCCACGTGGACCAAAAATGGATTGGGGTAGTTGTCTTAAATAATTAACTAAGAGAAAGCATTGCACTATAGGTTATTTGGCCTGTTTTTGGGGCAAAAATTAATAGCGGTGGACTTATGAGCTTTTTATAAATTTTTAATTTTTTAATAATAATAAAAGTAAGCTAAAACAAAGAATTACACATTGGAATTTGGATATAGCGAAAATCGGTTATAAGAAACTACGTTTATAACGAACAAAGTTTTGTGTGCCCAAAGATTTTTTACTGAACTCAAGCCAAATTAACATAAGAAGAAGATATTGATCAAAGGTCAACAATAATTATATGAAAAAAAAAAGATCTTTTCTTAATATTTGTACACACATTCAACTTCATAAAAAGACCACGATTATAACGAACATATAGCACTGTATGTATACGTAAACAAATATCAGCTGGCAATTTATATCCTCAAAAAGGTAAGTGTAACCAGCATAGATTAACCTTCACTAGTGTAACCGGGCTAAAAAATTGTCACCCCGCGAGTAGAATCGTTTACAATTGGTTAGGATTTACAGGCCCGTTTTTAAGAACAAGCGGATATCTACGAATTTATGCACTGTTTTAAATATTTTAATATATAATATTTTAAAGTAAGCTTTAATAAGAATATTACAGACGGACACGGTTTTAACACGGCGGATGTAACGAACAATTTTTTTTGTTCCTACTCCCTATTGTTATTTTACCTATTTTATTCATTCCAACCCAATGAACGCGGTTTAAACCATAAAAAGGTTATAATGATCTAAAATATTGATCCGCCAGAAATGTTTATATACATTGATATGTTTAAAATTGATTCGCGAAAAGATCTTTAAAAATATTATTTTTTTTAAAGGACCAGATAAACCGCACAATCATGATCCCTAGGTATTACTGATATAATTAAAACCAGTAAGGAAAGGATCAAAGTCGGGACGGGGCCGGCTATATGATACCCTACACCACTGTGAATATGTAAAATATAAATCGGAGCTATATCCAGATCTTAACCGATTTTGATATAATTTGGCACATTTATTTCCAGACCGAATTCAGTCACACATTCCAAATATCATTGAAATCGGATTTATATATCGTATTTGGAGCAGAAAATACACGAAATCGGCCGAAAATATATATGGGTGCTATATCCAAATTTGAACCGATTTCGATATAATTTGGCACATTTATTTCTAGACTGAATTCAGTCACACATTCCAAATTTCATCGAAATCGGAAATATATAGCGTGTTGGGTACAGAAAATACGTCAAATCGGCCGAAAATATATATGGGAGCTATATCCAAATAGGAACCGATTTCGATATAATTTGGCACACTTTTTTCTAGACCGAATTCAGTCAAACATTCCAAATTTCATCAAAATCGGACGTATATAGCGTGTTTGGTGCAGCAAATACGTGAAATCGGGCGAATATATATATGGGAGCTATATCCAAATCTGAACCGATTTTCACCAAAAGCAATAGCTTTCTTCCTATGGCTAAAAAAGTTGTAGTCCCCAATTTTCAACTGAAGCGGACAAAAAATGCGACCTGTATGTTGCGAACAAAAATACATAGACAGACGGACAGACAGACGGACGGACACGCATAAATCGACTCAGAAAGTGATTATATGTATATCCCCAAAAGGAACTGTGGGTCTATTTCGTTTCCTTTTGTATGTTACATACAAATGCACAAAGACTTAATACCCCTTACCACTGTGTGGTGTAGGGTATAATAATGTTGACCACGACACCTCTGTACAGTTTTGCAACACATGTGCTCTGTTCCAGAAGCTACAAGAAGCTACTAATTTTTACTACGATAACATTTTTTTCCTTCACGTTATCGAAAAAAATAGTAAAAATTAGGAGATTCTTGCAGTACTGGAACAGACCAATGGTGAATATATCTTTAAAGAAAATGTATTTTGCAGCTATACCTAAGCCCCAATTTACATTAGGCGAGTTTACTTGCGGCAATTGTCAGTTTGATGGAGAGAGAGGTGAGGCATATGGTAACCCTTTGCCTCTCAGCCGCCTCTCTCACCTACAAACTGACAATTGCCGCAAGTAAACTCGCCTAATGTAAATTGGGACTAACTCTCAGCACGACGCACAAAAATTATTCACCAACCTACCACAACAACCTCTTGGAGTCCGTATTACCCAAATACGTTGAGTCCAAAATCACATTTAAAACACAAAAACCGCGAACGAAACTTACTTAAATGTTTTCATTCGTAAAACAAATATGACCTGTTCCCGTACTTTATAAAGTGGTAAAAGTCGTAAATGTTGTAAAAGTCGTAAACGATTTTCATATAAATTTTGTGTACGGGAACACAAAATGTGTAAAAGTGGTAGAAATTGTAAAAACTTTTTAGTTCTGGAACAGAGCTATAATTTTCCTTTGCAATGAATTGTAGCTTCGTTCCCGTACTTTTTAATAGTAAAACTCGTAAAAGAGAGAACTGCAAAAAATTTGTTCTCACAGACAAGTTTTTTGAAATAGTTCGGGAACGGAAAAATGGAAAATACGTCAAAAAAACTGGAACAAATGTCAAAGTCGGCGTATCAGCCAATAAGACGCCGGCAAACATGTTACTATTTTTTTACTCGCCCAAATTTGTCGTGTAAAAAGTTTTTAAAGAGAGCGTCATTCAGCGCCATTTTTGTTTAAAGAGAAGTGAACATTTTACAACTTTTTTGTGTACGGGAACGCTGTTTCGAGTAAAATGTGTAAAAGTCGTAAAAATTGTAAAAACTTTTTACCCCCTGTTTTTGTAACTATTTTGTGTTCGTTCGTCTATATTCGTAATAATTTAGACATCCATTGCTCAGCGCCCAGATGACATACGGACCTAATTTTTCGTAGACGAGTTCCATATATAGTTAAGAAATACTCTTTTAAAAATCAGAGCTCTACATTTGCGCTGAGACGCGTAAATCGATCTACAAAATTTGACAGTTCGTGTGAGAAGAATAAAAACTTTTACAAAAACAGGGGGTTAGTTCTGGAACACAGCTTGTATTTCATGTTTTCCCAGCTAGCATTTGGAAGATTGTTTTTTCAAAACTCACATTGCGGTATTTTTAAAGACCTTTTGGTGATCAAAAATTGATTAAGTCGCTTGTGTGATCAGAAAGGGACTCGAAAGTGACTCCCTGTAATGATTAAAAGGAGTTCAATTTAAAATACAATAACAAATGTGTAGGAATCACAAATAAATCATTGAGGCGTTTAAAATGTGACTATTTTTTCATTATTTATTGTCACATTTTGATCTTCATGAAGATTGAAAAATGCTTAATTAAAAAGGGGTCATGCAGGTGTTTAAAAAGTGATTATAATTATGTATCTTCTTATCATATTTTGAACAGATAGGTGATTCAAAACTGATTGTTCTGTTTTATTTTTGTTTGGTTGTAAATAATTCTCATATACACTTTCTATAAAACTTTGATATAAATGTAACGTATAATATTAAGTGTATAGACAAAAACAACACATGTTCAGGTTTTGCCAAGTGAAATGAAGAAGCAGTATACTAACCACCGCGCAACATGAAGGATAATTAAAAGACATAACAAAGCAGAAAAGACAATAAAACAAAGGAAAGAAACAAAAGAGAATAAAAAGAAAATTCTTTTAATTTATTTCGTCTAATAAAAGGTGTGTACGATAACCCAATAATTTGTACAAATTCGTACAAATTGTTGCTGAATGCTGTTCGATAACAAAATTATCCAGCAAAAGAGAGCGAGTTTGGAGAGATTTTTGGAGAGTTTTGTGACTGAGAACTCGCAAATTTTTGCTGGGAAAATTTGTCCCGCAAAAATTTGCAAGTCTGATCAGCTGATTTGAAAACATTTGTTTTGTTTTATTTTTTATTCTTGTTTGGCGAAAACAAAATTAAACATTGAAATATCAAAAAATTAAACATCAAAAGCTGAAAAATATAAAAAAAATCATGGAAAACAAGAACATCAAATTGATGCAAAAACTTTTCTTCTTCTTCTTCTTTTTCAAAACAGTTGATTCCTTGCAAGTTTTTACAAATTGTTGTTCGATAACTTTCTGCAATTTTTCTTGCTTGAGAGAGTAAAATTCACTGAGAGAGGTTGCTGGAATTGACTGAGTAATTTTTGCTGGGAAAGTTATCGTACACACCTAAAGACTCATAAATGACTCCCTAAAGACTCATAAATGATTATAAACATGACTCAAAAAAGACTCTAAAAAGAGCCTCACATTAATCAACATATCACCAATAAATGATTGAAATACGACTCGAAAAAGACTTTATATACATCAGAAAATGGGCAAAAATGACTCGAAACTAATGCAGAGGAAGACTCATTTGTTTAGAAGAGTCGCCTTAGGTTACGTTTTTCTCCCGACAAAGGAGTCATTTATGATCAGAAAAAGAGCTCATATTCCAGCTTTTTAATCGTGCAGTCGGATCAAAAAAGACTCGAATTTGATTAAAATTTTCAAAAAATGCTGGCTGGGAAGTGTATACACAAAAACAATACATGTTCAGGTTTTGCCAAGTGAAATGAAGAAGCAGTATACTAACCTCCGCTCAACATAAAGGATAATTAAAAGACATAACAAAGCAGAAAAGACAATAAAACAAAGGAAAGAAATAAAAAAGAATAAACAGAAAATTCTTTTAATTTATTTCGTCTAATAAAAAGACTCATGAATGACCCTTGATTAAAATTTTCAAAAAATATTACATCTTTGTGTTTATTTCAGCTCTAGTCCATATTTTGTTGTATTCAAGTATTTGAATAACAACAAAATGTTTTACAGTGGATATGAAATTGATTAGTTGCGGGCGGAGGGTGAGGAATACTATAGTTTCAGTTGTCACCAAACAACTTCATCGGCAACTAATCAATTTCATATCCACTGTAAAACATTTTGTTGTTATTCAAATACTTGAATACAACAAAATATGGACTAGAGCTGAAATAAACACAAAGATGTAAAATTCTGCAGTCCAACAATAAAAAACGCCAATAATAGGCATCAGCACGGCCTTGTTGATCAATGCGTAATGCAAAAACAACAACTTTCTCGTTGTTTTACCCCCGCTTATTGAAGCAACACTCATATGTTCGCATTCTTTGCAAAGCAAAGACGACATAAAAACAGTGGTGGATATGAAATTCTTTAGTTCGACTCAAATTGTAGGGTAATCAGCTTTAGGGCCATACAGCAATTTTCTCATTTTGTTTAATTTGCTGGATGGGCTTATTGACCTGTTTATCGATACAGAGTCGGCGGAAAAGGGAACTGATGAAGTTGTTTGGTGACAACTGAAACTATAGTATTCCTCACCCTCCGCCCGCAACTAATCAATTTCATATCCACTGTAAAACATTTTGTTGTTATTCAAATACTTGAATACAACAAAATATGGACTAGAGCTGAAATAAACACAAAGATGTAAAATTCTGCAGTCCAACAATAAAAAACGCCATTTTCAAAAAATGCTGACTGGGTTGTTGGGCATTTGTTTTTAAAATACAAAACACACATACAAACAATAATGTTCTGTCAAAGTAAAATTTTTTTCGGCCCATACCTATATACGGACGTATACCCAGGGCGTGTGTGGTGAAAAAAGTAGAACACATGTATTCTTATGAGAACTACCGAAATACGTCGAGCGTATACTTTTTGTAAGTTGAAAAAGTTTAACTTTGACAGAACGTTATTGTTTGCATGTGTGTGTTTTGTATTTTAAAAACAAAAGCCCAACAAAACATGAAATACAATTAGAGTTGTACAATCTATTTCATTTGAAAGATCTAGTTCAATAGCTCAGCTCTTTTAACTGAACTAGTTCAGTAATCTAGTTCATAGTTCACTATCCAGTTCAATCATTCGGATCAGAATCGTTCACGAGCTCTTAATCGTTCTCTTGATGAAAACACATACATACATACATCAAATAGGAACAAACATTAGAATAGTATAATTAAACTACAAAAATATTACATTTAGATATTTTTATTCCATTCATAAAGAAAGATTAAGTTTAGAAAAAACATCCTTCGAAAAAAATGTAATTACAATTTCATTTAAGTGGCTGGCAAAAAATCTTACGTTGTGTGTTTGTAGAAATTATCACTGTAGGTACATATGTTTCTTTTTATTTTTTCCTTTTTATACCCTCAGCCTTTAGGCTAAGGAGGGTATATACACTTTGATACGATGAAAATGTGCCTCATCGAAATAATGGTTTTAGACCCCAAGTATGTTTGGACGAAATGTGTTTTAGACAATTTGGAGTCGATCTAGCCATGTCCGTCCGTCTGTCTGTCTGTCCGTCCTGCTGGCTGGAGCGCACGATAACTCTCGAACGGATGAACCGATTCGGGTAAAATTTTGGCTTTCGTAATATATTGTCCGAACTTAGTTTAAGTTCGAAGATGGGTTATATCGGTCCACTCCTTCCGGTACCTCCCCCACATAAGTTCGAAAATGTTCGGAACAAATTGTGCTAACGATAACTCTTATAGTAAGTAACCGATCTGCTCCATACCTTACACAACGTGAACTTTCTACCAGACATAGATGAGGTTCCAATATGGTCTCCATAGGTCCACTCCTTCGGGTACCTCCCACACAAAATGTCGGAAAAGTTCAGTTTAGGGCCATCTCTCGAATCGCTTTGATTTTTGTTTCAGCAACTTGTATTCACTGCCCTCCATACGACGGTACTAGTTTCATCAGGGACAAGTCCATACTTCCTGAGAAAATAGCATGAAAGTTGCAAAAAACCCCTATGGCACCCTGTGAGGTGGTTGGAGGGCAAGATAACTCTCGAACAAATCTGCCGATTCGGTCTAAAATATGGCCTTTGCAGTATTTTGTAAAAACATAGTTTAAGTTTGAAGATAAGCCATATCGGTCCACTCCTTCAGGTACCTCGCCCACAAAAGTTCAAAAATGTTCGGAAAAATTGTTCGTACGGTAACTTTTGAAGGCAGTGGCCAAAGTGGTCCATACTTTACACATCCTAATATATCTAACAGATATTGATCAGATTCCAATATGGATTATATTTGTCCACTCCATCCGGTACCTCCCACACAAAATTTCGGATAAGTTTACTTTAAGACCTGGCATCGAATCACTTTGATTTTTGTTGAAGCAACTTACATTCGCTGCCTCAATTACGATGGGCAAGTCCATACTTCTTGTGCAAACAGTCCGAAGAGTGTAAAAACCCCCTATGGCACCATATGTTGTGGCTGGAGATTCACTTCCATAACGGTCAATGTCGATCCATTCCTTGTAGTATTTCCTCCGCAAAACTTTTGATCTTTAATCCTAATCAACATTTTTGTTGGTTCAAATGCACAACATTTTTAAAACGCCCTAAATACATACGTATTTTGGGAAAAATTGTTTCAATATACACAGGCTGAGGGTATATCTCTGTCGGCAAAGCCGACTGATACTTTTTTACTTGTTTATATCCAAAACAAGGCACATTGAATAGGTAATGGATTCGATATATTGGGATACGATGTGTTTAAAATGCTCTTACAATTTATTTTTATTACAATGGGGGATGACACTTCACATTGATCCAAAACATAAACAAAACTTATTACATTACGAAGGCGTCACATAGCACAGAGGACGGCTTCACTTTATGTGAATCGTTCGTTCGTTGATCGTTCTTTGTGGATCTTTCGGTAGGCGCTCAGTGAGCTATTGAACTATAATGAACTATATCGACTGATCTAGTTCATACGCTCTTTTCAATGAATCGTTCAATTGAACTAGTTCGTTCATGAACTATACAACTCTAAATACAATTCATTGCAAAGTCTGTGTTTAGACACACAAATTTCTTGTGAAAGTAAATTGAGTTTTTGGGAGAGAGCGCAGAGGAAAGAGCTCCTCAATACTCTTTCCTACCCCCTATTGCCTAAAAACTGAATTTACTTTCCCGTGTGTCTAAACACGGACAAAGGAAAATTATTTGTTTACGAATGAAAGCATTTAAGTAAGTTTCGGTAGCGGATTTTGTGTTTTAAATGTGATTTGGAACTCAACGTATTTGGGTAATACGGACGCTCAGAGAGCGTTGTTTTGGTAGGTTGGTGAAATATTTGTGTACGTCCCGTCGTTATTTAGGTTTAGCAGTTCAACTTACAAAAAGTATAAGAATAGGTGTGTACGATAACTTCGCAAGTAAAAAGTACTTGCAAGCACTCAGCAAGATCTCAGTAACCTCTCTCCACCAATTTTACTCTCTCGAAGCAAAAAATTTGCAGATTGTTATCGAACTGCAATTTGCAAAAACTTGCAAGAAGTCAGCTGATTTGATAAACAAGAACTTGTCGGAAAAGATTAAATTTAACGGCTTATCTTTCCTTTACCGACTCACCTCAAAAAATTATGAAAAAATTACGACAGATAGTGCTTTTTATCCCGATTCCAACCATGTATTGCTTTTGATGCGGAAATGTATACTTCCCGAGATATGGGCCTCCAAAGTTCCTTGTATAAAATGTTGGAAAACCACCGCAGAAAATTACCACAGATACTGCTTTTTATCCCGTTTCCAAACATGTATTCCTTTTGTTGCGGAAATGTATACTTCCCGAGATATAAGCCGCCAAAGTTCCACAAAGGCTCTTGTATAAAATGTTGGCAAACCACCGCAGAAAATTATTAAAAAAATACCACAAATAGTGATGTTTATACTGATTTCAACGATGTATTATTTTGTTGAAGGGTATGTATACTTCCCGAGATATAGACCTCCAACAATATCTAATTTAAAAGAAAATTTTGTTCCCATTCCCGAGATTTGCACCTGTCTATAGGAGAAGTCTAAATCCTGGCCAATGGCCGGCTATTTAGAGGAGTATAGGTTAGGGCCTTTGTGGATCTTTTCAGGCCCATATCTCGGGAAGTATACATTTCCGCAATAATTGGTTGGAATCGGGATAAAAAGCACTATATGTGGTAATTTTTTTCATAATTTTCTGCGTTGGGTCGGTAAAGGAAAGGAGTTCCAATTTAACAATTTCTGCCTCTTATGCGACGAGGCCCTTAGTGTTGCTACAACTATAATTCCCTTTCCAATGCATGATATCGTTGGGAATACCTGGCCGTCTACATTGTGTTTCTCCTACTCCATGGATGCACTGCTTTTTGCTGAGATTTGATACATTTAAAATAAAAAATAGTCACCAGAAACTACAAAATAAGTTATTTTACTTACCTTACCTTATCTATTTATTTTAATAGCCAAACGTTTGTTTATGTTTTTGCCAAGAAGTCCGCCACAAAACATTCGAATTTAAATCAGCTGATCAAACTTGCAAATTCTTACAAGAAAAATTTTCCTTGCAAAAACTTGTAAACAAAAGTCACCAAAACTCTCCAATATTCTCTCACAATTGTCTCCAAATTCTCTCTCTCTTTTACTTTGCAAGTTTGTTATCGAACAGCATTTTGTAAAACTCACACAGGCTGAGGGAATATGTATCTATGTCGGAAAATCCGACTGATTCCTTTTTACTTGTTTTCGAGAAAACAAAAGTTATGAATTTTCATAAGTTTGCCTCCGCTGTGCCGACAGAAGTCATAGTCCTTGGATAGTTTTAAATGTCTTCGAGTTCATAAACATCTAATCGTACAATTAATATAGAAATAAGGTGGAACAACAACCATTGGGATATCAGTAGAGCGATTTTCTAACACAATTCTTGAGTTACCGACAATTGTCGGTAAAATGCTCATAATTTCGGTAATTACCGATTTTTTCGGTAAGTTAGCGACAAATAAAAATCAGTCGTAAAGTTATACCGATAGTAAGACTGTTGTCAACTTTTATTGAATTTTTCATTCATAATTTTGCGTTTAAATTTTACGGATTTTCGCGGTAACACAAAAAATGTTTTCTATTTTTTCTAAATGCCTGTTCCAGAACCTGCAAGAACACATTTTTACTACTAAAAATGAGTAGATTCTTGCAGTAAGTTAGCGACAAATAAAAATCAGTCGTAAAGTTATACCGATAGTAAGACTGTTGTCAACTTTTATTTAATTTTTCATTCATAATTTTGCGTTTAAATTTTACGGATTTTTGTCGGTAACACAAAAAATGTTTTCTATTTTTTCTAAATGCCTGTTCCAGAAACTGCAAGAATCTACACATTTTTCCCCATATCACGGGAAGTATACATTTCCGCAACAAAAGCAATACATGGTTGGAATCGGGATAGAAATCACTATCTGTGGTAATTTTTTCATAATTTTCTGCGTTGGGTCGGTATAGGAAAGGAGTTCCAATTTAACAATTGAAGGTGTCTACCATTTTTTTATTTTCCATTTAAAATTCTTCTTCGATCCATAAAATCTTGTACACACTTAACAGCTATATTATTTGATTTTGTGTTAACAGATGTGAAAATAATCTTCTCTCCTTCTTCGTTCTCGATTGACTTATGCAGGCAAACCCGTTGACTTGACTTGCGCCAATGATCCGGCACTGAGTTCCACCCGGCTATCGTGTTAAGGCCTCGGCCTTGAAAACAAAAGTCTCCAAAACTCTCCAATATTCTCTCACAATTGTCTCCAAATTCTCTCTTTTTTTTACTTTGCAAGTATGTTATCGAACAGCATTTTGTAAAAGTTTGTGCAAATTTGCACAAACTTTTGGGTTATCGCACAGACCTAATGTGTGATATATAGATATGTACTCTAAAAAAGAAGAAATGCTGAAAATCTTTGAAATAGAATCGAAAATGCGAAATAAGAGCTAATGTGGTTAAAAATTCTGGGATACATTAAAACGTAAAACTACATGGGTAATATTCATTTGAAAGATTTTTTAGTTATTGCGTCAATTATGTTGGAGAATTTGGTTAAGATCTTGGAAATACCATGCCGAATTTTTGTATGGGGACTATACTGAACGTCTTCTGATATGGTTCATTTCAATTCTAAACATCCAAAGACTAATTTATTATACTCTGTTCCAAATTTCAAAGTTATATCTAAAGTATTGTAAACTCTATCTATTGAAATTGTATACTTTGAAATGAAATCCTGCGTACGTCCCTGCTTGGCACCTGCAGCTGTACCTGTTAGAAGTGCATCAAGTTTAATCCAAGAAATAAATTTCGACCGGAAATTCAAATGGAACACGAATTACCCAGGACTGACGAAACCGGCTGGACAGGCTTGTCCCGGACGACCCTAACTGATGATGTGCTGAACACCACGGCGATTTTGGCCAAGTCTACTAGGGAGGCTAAATGTGGCTCTAACGAAGAGATTATGGATCTTGATGCTCAACCGGAGGCAGGCCGTTAGATCCAGCACAATTTTACAATTGTCGATTTGTGCAAAGAAATTGAGAATAATTAAGATCGCGGTGCTTCAAACGACGTTTATATGATCGTCACTGACGACGAATCTTGAATATATACGTATGAGCCCAAAACAAAACCGAAATCGACAGTGGGTGTCTTCGAAGGCGAGCCGAAAGTTGTTCTTAGAATAAGCAGTTCGAAGCAAATGGTCACCTGTTTCTTCGTCTAAAATGACCATGTGGCTACTATAAGCTTTAGGAACGTAGGTCGGATAATACTGAGTGGTACAACGATATTCGATATTCGTCCCTAGAAGATGCTTTTGAAGCATTTAACAATCATGTTTTGGAGGTGTCTTAATCGGAGTGGAAAAAGTGCTTCAACAATTGGTCTACTTAAGAAAACAATAAAACTATTTTTGATGGTGAATATTCGCGTTTTCAATATTAGTTCAGAAAGCAGGGAAATCTAGTCACTCTACATCAAAAGACTACAGACTCATTAGTCTAGCATCCTTTCTTCTCAAGACTCTCGAAAGATTACGAGTCATGTGGACACTACGTCTTTAAGCAATTCGCAACATGCCTATATCAAAGGCACATCTGTAGAATCTGGACTTCATGAGGTGGTGCCTTACATTGAGAGGAACATGGAAACTTTAAACCTTTCGTTGGCCGCCTTTCTCCATATAGAAGGAGCATTTAACAATGTAGGACTTCAATTGATTTACCTCTCACTTAAGAAAGTCAGTACACCGGAAACCCTGACATGTTGGATAAGTAAAATGCTTAAAAGCTCAATTATAAATTTAAACATTGGGGAGACACAAATTTGGAAAACAGTAACTAGGGGCATCGTCAGGGTGGAGTGCTCTCACCGTTAAGACCTCGGCACATACGGTCCGTCAGCGTTTTTTCATGTCACGCGTTAACGCCCGGCATTTTAAACAATATGGAAATCCATATAGTTGCACTGATCAACGCAATTTGAAACGCACGGAAGTTAAACATTTTTTAACTCCATGCGTTACGACGCGCGTTCACTTTTGAGATTTGTTGTTTATATTTTGTGATCATATGTTACAAATCAAAATGGCGTAAATTGGAAATTGTTGTAGTTATTGTTTATTTCATTTTCTGCGTTCGCTTGTATTTTTAGGGAAAAATGACAAATAATTTAATTCAAAATGGAAGAAGCCCTGATAAATGCCGTCCAGCAACACACATGTATATACGACAAATCCTCAAAGGCATATAGAAATAAATTCTCGAAGGAAAAGGCATGGGACGCTGTGGCAAATGCTGTCGGCAAACCAGGTAAGGACAAACCAAAAAAAAACAAAACCAAAATTCAATACTTCTTCAAACCTTTGCGCCATTTTCGACCAGTCTGCTGTCAATGGAGTTTCTAGGTACTGAGTCGAGAGTTTTTCCCAAATCTTTTGGCACGTATCTTTTATTATATATATCCCACTGTTGAAAAAAGTATCTGGAAAAGTAAGTACATATAGTTATACTAAAAAACACTAAAATTATTTTACTAACTTACATTAGCGTTAAAAACAAACGACACTTTGCAGAAATTGTGGGTCTATTTGAATTTGTGGTTAATTCAGATTCCAATATATTGAAGAGGACATCAAATACTGCGGGCGGTATTTTTACCAAAAGTTGGAATTGTTCCAAGTCAGTATTATATAGTCTTTCAAAGTCCAGAGCAAAGAAGCCGTCCTCATCCCTAAGTTCAAAGAGAGGTCTCACCCAATACCTTCTTGGTCTTGGTAGACATTTCAAAGCCTCATATAACTCGTAGGCAATATTTGCATAATAGCGTATTTTTAAAATATCCATCAAGATACATAAATAATTTTCAAGATTTTCTTTTCAAACAAATTTTTAATTGTGAGCGCGTCACACATACTATTGCATTCAGAAAACATATGTTTTTTGGTGGTGTGTTGGTGGCGCGTCTCATATGCGTTAGCAAAATCTAACGCGTGTGACATAGCAGCGCGTAACGCATCGCGAAACTCAACGCGCCGTATGTGCCGAGGCCTTTACTTCTAACGCTGCTGTATCATACTCGAAAATTTCGAAATATTGTAGATTGTCAGCAAATTTTCTTGTCAGTTCATTTTCAAAATGTTTTCAAACAGCAAACAACTTCCGTGTTTTTGGAATTGAAAAATTTCAAAAAGAAAGAGCGACATGAAGTTTGCAGAAATAAAAAGTTGAAAAAAGGAAATATTGGGTTAAGCCCATATTAATAAAAAGGTGTGATTTTAATCTAGAAGCTCACTTGCTGAAAGATTTATTTTGGGAGGAGGATGACAAAGACTTCAAAAATTTTTGCCGTCATCACAAGGAGCAGTTGGAAGAAATGTTAAGCCTTGTACGTAAACGAATTTGGGATACAACCCGTCATAATTCTTGCGATTGTGACAAAATTATACGTACATACATATTCTTATTTATAGGTTGAATATAAAATCAAGAAACATAATACTCAACTGCGATTAGCTATTTCTGCAAGAACAAAGTTGGCTATAACACTTACGTACAGGAGATTCTTTCCGTTCTCTGGAATTTTTATCGAGAGTTTCAAGGAGCACAATTTCGGTTTTTATGCCAAGCGTTTTTCGTGCTATATGTATATGAAGCTCTTCTAAATACTTATTTAAAGGAAAGTACATTTCAACCGCCATTTCATATACATACATATACACACATACTCATGAAAAAGATCTACAATTGTTCTTCTCAAAATCCTCCTGTTTCTATTCGCTTTTAATGAGTTCTTTAATAATAGACAATTCATTTTTGCAGATTCCGAATTCAGTACAAGAATGGGAAGACATTGCAAAGGATTTTCGTAATATCTGGCAATTTCCACATACCCTTGGAGCCTTCGACGGAAAACATATTCGCATCAAAGCTCCATCGAATTCTGGATCACAATTTTATAATTTCAAGGGATTCTTTAGCATTGTGCTTTTTGCGGCTGTCGATGCCCATTCTCGTTTCTCTTTATAGATGTTGGAGCAAATGGTAAAGCGCCCGATAGCACAATATATCAGGATTCTACCCTATACAAGAGTTTACAAACTGGAAACCTAAATATTCCCTGCAGCAGAGATATTGTGCCTGGCGAAGGGAACAAAAACCCTTATTACTTCATTGGCGACGATGCCTTTTCTCTTGACAAACACTTAATAAAACCTTTCAGCGTGTGTTTAAAATTAAATATGTATATCGCAAGAAATATTCAACTTCCGATTGTGCCGCGCTCGAATGGTTGTTGAAGGTGCTTTTGGTAGGCTGGCCAAAAGATTTGGCATATTTAATCGACCTATAGAAGTGCAAACGACAACGGTCGACTTAATTGTACTGACCGCCTGTGCTTTGCATAACTTTTTAACGAAAATGAAAAATGTTTCACGAGAGTCTTCCACAGAAAGCAGGCCCCGACATTTTCAACTATTAGTCGGCAAGAATCTAACACCTACAAATATTCTTTCCGAATAAGGGATGATATGTATTTAATAATGGACGGCAATGTTCTAATGACGAGGAACATATTTCATTTTCCGAAAGGCAAGATTTCTCATGAATTATTCCTTGTTGGACAAGTTCTTTTTAAATAATAAACTTTGAATATCGCTCATCAATTCATAGTCGTCTTCTTTCGGAAGTTTTTGCAATTGATAAGCGATACTTGTAGCAAACGCTGTGAATTAATTTTCTTTCTCGCCAATATTTAGTAATTTTTCTACTGCGTGATCAAATTTTTCCTTATTACCATCATCCTCCGTTGGTCTCTTGATTGTATTTTTATTTGGAATATTTTCATTTTCACCACAGCCATCATGAAAGTTCCTATTTTCTGAAACACGTTCGAATATATTATTAAAAGCCAATTGAAAAACTTTAGAGAAACCAACCTTTTCCGAATTATCCGTGGACTTTCTTACCGCTATACTTTGGTCCAGAAATTCCATTTCGTGGAACCAAAATAACGAAGGCTGATAAATTTCCTCTGTTGCTGATCCCGACGTCATATTTATTTCATTTTTTCAAGAATGTACGTTCCTCGAAGAGAACGGATTTTCTTTTTAGTTACTTCAGACGACATGCCCATTTGAGATCCGATGTCATCGAAAGCTTTTTCTTTTAAACCCGCTCTTTTGTAGCATTTGCTGTTCATGTTCCACAAACATTCAATCGATCCGTATAAAGAAATTTATTTAATAATTTCTTCTTTATTTAATTTATTTTCCATGTTTAAATTGATTTTTCTTCTTTCTTCTTATTTATACTCAAAAATATGTTTGTATTTACAACACAAATGACACTTGAAATTAAATAATTTTCTTTATTTGGCATTTTACTGGCAGCCAGTTCAAAATTCTGCTAGCACGGAAAATTTACCCAGCGTTTACACATGCCAGTGACAGTTCGAAAAATCCAATACATACCAAGTCATATCGACCTGGGGCTCAATTCTGTTTCTATGAAAATGTGAAATGAAAACTTTTATAAAGGAGAAAACTGTCAAATGAAAAAAAAAAAAAAAATATTAAGGAAATATTTTTCATTTCAAATTTTCATAGAATAAGAATCCAGCTCCAGGTAGTGGCATAGACATATGTATTTGTAATATGTTATTTAAAAAATTTCTTTATGTTGTTGGGGAAATTACAACAAAAATATTTGTTTATAATGGGATGTGACACTTCATATTCGAACAGCTGGTGTGATACCACTACCTTGGTAATTGTGCCATGATACATACACAATATGTGAGTTCGTTTACTCAAAATTTATACAAATTGTTACTGGATGTTGTTCTTTAATCTACAGTACAATGCCAATGAGCTTAGTCGATTGCCAGCGGAGCTAAGGACCAAACCTACAGCTCTGCGTGTTGCGTTCAAAAATAAAAAACAAAATACATGTATTTCAAATGGTTAAAAGCCATTTTCGCTCTCTCTCCCCTCTCACTCTCTTAAAAATTGCTTCCAGTTTTGCCACTTTTCGGGGTTAAGGAACGCTTTACAGGTTAAAAATGGTAACAAATGGTTAAAATGGTAACCTCAGGTAAGTAAAGGAACACAGCTTTTGTATTTATGGGCATGGATGTATTTTGAACGAGTTAGGAGAGAACTTTAAAATGGATCAAAGTGGGAAACTTAGCGTCTATATATTACCAGTCTTAAGATTTGAAGATGGACGGTCTGGCTTTTTATACAGACTATTTCAAGATGGAAGAATAATGACTGTAGTGTATTTCAAACTGAAATCTTGCTGGCTATCGCAGACTCTGTGAGGACGAAGAATATAAGGAGAAGCATCTCCTATGTCGCTGCCCAATACTGACCCGTAGACGGCATAGGGTAATGGGTGTACATTTTCCACCAAGTCTAGCCTTCTATTCAACTCTTGAACACGCTACCATCAACAACATCATCAGAAATCTGAAGTGGCTGGGACAGCGCAAGCTGAACACGAAAACCGTATATTTGACATTTTTCCAATCATCATTACCCAAATCTATGTTATTTTGTTTTTTCAAAATAGTCTGGCTTAATCCCATTGTTGTTGTTTTAATATTTTAAAACAACTAGTTTATTAGTGGAAAAGATTTGACATTGTTCGCCAAGGGGTAAGGCAGGGAATACTATAGTTTCGATCCACGCCACTGGATCTCATCAGTTCCCTTGTTTCTTGTTTGTGGATATTCTCCACCGAAGTTATTTTTCAATAACTTCTTCAACAAGAAACTTTTTATACCCAAACATCAATCGTCAGCTCGAAGTATAAAGGTAAGGAAAAAAGTTCAATGAGAATTTTGCCTTGGCAACCTCACACAACTCCGACGAAAGTGTCTGCGAAAACAATTCAAAGCTCTTCCACTAGTATGTGTCGTCGAATTTCAACGAGTGCACACACCAAAATTTGGTTGGTCTGCTTTACAGCAAAAACAACACACGTCGTGCCAGTGTCTTCAATTAGAAACATTGTGACGTTTTTTATTGGGATAGCGTTTGAAAGTTTGTTTTTTTTTTCAAAATAGTCTGGCTTAATCCCATTGTTGTTGTTTTAATATTTTAAAACAACTAGTTTATTAGTGGAAAAGATTTGGCATTGTTCGCCAAGGGGTAAGGCAGGGAATACTATAGTTTCGATCCACGCCACTGGATCTCATCAGTTCCCTTGTTTCTTGTTTGTGGATATTCTCCACCGAAGTTAATTTTCAATAACTTCTTCAACAAGAAACTTTTTATACCCAAACATCAATCGTACTTTGTACTTTTGGTATTGAAAGCGGGCTATATGTAGGTCCACGCTTTCGTATAGCCTTCATACAAAATGACGCGTGACGCGTCGTCGTTTTAAGGAATGTTTAAGATATTTGTCCCATTTTACCACCGAATTGGTTGTAACTTTGTATTTTGTGTCTCCAGAGGCCAAAAAACATTCCTACCAAAGTTGGTTTATATAGGTCCACGTTTTGGTATATAACGGTACCTTCCGATTTTCGGTATTTTGAAGGTTGTGGCCACATTAATCCACCGAAATGGAAATTTGTGGTGGAGGGTATAAAAAGTTCGGCCCGAACTTTACGCTTTTCCTACTTGTATCTTTTATCACCTTTTCTTTTTCTGCATTCTTGTTTTTATCTTGTACATATCTTATCTTACAGGTTTCTTTCACCCCAACTCTACCTCTTCCTATACTTTTTTGGATGGTCACAATGGACCGGAAAGTTTTCGAGTGACGCAATGGACTTGGTGGCTGCACATCCTTAACCTATCCTATCTCGTATTGACTGAATATGTTGAAAATATCATATGATATCAGGATAAAGCGGAGTTGGAGTACAATCACGACTCCACATTGTGAGAGATCGAATTTATTTTGGGACAGCTTCTGAGTAAAAAGCTTCCCAGCAAAAAGTTTGCCTCCGAAGATGCAGTTAAATCATATGTACAAGTAACTTGGAAGTGTATCAAATTATGCATTTTAACTTATGATTTTTACAAGAGCGTGACTACTGAAAGATGCACTCCATTAGCACTACATTTTAACTAATCCTTTGGCATTGCATTTCAACTAACCCTTTGGAATCGCATTTTAACTAACCCTTTAGGGTAGAATAGGATGCAGTAAATTTTGCATCCAAAGAACGTGTTTTGATGCATTGCTTTGGATGTGAATCAAAAGGCACTCTTCGGAATGTGTTTTTATTCAGTTCAAAATGTGCAATAAAAATGCAAGCCATTGCAAAATATTCCAGAATAAATAAAAATAATTTATTGTTTGTGTAAAATAAGAATAATAAGAATTTTATGACATTAATACCCCGTTTGCACTTAAACGGATTAACCCAGTGGATTTGGGTTTCAAATGTCAATTCCATAGCATACACGTCAAATAATTCCTCATAAAGAAGGTTAACCCGACAAAAAGCTCTACTGTAAACGCCGTTTAACACAAATTATGAATTTGCTTCAATCGCAACTGAGTATGTTTCCTCCGCTCTCCATTTAATCTTACTTTGATTTTATATTGTCTTCCCATCGCCATTTAAGATTTCGACATGTATTCCAGCAGCACTCCATTAGGAATTATCTTCTCATGAGTTACCGCAAAAGTTCACAAATTACAATCCCACGGCAGCGGGTTCTCTGTACCGGATTGACCCGGAACTACACAACATCATTGTTCCGGCCAGCGGCTGCCACCTCAGTGTTCATATGTTTGTATTTGTTTCGTTTTTCTGTGTTGGGAGCAGCATATCCCGGAATGCCTGCTCCAAATCCTTTTGGTCCGTGCCGGGACGGAGGAAAACCCAGGACCAATATATTTGTGCTCGGTTTGTCACATCCGCATCTTCACCAACATCCAGCCTTCGGTGAGATGCAATAGATGTCAGGAGCGGGTGCATCTAAGGGGTTGCTCTGGACTTGTCCACGTGAGGGACTACGACAGGACTATGTTGCTGCATGCTGTGTGAATACAGTCCCCAGTGAGTCGTCATCGAATTACGAAACTCCCTCGTCGTCTGATTATGAGACTCCACCGCAGTCCCCTCGACAACAACCGCACATGCAGCCTTTAACACCAGCCGTTGTTGTCCCAATCCCGGAAAATGCATCCTTTTTGCAATTTAATTGCAATGGACTCCAGGATCGAGAAAATAGTAGATTTCATGAGTCGGAGGAATATCAAGGTCGCTGCGGTGCAAGAAACCAAGCTCAACAACAACTGTAGCTTACAACGTTGCGATGGTTACAACGTGCTAAGGAAGGATCGCACCAGAAGTGGAGGTGGGAGATTAGCTTTCCTATTGCACCAGTCTGTCCAATACAGACTTATCACGCTTGAGCCTGTCTCTAATGACCCGTACATGGAATGTATGAGGGAAGCAGTCAGGTGTATGGGGGAAGCAGTCAGGTGAGAGTGTCACAGCTCGCCAGGCATAACCATCGTGTCACCTGGTCTGACAAATGACGTTAACTGGCAACCCGTCATTTCCCTTCGATCAGACCATCTCCCCATAATTGTCTCCATTAACAGACCACCCGATTTCATTACCTCTGAACGTCAATCATAAGAAAGCTGATTGGCCGGGTTTCAGAGAGTTCACCAATCACCGCTTCAGAGAACTGCCCAATCCTTCTGATGTTCGAGTAGCGTAAAGGACGTTCCGAGACATCCTCACTGCTGCAGCCGCTCGACATATTCCTGCTGGTCGAATACCCGAAGTAAGACTAAACTTCCCAGCAGAGGCGGCGGGATTAGCAAATGAGCGTGATGAGCTTCGCCGAACCAATCCCAATGACCCCAGAGGCAGGGAGTTGACACTGGAAGTTAACAGGCTGGTCGGCGATCATAAGCGGAACAAGTGGTTAAATCATCTGAAGAGTTGCAACATTGGAACCGGTATAGGTGAATTGTGGGCAACGGTTAAGTCACTCTCGATCCCTGGAAGAAGGGAAGATAGGACCTCAGTCACGTTTGGCGACGTTACGTTGACTGACCCGAAGAGGTGCGCAAGTTATTTCAATCGACAGTTTGTCGAGCACCCCGAGACTGACAGGGCGAAGAGAAGAGTATTACGTCGCATCAGATCTCTTTCTGCCAAGGAGAAACCACCACAGTTTACAATGGATCAGGATCGCTAAATTATCCAAAGCGCTGGGCCCTGATGTAATCTCCATGGTAATGCTGAAGCAGCTGGATGAGCCGGGAGTGGAGTATCTCACTAAAGTTCTCAAACTTGTCGCTATCCACCCTCATTGTTCCCGTAGTCTGGAAAATGGGCAGGGTGGTCCCACTACGGAAGGCCGGCAAGGATGCCAGCAAAAGTGAATCGTACAGGCCGATTTCGCTTAGTTCTCCCCAGTATCAGAAATAGCTATCAAATTGCCGATCATCAGCATGGATTCCGTAAGCAGCACAGCACGACAACTACGCTGCACGCCATTTCCACACATATTTGTCAAGGACTCAACCAGAGACGGCCGTGCGATAGAACAGTAATGGTGGAGCTTGACTTAACAAAAGCCTTTGATACAGTCAGGCACTCCACACTGTTTGAGGACGTTGAGCATACAACCCTCCGGCCAAGCTGGAAACGTTGGATAGTCAATTATATGTGTGGACGCCAGTCGTACGTGGAATTCAGGAACAAGAATCCCAAACCCCGCAGAGTGAAACAGGGAGTTCCACAAGGTGGGGTGATATCTCCGGAACTGTTTAACCTCTATTCCGCCCTCTCCTGTTGCACGATCCTGGCGTCGGGTACCTATTCTGATGACATCTGTGAGAGACTGAACAACTATTTAACCGATCTTACCACCTTTTTCCATTCGAGGAATATGCAGCTTTCCGCCACAAAATCAACAGCCACTCTGTTCACCGCATGGACAGCGCAGTTTGGAAGAGAATTGAATGTCGTGGTCGACGGTAGCAGAATCCCGACCACAACTGCCCCTAAATTTTAGAGGTCACATTCGACACTACTTTCACGTCGTGCGCGCACACCACAGCTACCTGCGACAAACTGAAAAGTAGGAACAAGGTCCTCAAGTCCCTTGCCGGCAGCACTTGGAATGCAGATAAAGAAACCTTGTTGACCACATATAACGCGATAGGTCGGTCTGTGGTAAGCTATGCGGCGCCAGTCTGGTCTCCGAGATTATGTGATACGAATTGGAAAAACATTCAAACTTGCCAGAATGCCGCCCTGAGAACAGCAACAAGGTGCCTCCTCAAATCTTCATTGGACCATCTACATGAGGAGGCAAAGATTTTTCCAGTAAAGCAACACAATGAGATGCTTTCGTTGCAGTACCTGTTTGGATGTTACCGTGTAAGCCATCCCAATCACAATCAGGAAGGATATCCATGCTCTAGAGGGGAGGTCCAACGATACAGGAGAGAACCCCTAGATCAACAAGCATATTAAGCAGGTTTAAATAGTATTCAGACGAATGCAGTTGCCAAGGCCTAAGGCAATTATAGTGTGAATAAAGTCCTCGAAATACATCCCCATCTATTGCAGCTGAGGAGCGTCAGCTGCCACGACAAACTAGAGTAGTTTTGGCTCAACTATGCTCGGGATATTGCAGTCGCCTAAATTCTTATTGGGCGGAAATCGACCGCGCCGTGCAAGGCATCTGTCCAGTATGTGGCATGGGCCCGCACGACACAAAACACCTTTTCAACTTCCCAGCCAAACCTACCCATCTAACTCCAGTGGATCTGGGGTTACTTCTCATCGAAGCAGCCACTTTCCTGGAACTGGAGATAGACCAAGAGCCAGATTGAACAGAAGAACGAACATACAAACATAATAACAAACACTGTTACAACCACAACAGTAGAGGGGTAATGGCGGTTCTGGATCACAAAAGCGCCTTTTTTGCCTATTCGGCCCACTGTGCAGGCTGTGTGTGTGTGTGTGAGAGAGAGAGTGAGTGTGTGTGTGAGAGCGAGAGAGTGTGTGTGTGAGAGAGAGTGTGTGTGTGTGAGAGAGAGTGTGTGTGTGTGAGAGAGAACAAGAGAGAGAGATCACTAGATCGAGAGAGTATTTGGAGAGATCTTAAATGTAAACATAGCTTATATATATACAAAATATTAGGGTGTCTCAAAAATATTACCTCCAAAAATATTAGGGTTGCCACATTTACCGCTTAAATTAAAAAATATTACGTTGAATCATGAAATATGGGATCCCCAATGTGAGAGTTAGGATAAAGACCAGCCCTAAGAAGCAATTCTTACCCGAACTGACCTATTGTGCGAGAGAGTTTTATTCAAACAAATGTATGGCATTAGAGAACATATGTGAAAACTAAAATAAGAGAGAGAGAGAGAGAGAGTAAACTTATAGACGGTTATACATTTACCCATTTACATGTATGTATCTCCAGATAGTTAGGATAAAGACCAGCTAAAAGATGCAATTTTTGTCGATTTGAACCACTGTGCGAGTCAGTTGGAGTCAAACAAATGATTTAGTGGAGGATATCTAGAGAGCCACATTTAACCTGTATATGTGTGGGAGGGAGCCAGACCTTGATTTCAGGAGAGAAACACATTTATCCTGTATATGTGTGGGAGGGAGCCAGACCGAGAAGTTGAGAGAGAACCACATTTGATCGCTAATGTAAACAAAATACATTTCAATATATGTCTGTCCGTAAGCATGCCGAATCATGATCGTAATCAAAGTGGATTTTTCCGTCCGTCCGCCAGTCCCTCTGTGAGCATGTTCAATCATGTTCATAACTTAACATATGTATACCCAATTAATTTCACAATATTGTGAAATTCATGTTTTAGCATACTACAGTTTTCGTATAAAAAGCAAAAATTTGAAAATAAGATTCACAGTATAAAAGTTAAAGTACAAGTGAAGACATGGCGAGCGGAGATTTAATTACTTTCTTCAATTCCTTCAACATCAAATCAATAATTCCTTTGAAGGATATGGAGGACAACAAGGATTACATCATCACCGGAGCATTCAAGAGCAAAACAAAATATGGGGAGAGAATTGTATTGAGGATAAATGACTCTATTCTTTACTTGCCAACAAGATTTCTTTCACTAGGAGACGAACATGTGAAACAATTAGCTGGTGGAGGATATGCTATCACAAAATCTACCCTGAAAGATTCCATCGGAGCAGATGTATATAAATTAGAGTTAAAACAATTGGAAATTCCAACATTTTATTATCCACCGTATTAAACAAAAATAAAGAATTTTTATAACATTTAAAGTTTCTGTGGCTTCTTATTTAAATTTGGGGGGATAGAGGTTTCAGTATGAAAATAGTACTTTAGTTAGAAAGATGTCTGCGCTTAATAGGGAAGACGAGCGTTTAAAAACCTTCAATGGTTGGCCATTACCGTATCCAGATACAAAGACGATGGCTGCAGTTGGATTTTATTATATTGGTATAGGAGATTTGACCAGATGTTATTTTTGTGAATTAGTTATTCATCAATGGGAAGAAGCTGACTGTCCTGTTGCAGAGCATTTACGAATGTCATACAGCTGTCCGCTAATGAGAAGACTTTATACAAACAATATTCCCATCAATCAAGATATTTTAGATGATATCCTCCCTGAAATTGGTCTAGATGTTTGCGGCACCAGAGAGTTTTAAACAATATTAGTATTATTGTTCACATTCATTGCTTGCACTTCTATGAATAAAATTTGAGAAAAATTAAAACACTCAAATCTTTGTTGTTTTATTTATAATCTTTATTTTATGTTTTGGTTTTTACAATCCATCTTGTATTATATCACGAATATAATACCATTTCTGTTCAATGAAAACAAATATCTTAAATACATTATTAACAGCACATTTATACTTAGAATCTATATGTATTGGACAGTTGGTGAAATAATCTTGACGAGTTCTAAGATTCATATTACTTTCTAAATTAACAATATTAGTTTGAAGATAGTTTTCCAAAAAGCATTTCTTTTCTTTCCCATTTACAAAAACGTATTGATAGTTGTTTAATGGTGAGAGAACATCCTCGATATCATTGTAGCAGATTTCTCCATCGGTCCAGTCTAATCCATTAACATAAGTTTTGGTGTAGTTGATTGTTCTGAGTGCTTCTCCATCAAGCTCCTTTGCACTATAAGGTGGTCGAAACAAAAAATGATTCGGAATAACAGAAGTTCCACACATAAATGATAGCTCCTTCATGAAAATGGTTTTATCATTTCCATGACAATATTGAAAGTCGGCAAATGCGACATCCGATCTTTGGATTAGGTACGACATCTTGGATAAGTTGTATTAGACTGTAGTGAGTAATTTTGTTGTTGGTGTATTTTATTTATAAAATCTTGCTCATTTCCATTAAAAACTTTAAACAAAGATGGCCGCAGTTGTATGTATTGAAACGTTGATCTCGTTTATAATTATATGTTGTAGCTGATCCCAAGTAACGTAAAATTTCAGCTGGAGGTTGAAGATTGCCAAAACTATCGTAATAGTCGATGATATTATTATTCTTATAATATGCCACCCAATGTGTGCCAGGCCCACTGTCAATATCCAAATTTACGACACCACATTCGATTCGATAAGGCTTTTTAGGTAGTTTATCTCGCATATAAACACCTCTAAAGTAAGGGATGTATTTCTTTCCAAATGTATTTATATGTGTATCGGCAAGTGGACCTTTGGGCAGCTGTTTTATTAGTTTTTTGGCGTTTCATTTTCATCAACATAAATTCCATAGCCTTTTTTGTATGGTTTGAGATAGAGACCTTTACCCATAGCTATAGCTTCTATGGTTTTGTTGTGTCTGGTCTGCTCTTGCAACTCTTCTTTGGCTTTTTTAGCATTCAAAACTGCATTGGTTATCGCTGAACTGCCCGAAGCTAATGCACCCAACGCTCCCAACCCAGTTAGAATAGGTATGAGAGGAAGAAATCCTCCCCTTTTGGGTACCCTTATTACTCTTGGTATAACCACCTTTGACTTTTTTCCTCGGAATGTCTTTTGTATTTCTTTCCTTGCTATTTTGATGGCAGCATTAATATCAGTTGGTTTAACGCTTTTAAGGGAATCTGTTGCATTCTTTATAGCATTTTTAAATATTTGTTGACCAAGTATTTGTTTGGGTTTCTTATTACCCACCCCCATTCCAAGCTTTGTCTTTGCCTTCATTATATTAGTTACAAGATATGCGTTTATTTTTTCTCCAATGCTACTATCCTTTGATTTTACTCGTTCCCAAGCTCGTTCAGTTAGTTCACGATCAGCAATATGTCGTTGTTCAATATCTTTGTTCTGTGAATAAGCAATATCGTGTTTTCTACAAGCAGCATCCAGTGGATTAACACCTTGATCTCCTCTTTGTATACGTTTTCTTAGCTTTGTACCTGGGCCACAAAATTGATAACCTGGTAGATGAAGTTCGACTGGAAGAGAGTTTATCAACTTATTTACAAGTCCTCCTCCTTTAACGGCTTTCTTTCTAATAAATCGATTTGCGTTGTAATCAATCATTTTATACTTTTTCACATGTGCTAAACAAAATATATATGTAAATTGATTATATATATATTATAAATAGTCATGTGTTCTTATACTAGTCATTAGTTGTAAACATGAGATTAGTTGAGCAACAAGCTAAAATTACAGTACGAAATGGGGACTTTATACAAAAGAAAACCCCTCGACATAGTACTTTGTTACCCAATACTATACGAGCATTAATAGTGGGTCCATCAAACTGTGGAAAGACGAATGTTATGCTTAGTTTGATTGAAAGCCCAAATGGATTAAAATTTGAAAATGTTTACATTTATTCAAAATCGCTATATCAACCGACATATGAGTACCTAAAGAAACTGATTTCCTCTGTAAAAGGGATGGGGTTGTTTACATTCACCAATAATGATGATGTTATACAACCAGATGAAATAAAACCAAACTCAATCATGATTTTTGACGATGTAGCGTGTGATAAACAAAACAATATTAAAAACTACTTTAGTATGGGACGACATAAGAATGTTGACTCATTTTACTTATGTCAAACATACACCCGTATCCCAAAGCATTTGTTGCGTGATAATGCCAATATGATAATCATGTTTAAACAAGACGATCTGAATTTAAGACACATATACAACGATCATGTTGGATGTGACATGAGTTTTGATATCTTCAAAGACATGTGTCATGAATGCTGGAAAGAAAAGTATGGATTTCTGACGATTTCTAAAGATGATGAAATTCACTCTGGGAGATATCGGAAAGGCTTTCATACATTTATTCAACCATAATATTATTTAAAAGATGTTATATAGTATATTTACATTAGTACACCTGCAACCATGGAGGAAGCAATGTTGAATCGACTTGTAAAGTCCAAAAATGTTTTGAAAAGAAAATTTCAAAGCATTAAAATGGGCGAAGATGCTAAAACTACTGAATTGACAAACACTTTTAAACCATTAACAGAACCCATAAACAAACTACTAAAGCTTTCAACTGAGAATGCAACCAAAATGATTGCACCCAAGAAGGAGAATATGGATTCATTTAGAGAATCTTTTGTCGCAAGTACACCCTTTAAAAAATATAAACCGGAGATTAAGCTTGAACCAAGTATATTGGAGGGGAAAGAGGATAAAGGAGATTATTTACAAAATGATGATACTTACAACACCTCAAAAGATGACACATTTTATTCAGAAAATGAGGATGATGAAGACGATCCTATTAGTCTAACACTCTTGAAGAAAAATAAAAAACTAGATACAGTATATGGACCGCATAAAGATGAAAATGGAGAATGGATGTTTGGAGATAAACCACTGAAAATCAGCGATGAAAAGATTACGATTGGAAATAAAAATTGGGCATTTACACCAGGACTGTTTGAACTCTTATTTTATCAAAACCCCAAAAAATATGATCCTACAGAACTCGACATATATAAAACAATCTTGTTGGACTCAAATGCATTTAAAATAAACTATGACCCTAATGGTAGAATCAAGGGGAACAAAGGACAAAAATATAAGCGGATAATTAAAAAGTTAATGGGGGATACTCACAGTGGCAAAGGCTTAATGACACTAAGTCCAAGTAAATCCAACTATATATACTGGGACGATCCTAACGAGTTGGTAGAACGATTAAAGCTGTTGATGGCATCACAACAAGCCGGAAACAATAATCATACTAATGAGATTGTTTCCATTATCGAAGAACTGCGAGAAGGCAACATAATCTATTAAGTAAACTTTAAAGGAAACAAACAACCTATGACTGTTGACAAGTTTGGTCATCATTATAATCCAAAAACCCACTCAATAGAAGTAAGAGAAAATGTTTCGAGAATACTGGGAATTAATATTGACGAAGATAACAACCTTGACGTGCAAAATAAAAAAATTAGGAACGTTGCACCCCCAACAGAAGGAACGGATGCGGTCAACCAAGCATACATACATTCACAAATCAAGCACATACAAGAAGTATTAAACCAAAATATCATTCAGGAGTGTACTCAACTAAGAGAAGAAATATCCCATCTCAAACAATCACATAAGGAAATTTTTAAAGTCTTATCTCAACCCCCATTCAACTCAATTGCTCTAATATATCCCCCAAAACTTGAATAATGGAAAAACGAGGATTGGTGAACGAACTTCACTCTCAAGCACGAAGAAATTTTAAAAGACGAAGGGTTATTACAAAGGGGATCGATGATCTTTGGCAAGCTGATTTAGTTGAAATGGGCAACTATTCCAAAACAAACAGGGGATACAGATTTATGCTTACTGTTATCGACACCTTTTCGAAATTTGCCTGGTGCGAAGCACTTAAAACAAAAACAGCAACGGAAGTATATAAAGCATTTGAAAAAATTTTGAAAGATGGAAGAATTCCAAAGAATTTGCAAACCGATGATGGAAAAGAATTTTTCAACAAGGAATTTAAAAAATTAATGCAGAAACATTCAATAAACCACTACTCTACATACAGTGTCTTGAAAGCCTCAATTGTTGAACGCTTCAATAGAACTCTAAAAGGTATGATGTGGAAGGAGTTTAGCTACAATGGAAATTATCAATGGATTGATATTTATAGAGACCTGGTTGATCAATACAACAAAACTCGTCATCGAACAATAAAAATGGCACCTATTCAAGTAAACTCATCGAATGAGCAGATGTTGTTAAAAACTGTATATAACCACATAAAAATCTTTAAGAGGCAAAATCTTCGTGCTGGTGATCATGTTCGCATCAGCAAATATAAACATCAATTTGAAAAGGGGTATACTCCAAATTGGACTACAGAAATATTCAAAATAAGAGGAATACGATTAACCAACCCTGCTACTTATTTACTAGAAGACTACGAAGGAAATCCCATACATGGATGTTTCTATAAAGAAGAACTTTTACCCACAAAATATCCCAACACATACTTAGTAGAAAAAATATTAAAAACAAAGGGTGATAAAGTCTTTGTTAAATGGCTGGGATTTTCAAGCAAGCATAATTCCTGGATAGATAAGACAAATGTATTGTAAACTTAACACATTTAAATAATTTTAATAAAATAAATAAAAACCTTATATAAACATATGTATATTTGATGTTTTACTTATTACTAGAAAGAATCTTACAATGTCAACAACGTTTACTTTGACGGGTAAATCATCAATTTTACACTCAAACTATTCACCTCCTATTGAATTGGGAGAGGGTAGTTATGAGTGCTGTTTAATAGATTTTCAATCCTACAATTCCATTCCAAATGTGGACAATGATAACAATCTCTTCCATATCGGAGACAAAATTATAAAGATACCCATAGGATCATATGAACTACAAGACATTGCTCACTACTTGGAGACACAGTATAGAGCAATCCACATTAACAGATCTATTGAGATTAAAGCCAACAATAATACGCTACAGATAGAGATCTTATCCTCTCATGATCCCATATACTTTGATAAAGAAAAATCCATTGCAAAACTCTTTGGTTTCACCGGAAAAGTTTTGGAACCTGGCAAAAAGCACATTTCAAACCTTCCAGTTAACATTTTAAAGGTTAATGCCATACAAATACATTGCAATATTGTTACCGGCTCATTCATGAATGGGTCGCCTGCTCATATTCTGCACGAATTCGCTCTTGACGTCCCTCCAGGCTATAAATTGGCAGAGAGACCGATGAATCTCATTTATTTGCCGGTGAACGTCAAAGAAATAAGTCATCTGGAGATACTCATATTAGATCAAGAAGGCCGCTTGATAAACTTTAGAGGAGAAGAAATTACGCTACGAATTCATATAAGACCCAGACAGCCATGATTATTTACAATAAATACACCCATAAACAAACACCAAAACACATTCATCATCAAGGCGCCAAACCGTCAAGACCTCCTGTCAGCAAGGAAAATAAAGAATTTTTAAAGCTTATAAAATTAAAAGTCAAACCAAATGTCTGAAATACTCGATATTAATGAGCGCCCACTCTCTGACGAGAATATTGTGAAGAGAGACTACCATAGCTATGTTCCATGTATTCAATCATTTAAAAATAACGATGAAATTCGTATAAGTATACAAAATCAAGATCTTTACATACTACCATCGGAGAGCTATCTATACATTGAAGGAAATTTGAAAAACTCAAAGGGGGGTGTTTCGCAGAATGCTAAACTAAGGAATAACTGTGTGGGTTACATGTTTGATGAAATTCGCTATGAACTAAATGGAATTGAAATTGATCGTACTCGTTATCTGGGTACCACAACAAAAGTTAAAAATTGGATTTCTCTAAGTGAATCTGAAAGCAAGGTTATGAGTAATGCAGGCTGGAATCCAGATGGTGACGTAAATACAAGCTCATTCAATTTTTGTGTTCCCTTGAATCGTCTACTGGGCTTTGCAGAGGACTTTAATAAAGTAATTTGCAACAGTAAACATGACCTGATTCTCTTGAGAAGCGCCAACGATAAAAATGTATGTTATTCAACTACTGAAAACGAAGAAATTCAACTCACCATTACAAACATTGTTTGGAAAGTACAACACATTCATTTGTCAGACTATAGAAAAATTAGTTTCCTGAAAACAATCAAGGATGGAAAAACTTTACCGATAGCTTTCCGCAGCTGGGATTGCTACTTTAATCCAACTTTTGCTGGTGGAAGACAACACAGCTGGAGTGTTAAATTGTCTGCCAATCATGAAAGACCTCGATACGTTGCTTTGATATTTGAAAGAGACAACAAGCTACAACACTGTGAACTTCAAAATATTAAAGTTCACTTGAACTCTGAAACTTATCCATATGATGATTTGAATCTAAAGTTTGGAGAAAATCGTTATGCAGTACTCTATGACATGTATGCCAAGTTTCAACAATCTTATTATATGAGGGAACCACAACCACTTCTCACATATGCAAGTTTTAAAGACAACCCAATTGCCGTTATTGATATCAGTAATCAAAACGAAACTGTGAAGAATGGACCCATCGATTTAAAAATTCAATTTGAAACCAATACACCAATTCCTCAAAATACCTCAGCATATTGCTTAATTATCCATGATCGTCTGGTGGAGTATGTTCCATTGACTGGAATCGTTCGAAAAATAGTATAAGTTCTTTGCATACTTACCTTTATATAATGTAAACTCAATAATGAAATAAAACACATTGTTTTGTAATTTCAATTATAAAAAGTATTGTTTTATTTTTTTCAAAAAACGTTATAAATGTATGTAGTTTGTAATAGTACATAGATAATTAGTAAAAATAATGGTTTTTATGTGTAAAGTTAGTATTATTAATAATATATATTGTTATTTAGTAAAACATTGATAAAAAAGATTAATACAAATACCATGTGTAATTTCTAAAAAGTAACATGAAAATAATGCTGAAATTTTAATGATAATATGTTGAAATACTAGCAGTAAGGCAATTAATAACCAATATTTATACATTAGATTTTATTCCTTAATTTATTTTATTCCTTAATTTAATATATTTACATTTTAATCAATGTCCATTGGGACAGGTGAATCTAAATTATCCGTGTTTAAATCCTCATTTATATTGTTTAGTTTATAGTGGCCCCAAGCATATGTACTTATACCATCTTCTCGAATAAATCTTTTATCGTCTTGATGGCTTAGAGATATTTTTTGTAATTTTGTCTGTGGTTATAGTATGCTGTCTTGACCTAAATGTATACATTGTGTCATACAAAACCTTTTTATCATATAAGCATTCTCTATATGTATCTATTGTATATTTTTTTATTACGGATTTTTTAACACCCTTAGATTTCTTCACATCGTCGCTATCAACTACTTTGATAGCATAGACTTTAGGACGAAGACCTACAAACTCAATCATGGTTTTTCCGTTATTTTCATCCTTCATCATACCCAATTTCTTTTTATTAATGAGAGGAATACCATACTTATTGTTGGGTGAGAAGTCTGATGTGTCAAACCTTTCCTCTATTTCTTTCAAAGTCAATACCCTATATAGATTAAGTCCTTTAAATGTTATGATGAAAGAGTCCGTGTCCATATAATTTAAAATAAAGGCGTCGCCAAATTTTGCTTTCAGAAAGTCATAAAGGAAAGCATACATTAACAGCTTTGATATTTCTAGCACGCAAAAGCCTAAATATAATGGTTTATCATATTTTACTTTTACGTTTTGCATCTGGATAGCTACCATATTTTCAGAAAATATAGAAAGACAATGGAAATTGGGTTTAGCAATTAGCTTGCTAGCTACATTTCTTTTCTTCTTGTTATTCTTGTCCTCCCACTCTGTTACAATTTTAACAGTTTTCCTCTTGTCTATATTTTCCATAGTCTTACCGTATACCGAGTTATTCAGCAATTTGAAAAAATCTTTTTCAAATGCATTTTTAGCATTTTCTCGATGCATATTATTCTTTAATACACTAGCGGTCATCTGAATAGGTTTGAATTTTTTTCTTTTTATATGTTAAGGTATCTTCTGATGTGTTGGTATTACAGATCCATACTATTTACTTTTTGAGAGTCCTATACTATGCCAACATTCCCAAGAAAAAACTTGACGGTGTTGCCATATTTTCGGAAAATATCCCAATTATAATAAAAAATGTACAAAAAAGTGTCCAATTTTTGCGATCATCAGAATAGGTTTGAATCAAATAAAATTGAAAAATTGTACTATCCATGCAAGTATTCCGCAGTTTTTTGGTATAGTTTTGTAAAATGGAACATTCTGATAAATCTTACAACAAAGTTGACCCGCTTTATTAGGAACGTGGGTTCAATTCTCAACCTGGAAAAGTTACCAAGAACTTTCAGATAAAATCATGAAATATTCAAACAAACACGTTTTATAAACTTGCTTTAAATGATTTTTTTGATTTTGTTAGATCTCTTCTGAGCTTCGAAAATTGTCTGAAAGCAAATAGGAAGTGTAGCCATATTATTATGATCGATAAATTAGAAAGGTCATTGAAAATAGTTGGTGTTTTAGTTCAAGTTTGATTTTTTAACTATCCTTGCAGTACAAATTTAAGTATTATCATGCTCACAAATCCACCATAGTTGACCACATGTATCATAAATGTTCGAAAATTGGTCTTGAAGAATGTTTCTTCGACGACAATAAAGTAGAAAATTGTAAATCAAACTTAAGTCAAAGGGGCATTATATCGCCGACTTTTATAGTGCTGTAATACCTATATAGTCAGGTCAAAAAGCTTTTTTCTGTTAACAAGTCATAAAAAACACGAATAAGTCCAAAAGAATGGACTACTGAGGTTATACAGCACTATAAAAATCGGCGATATCATGCCCCTTTGACTAAATTTGATTTACAATTTTCTACTTTTTTTGTCGTCGAAGAAACATTCTTCCATACCAATTTTCGAACATTTATGATACATGTGGTCAACTATGGTGGATTTGTGAGCATGATAATACTTAAATTTGTACTGCAAGGATAGTTAAAAAATGACACTTGAACTAAAATACCAACTATTTTCAATGACCTTTCCAATTTATCGATCATAATAATATGGCAACACTTCGTATTTGCTTTCAAACAATTTTCGAAGCTCAGAAGAGATCTAACGAAATCAAAAAGTCATTTAAAGCAGGTTTATAAAACGTTTTTGTTGGAATATTTCTTGATTTTATCTGAAAGTTCTTGGTAATTTTTCCAGGTTGAGAATTGAACCCACGTTCCTAATAAAGCGGCTCAACTTTGTTGTAAGATTTATCAGAATGTTCCATTTTACTAAACTATACCAAAAAACTGCGCAATATTTGCATGCGTAGTACAATTTTTCAATTTTATTTGATTCAAACCTATTCTGATGATCGCAAAAATTGGACACTTTTTTGTAAAGTTTTTATTATAATTGGGATATTTTCCGAAAATATGGCAACAGCGTCAAGTTTTTTCTTGGGAATGTTGGCATAGTATAGGACTCTCAAAAAGTAAATAGTATGGATCTGCAATACGAACACATCAGAAGATACCTTAACACTTAAAAAGAAAAAAATTCAAACCTATTCAGATGACTGCTAGTGTATATAGGGAGCTAACCAGGCACGTTGTGTAAATGACAAAACTCTATGTACTTTCTTAAGAATCAGTCCATGTTGCAAACATTGTTTTAAAGCAGAATAATGAATTGTGTACGATTTTTTGTCTGTCAAGTCCGCAATTAACTTTTTAGTTTTAGACCCCCCAACACATTTGTTTTCTGGACAAAAGGGTAAGTCATTATGTTTGTCATGAAGATGCTGAGGATAATCGAGATCAACCTCTAATATGTAGCCAGTTATATTATCATCTGGAATTAATTGTATCACATTAGGATCATTAAATATTTCCAAGTCCTCTTCCCACTTGAAATTTTTTTCTGGGAGAGGTTTTGTCATGGCTGTTCCATATAAATTATTAACGTCCAAATAATATATGTTTACTTCTGGCTTGCTTTTATCATAATTGGGGACATCTTCATTATTGGCTACGGAATGTCTATTGGAGCACTGGGTTAGTCCACCTCTAATAGCATTTTTACAGAAATTGTACATATTTATATCTGTAAAAAGCTCAAGCTCAACCTTGGTGCAGAGAAGCATTGCATCCCAAGATAGAGATGGAGCTGTGAAATATTGACAAGGATCTAATTTGTGAATATTCATACAGACATCTCGAAAATTTTCAAAGACGTCTGTTAGTAAGAGGACATCTGTTTTCAGGTACAACTCCATATAATCTTGCAAAGTCTGACAACGAAAATGTGACCAAACTTGTTTTGCATGGTTATAGTCCTCTACTGAACATTCAGAATCTGTCATTTTATTGTAAAATTCTTCTATGGGTGGTAGTTGGGTATCTTTTAGTTTTTCAAATGATGAAAGATAATCATAAGGAAAAACACCTTTCCTTGTCAAGAGTGTAAAATCTTTCTCCTTAGGGAAATATGATTTCACCGCATGAAAATCGTCTTTAGGCAAATTCTTCGCCAATTTGTCTAAACTTGTAGGCATGAATCTAAAACTGTCCAGGAAACGTAGTTCAAGTTTGTTTTGTCTCTTCTTTTTCTTCTTGTCTTTTTCACATTGTCTTTCCTCCCCTACATCTTCTTCCTCTGAATCCTCTCCCTCATCACTCCATTCTTCTTCATCCTCTTCTCCTACAACAACACTACTATTGGAGCTAGTAGTGTTATTCGACTCATCATCTTTCATATTAATGAAATAAGACATGGATATATAAAGTTCCTTATTTTGAGGAATTACTTTTATATCTCCACCAAAATTAGATAATTCTTTAATAAAAAGGTGACAGTCATATGATGAGAAGTTATGGAAAAAAATTGGGATGAATTTAGGTATTTGATACTGCAGATTGCAACGATTATGTGCAGGCCCGCGATATTTACCAGTTAGGTGACAATGATCACGAACTCTATCACCACCTAACGGTTCATCGCATATGTGGCATCTGACACTTGTTTTAAAGTGTAATTCTTCTTCGGGTGTTAATGTAATCATTGGTTTAACTTTTGACAAATAGTTATTATAAAAAAACTTGCAATCATTAATTAAATTTTCTAAGAAAACTTTAGGCGCGTCAGGGCCAGTATAAGTAAAGAACTTATCTAAACTAGAGTCAAAACTACATTTTATATTATAACTAAAAGCACATGGTACGTGCTCTTTTACTTGCTCTGTTTTTCCGCTGTTATTGGGTTCCTGCTCCTTATGTTTCAATACGCTCTCAGCATCAGCATATATACTAATGCCCACCCTCAGCATCTTTTTGTAGTTTCCAAATTTGAGTATCGCGTCCTTCTTTGTCTTGGGCATGCTGCAAACTACACCTCCACATTGCTTTTTGTGAACATCGAGGTCCTTCTCCTTATGAAAATGTTGAACGCAGCCGTTGCAGATATATGCTGCGTGTTCCTGTTTTGTTAACTGTGATCTCAAGAGGCTGAAATAAATACACAATTATTAGTATATAACTTATTTAACATTTAAATGTTGATATATTACCGTGACATGTTCTTAATCCATATGTAATGGAATTTATCCCCATCGTTGAGTAAAATCAGGTTAACATGATGTCTCTTTTCCTCTTTTGTAAGGTAGTATGGGCCTTCAATGGAATATCGCTCATATCCGTAAACATTTACACTGATTTCGGGGTTGGCTTTTTCAAATTGTTTTACATCCTTTAGAGCCAATGGAAAACTTAAACCCATAAAGTTTAATGTTATTCCTGAATCGAGACGGATGACATCCTGCTTGACATCGACTTTATATGTAGATGGCCTATCGACATTCATTGTTCTCGGGAAACTTAGTGCCGCTACCATACACCATTTAAAGCAATATTCGTCTTTATTTTGAATGTTTATGCATGCATGTTTTGTTCTCAATGTTGTTGGTGTTGGGATGAATTGTGAACCTCGAGTTACATTGACTTTGTTAATATTGACGTCAATTTTTAAAAGTTTTTCCAAGGCCCAACCAGAACCTCTTTCTTGAAACTCGTCTGATTTGTCGACAAGTTCATTCTCTTGGTTGGTAAAGATTTCATCTAGATCATCACCTAGGGACAGGATTACAGTCTTTGATATGTGATTAAACACTTGTTCTGTTGCTATCGACTCTGTAGATTTTGACTGATTCTCTTTTACAGCGGTGGGCTTCACATATTGTCCCTTCAGCTCCATATTGACTTTGATACAATTTTTTTCAATCAACTCAAATTTTAAACATTTTATTATTGAGTCTTTAGCGTCTCTTAGAAAATCACGGGGTAATATTATGTCTTTAGTGTTTTCAATTTCATAACAAGTAATGTTCTGATTGAATGCACTTTTTATAATTTTTATATTTTTTTCCAAATTTTTTCTAACAACACTGCGATGATTCTCACTTCGAATATGAGATATCATATTCTTCACTGTAACGTTGCACTCCTCACATAATTTATCGGCCCGATTAATTTTGTCTATTTTAGGTGCATTCATCTGCGATACAGTTGGTTGTTCTTGTTGTTTTTGTTGATTAGTATGTGGTGACAATTGGTGAAATTTTAATTGACTGGCATCGCCAAACAATTGTCCACAATCTTTACAATGCAATTTTACGTGTTTAAAAAATTCGCGTTTAACATTGAAAGAATTTCCACAATAATTACAAATATGGGGAGCCATTTTTATAGCAATTAGAATTTTGGAATGCGATGTTGAATAATCCGTGACTTGTTAAGTACTGATGATGTTCTCAACAATTCCCATCAATATATAATTATTTGGATGAATCAAAGTATTGATTGTATTCCAGAATCAAAATCCGCCCTCAACCATACCCCTCCACATCACACTTGACCCCCTATCCCCCCACCACCTGATGGTCAACATAAACACATGCATTGCAGACTCAAACTGGGTAATACCCACAAAGGGCAAGATTTCCTACGAACAAAGAAATATTCTTTTAGCATTGAATACTGCAGATTTGTTTACATTTGTCTAAATGTAAACAAATTGCCTAAATGCTCGGTGACAAAAAATCAAATTTTTGGTCAATGTATCGATCACCAGTACGCTAACATGGAATATAACAAAGGAGAGAATTTGTACGAATCATTTCATGGTCACTTAATGTTTATTCTTGGGTTTTTGTTGCAATATGAGAAACTCTGACATTCATCTCAACTCATAGCATTATGAAATTCAAAAGACGAACGAACCTGACCATCATCAATAATTTCACAAATTTGTGAAATTAATTGGGTATACATTGAATCTTATTTAAGATTATTTGCTTTTTATACGAAAACTGTAGTATGCTAAAACATGAATTTCACAATATTGTCAAATTAATTGGACATACATATGTTAAGTTATGAACATGATTGAACATGCTCACAGAGAGACTGGCGGACGGACGGAAAAATCCACTTTGATTATGATCATGATTCGGCATGCTTACAGACAGACATATATTGAAATGTATTTTGTTTACATTAACGATCAAATGTGGTTCTCTCTCAACTTCTCGGTCTGGCTCCCTCCCACACATGTACAGGATAAATGTGGTTCTCTCCCGAAATCAAGATATGGCTCCCTCCCACACATATACAGGATAAATGTGTTTCTCTCCCGAAATCAAGGTCTGCCTCCCTTCCACACACATACAGGTTAAAGTGTTTCTCTCCCGAAATCAAGGTCTGCCTCCCTTACACACATATACAGGTTAAATGTGGTTCTCTCCCGAAATCAAGATCTGGCTCCCTCCCACACATATACAGGTTAAATGTGGTCCTCTAGATATACTCCACTCAATCAGTTGTTTAATTCCAACTGACTCGCACAGTGGTTCAAATCGACAAAAATTGCATCTTTTGGCTGGTCTTTATCCTAACTATCTGGAGATACATGCATGTAAATGGGTAAACGTATAACCGTCTATTAGTTTACTCTCTCTCTCTTATTTTAGTTTTCTCATATGTTCTCTAATGCCATACATTTGTTTGAATAAAACTCTCTCGCACAATAGGGCTGTTCGGGTAAGAATTGCTTCTTAGGGCTGGTCTTTATGCTAACTCTCACATTGGGGACCCCATATTTCATGATTCAACGTAATATTTTTTAATTTAAGCGGTAAATGTGGCAACCCTAATATTTTTGGAGGTAATATTTTTGAGACACCCTAATATTTTGTATATATTTAAGCTATGTTTACATTTAAGATCTCTCCAAATACTCTCTCGATCTAGTGATCTCTCTCTCTTGTTCTCTCTCACACACACACTCTCTCTCACACACACACACACACTCTCTCTCACACACACACTCTCTCGCTCTCACACACACACACACTCACTCTCTCTCTCTCACACACACACACACAGCCTGCACAGTGGGCCGAATAGGCAAAAAAGGCGCTTTTGTGATCCAGAACCGCCATTACCCCTCTACTCACAACAACAAATTACGTTATTTTTGGTATGTTCCAAGGCACATTTATACAAGGTAGAAGTGACAATCAGCTGTATTCTTACTTTTTTTGTAAATTTGGTTTTCAAAATGTAATAGGGTCTACTCATGAAATTTGAAACATCGAAATTTGCTACCATAAAATTCTTTTTTTCACAGTAAACTTGTAATAGCAAGACCTACGACAGTTCTGAATGCTTTATATTAAATTTTGATTAAAATTTGTTCTATTTCAGAGGATTTTCAAAATGTATTTATGTTTTTCCTGAATAAATTTTTGGAACGACCCTATTACTCAATATTTATCTTTGACAATTAATTTTCAATAACAACAATGTTGTTTTTGTAAATTGGTTAGTTGTTGTAATTCATGCATTTACCTTATATGAATATGCCTTGGTCTGTTCCTTTACTTTTAAAAATGGTAAAAGTGGCAAAATTAGCAAAAGTTGTGAACTGCTCTCGTAAAAATTGTGTGCTTACATCAATTGCATGCTTTTTGAGTAAAAAGTGGTAAAACTTGAAGATTCTTGCACGTAAAGGAACAGAGCTTTTAAAACAAATTTTTGGAAATAGTTTTTCTGTTTTTGGACGAATTGTAGGTATGTACAAACTGACTTATGTACTTGTAGGGACCTTTAACTACTGCTAATAACGGAGTGCCTTTTGAATGCACATAAAATGTGCGGAATGAGTGCTTTTTTCACGACTCCGTTATGGCCCCGGCACATACGGTACGTTGTGCGTCGCGTTACAACAACCACATGAAAACTTCAAGAACAAACTTGGCATCACTTACATTTTTTTCATGTGGTTGTTGTTTTTAACACGTGACGCAACGCACAACGTACCGTATGTGCCGGGGCCATTAGAACTGCATCAAAACATGACGTGAAAGAACTAGTCTACATTGCACTACTTCCAATTAATTTTGCTGGGAACTTATGTACTTGTAGGGGCCTCTAACAACTGCTAATAAAATGTAACGAACGGAGTGCCTTTTTCACGACTTCATTTGGACTGCACCGGACGCATTTAAAATGTTCATGCATCTGAATGCGCATAAAGTGTGGGGAATGGACTGCCTTTTTCACGACTCTGTTAGAACTGCATCAAAACATGCCATGAAAGAACTAGTCTACATTGCACTACTTCCAATTAATTTTGCTGGATTCTAAATTGGGCATTCCACGGAAAGAAAATTCCCATCAGCCTGGGACCACAACCTTGTTGGACAAATAAAACAGTTAATTGTTTTTTATATCATTTCCATATATTTATATGTTTATATATTTTTGATCATAGTGAGATTTTTGTTTTTCCTGTTTTGTCTAATTGTAATAATATTTATAATAAAATCTATATTTAAATAAACTTTAATATGTACTATATATTACACATTCAATTTATTTATATTTATATACTTAACTAACAACTATGTATACACTAAACGAGATTCTTAATGTATGTATGTATATTTAAAGCTAAGAAAAACACAAAAAATACCTTTTTATACAAACATTATAATTAGTTTTTAATATGCATTTATGTCCAATTGTCTGACTATCTGTTGATTTAATTATGTACAAAAGTAATGTTTTTATTGGCTCTAGTAAAATATGTGAATTGAGTTTGGTTTTTATAAAATATGCTTCATGATGTTATATTGACATTTTTATCATCTATACATAATATCAATTGATTTCCAATTAAATTATAATACATAATATTAATTGGTATTTATCTCACAATAAAAAAAAAAAAAAAAAAAACAAGGAAAAGTGAAAGTTAATAAATGCAATATACTGGCGGCGTGTGCATGTGTTTTTTTATTACAAAAATCAATTATGTGGTATTGAATAATTGTTTATAAAATTAATTAATTAATTAACAAACTAAAATCACAATAAGCTGATTAAATTATTTACTTAGTATATATTATAATTATACAATGTTGTTGTTTTACACTTAATTTTATGTACATTGTTCTTTTTGTGTATGCCATAATTTAAAAAAACACGTGTTCGGAAAGAAATTTCGTTGTGTGCTGTTTCATTTTTAAAAGATTTGTGCTATTTTGAACATATTATTACACTACGTTTACATTTACGAAATCCATTCGATTTCAAATGTCAATTCCATTGCGTAAACGCCAAATGAAACCCAATAGATTTGAGATAAGTTTTCATTTCACGTATACACAAAGGAAATGATAGTTGAAATCCACTCGATTTCGTAAATCAAATAAAATAAATTATTTAAATCCCTTCAGTGCAAACATTAACCTTATTTAAACGGAGTTTGCATTAGAGCTTTTTTCCGGGTTAACCTTCTTTATGAGGATTTATTTGACGTTTGCTCTATTGAATTGACATTTGAAAATCATACTTTAGACTACGCACTTATACGATGATTAAGTGCATTATCTCGATTTATTTGACATATATTGTATGAAAATGACAGCTTAAATCGACTGGATTTGCTAAACCAAGCATAGCCTAAACGGGGTATCAGTGGGTTTATTAAATCCGGTTAAGTGCAAACGGGCCATTAAAGCTGGTTTACATTACGAAATCGAGTCGATTTCAAACTGTCAATTCCTTTGCGTATACGTCAAATGAAAACTCAAATGAAATCAATTCGATTTCATTTGACGTTTGAGCAAAGGAATTGACAGTTTGAAATCGACTCGATTTCGTAATGTAAACCAGCTATTACAATTGCACCGAAAACAGGTGCTTTGGGAATCGACAACATATGCTAGGTTTACATTTACGAAATCCACTCGATTTTAACTGTAAATTTCATTGCTTAAACGTCAAATGAAATCCAATGGATTTCAGATGAGATTTTATTTGACGTATACGCAAAGAAATTGACAGTTGAAATCCACTCTATTTCGTAAATGTAAACGTACTATTAAATTAAGTCTTTCGTAAAGCCTGTCTGATTTAACCCCCAGTTTTTGTAACTTATTTTTGTTCGTTCGTTTATATTCGTAATAATTTAGGCATTCATAACTCAGCCCCCAGATGACATACACATCTAATTTTTCGTATACCCGTTCCATATATCATTAAGAATTCCTCATTTAAAAATCAGCGCTCTACATTTGCGCTAAAGCGAGTAAATCGATCTACAAAATTTGACAATTCGTGTGAGAAGAATAAAAATTTTTACAAAAACTGGGGGTAAGCTCCGTTCCAGTACTTTTTTAATGGTGAAATGTGCAAAAGAGAGAATTGTCAAAAATTAGTTCAACGCACACATTTTTCCAAAATGTACGGGAACGGAAAAATGGCAGAAATGTTAAAAAATCTGGAACAAATGTCAAAGTCGGCGTGTCAGCCAATCAGAAGCCGGCAAACATGTTGCAAATTTGTCGTGAAAAAGTTTCTAACGAGAAAGATACTCAGCGCCATTCTTGTTCGAAGAGAAGTGAACATTTTGCAACTTTTTTGGTGTACGGAAACGCATTTTGGGCAAAAATGTGCAAAATGTGTAAAAACTTTTTAGTTCTGGAACGAAGCTTTAAATGCACGGGGTTGACATTCGTCACAAGGTGTACGTTGTCTTCTAGTTCGTTTAGACTAGTAGTACGTTTAGACTTATAAATCGACTCGATTTAAAATGTCAATTTCATAGTATATACGTCAAATAAATCGTAGTTCTAAATCCACTGGATTTTATTTGACGGATATTGTATGGGATTGACAGTTTAAATCATAGTATAAGTTCATAGTCTAACAGGCGTTTAGCCATAAATCCTCAACTGGATTTAATAAATCCAGTACAAATCTCTTTGCATTTAGATATACGTTTGGAGGATTTAAATGGCAGTCAGCTGATTTTTGTTCATAGCATAATTACCAAGGTGGATGCATCAGCCAATCTGATCGAATTGGAAACGTCAAAATAAGTTGTTGTAAACTGAATTCGTCTCAAGAAACATAAGGCAAATTACAAATTTATTGTTTAATATTGAAAATTTTAGCTCATTGGTAGCATCAATGCTAACTAATGAGCAAATGAAGAATTATTTGATCGTAAATATTAGTTTAGGTTGATTAAAATCAACTTTGTATGTCAAAGCAAATTTAATTTTTTCGCCTTGTTTACAAATTTTGACATTTTAAATAATTTTTTGTAGCAATTCACCGATGCATTTACCTTGTTTCTTGTTCCAGCTTGCAACTTTTTGTATTTTCTAGTAACATGTTACAAAAAACAAAGTCGTATACGAGGATATATGTATGCCAGATTTAAAACAAATCCACTCAATGCGAGGATTTATTTTTGTATGGGAAATCTGGTAGATTATCGCCTGATTTATAATGAGCTAATGAGTTCATATCTAAATGACCAATTGAAAGTGTTGATTTAATTAGAATTTGTAATGCTAGCTTATAGTGCCTTTAGATTTACGAAACCATTCCATTGCTATAAAAATAAATCCTCATAAAGAAGATTAACACGACAAAAAGCTATAATATAAACAGGTCATTACCCCTAGTAACTCGATAAAATCGATTCATTTTTTCTTTTTACGAATGTTGATATAATGTTTGTTGTTGCAGCAATTCGCCGGTGCATCTACAATTGTCAAATTGTCGCAAATCTTTCGTTGTTATTAAAGACATAACTTATAGTACGTTTACATATAACGGGATTTAATAAAGCCACTGAATTTCAAATGTAAATGCAAACAACAAAACATGAAGTGATGTCGAATCAACTGACTTACAGACTGTTTACATTTGCATTTATCAAATATAGGGATCTCAAATTTGAAATTCTCTATTAGGAAATGTACAATTTTTTGCCATGACAGATTTGTTACAGTCAAAAATTCCATAAAGGGTGCTCTCATATCTTCTTTTAAAAATGTCTTTATAAAGTACTGGGTTCCAGCCCCAATTTAAACTAAAGAGCTCTACTCAAAAGATGTCTCTATAAAGAAAATCTGAACTATTCTCTTCTCCTTACAATAGAACATCAATAAATAAATTTCATCTATTTTCAACATCTTCACGTTTGATCATTTTCAAATCCTTCAATTGCTCCTCTTCGGTATCATCACAGATGTCAATTTCTTCTTTATCACAGTCATCATCATCTTCGGGATCAACATCAGGATCGGCAATGAGATCATCATCATCATAAGATTTCTGCTGTTGTTGTTGTTGATGCTGATGTTGTTGTTCACGTTGATATTCTTCTTGACGTCTTCGCTGCAACTCGGCAGCTTCGGCCATCATTAATTGATGTTGGTGTTGCTGCTGTTGTTGTTGTTGCTGCTGTTGATGTTGTTGATGCAATTGCTGTAGATGATGTAAATGTTGTTGTTGATTGTATGGGTGATGTTGCATTGCACTTGTGTGATGAGCATTTGTCATAAGATCATGCGGTAATCCGGACATACCATTATTCGAACCATGTCCTCCTGCATGTCCTTTATGTTTATGATGATGGCCATGAGCATGATGTGGATGATGATGATGATTGGGATTACTGTTATCGAATAGCAGCCGTGATATTGAAAAGGAAGAAATTGGCGAATTGTGTGTACTGCCAGCCGAGTATGAGGTATTGGTATCATCTGATGTTGGAGTTTCACGATCACTGTCGTCAGATTTTAGAACTTCAGCAGCTTCAAGGGATTTCTTATGCATACCCAGCAGCCATGGTGCAACGGATTCATCTTCTTTGGCAGATTTAATAATTGTTTCGGGTAGCGGCAGTGAGTGTCGCACCATTGCACCGTACAAACCGTATTCAGCCATTTTTGTACTATGACCCCAACATTTTTCGGTTTTACGCCATTTTGCACGACGATTTTGGAACCAAACCTGAAAAAAGGAAAATAAATTTTTATTATTCAGAAGATAAATTGAGAAAAAAACTAGAAAAAAGTGGTACATTCTGATTAAAAGCATGTTTATATTAAGTCATGTTACATTAGAGCTTTTTGCAGGGGGATTTATTTGACATGTACGCAATGGAAGTGACAGTTGAAACCCACTGGATTTACCAAATCCACTTATATGTAAACGCACAGTTACTGAAGATTAAGCCACTGGATTTAATAGGATAGCGAAAGCTCTAATGTAAACGTTCTATAATTAGATTATAACCAAGGGTAAGTCTTTAAAGAGAACGTGCGAGTTTTGGCGAATGGCAAAACTATTAATTGTGTAGTTTTTTTATCATTATAGGCGATTGCTGAGAAAAGTTGGGACAAAACGTGATAGTTCACAAAGCAATCTTCCTGTTCTGTGGCCCAATAATGTTGATATGTCAAAATTTTAAGGAAATATGATCAAATCATCCCCCATAATGCTGTGATTTGATGTTGAACGCATTTTGTACTTACCCTTAAAACAGGTGTTTTGGGAGTTTACGTCATTTATTTGACAGGTTTTGTATGGAATGGACAACTTAAATGACACATGTTTTACAAAACATGTTAAATGTAAAATGCGTTTTGGTTTATAGCCGATTAAACATTTTTAGAAGAAGCTCTTTACCTTTTGACACCGTGTGAATCTCTGTCCTATTCGGAATGGTTCAGAATGTGTTGCGTACATTTCATTCATGTTCCAATCAAGTGAGTTGTATTCAATCGGGATATTATTCTTTAGTTCCTTGACCAATTTAATTTTTTTTTTTTTAATCCAGGAACCATAATCATTTTTTAGGTTATTAAGTACCTTTGTACTATGTTTACATTTACTAAATCCACTCGATTTCAACTGTCAATTCCATTGCTCAAACGTCAAATGAAATCGAATCGATTTCAGATGAGTTTTCATTTGACGTATACGCAAAGGAATTGACAGTTGAAATCGAGTGGATTTCGTAAATGTAAACATAGTGTTAGTTAATGTTGAAAAATCAAGCAACAACAATCCTTAGAAACCAAATTATGACAATGATTTCCTCTATTCACGATTCTTCACATTTCTTTCCAAAACAAAAATATTCAACAAGTAAATCGCAAACAAAAATCTGAATGTTCCAAAGAAAAGGTAGAGAATCTGACAATAGTCGCATACCAGAAGACACAACAAACCCCAAATAACACACCATAAATATTTGTTCAATATTTGCACTGGAAATTTCACAATAAACACATATAATACCCAAAATATTTTTACATTTTAAGGTGTGAGAAGTGAATGGAATGAATGACCGAAAGACAGACGGTTATATGTTTGGCTGCCCGGAATGACATAAGAATGGTGAAGTGATGGAGCTCAAGGCAGGCAGGCAGGCAGGCAGGCTGGTCAAGCATTGTTTACTGTGAAACATGAGCATTTTATAATTTAATTTAAAAAATGAAAAGAATACAACAAACAGACATACATATGTGTTGAAGATTCTTCCTGAATATCTGCATATGTATGTATGTATCTTCAAATGAATGACCAATTGCAGAATACAGCCAAGGTTCAGCCAAGATAATGAATGAAAGGCATACAATTTGTATATTACATCTTTACACACAACCAGAATTGTTAACAAGGATATTTACAACAACAGCAAAACTATAACAAAATTTACAAATTGAAATTTTTGGCTTAATCAGACACATACACAAGTGACCTTTGTACAAATCTTCACATATTTATACATTATTTACAAATGTAGGCATACATGCATTTCGGTTATTTACAAATCTACAACATATCACTTGATGTATATTCATGCACATACACAAATAAATGTATATGTTTTCATTAATATGAATGAGATTGCCTTCGGTATGGAAAATGAACATTACTGCCTAGTGTTTTTTGCATTTAATTGAATATCAAATTACATTATGAGTAAGAAGAACATACAAACATATGTTTGGATGTATGTAGGTTTATTTATAATGTGTTCTTAAAAAAAAATTTATGTGACTTCATAATTGTTTGGATCTCTGATCTGTTAATGACCATAAATTCTTGTAGGATTTTGTAGTTTAGTTGAAAAGAAAGATTTGGCCAAGGTATAGAGAAGAAGAAAAGGAAGAACTCGTTTGCAAGGTTATGATTTTAATTAGATGAAAGGGGTATGAACTTTAAGAGGTGATTTGTGTATGTCTTTTGGTCCATTGGTATGTTAATTGTACAATGCTGGCTTCATTTAAGGAATTTTTATTGATTGTTTTACTAAATATGTGAAATTGTTTCGAAAAAGATCCCACAAGTCTGTGTGAACATGATATAAGTCCCAATTTACATTAGGAGAGTTTACTTGCGGCAATTGTCAGTTCGTAGGTGAGAGAGGGTGCTGAGAGGCAAAGGGTTACCATATGCCTCACCTCTCTCTCCTACAAAATGACAATTGCCGCAAGTAAACTCGCCCAATGTAAATTGGGACTAAGTATCCCATGGCACAATCATACAGGTACCCACATCAGACCAGCTGATGTACTGCAAACTGTCAAAAAAGTTGTTGTAACTGAAACACACAAAACTAAAAAAAAAAAAAACAAAAATTTAAACGAAAAATTGTGAATTTTTGGTGTTTTTTTGTAATACTGCGTTTATTAATATCTGCCTAACAAAATTTTGTTGAAAAAATTAAAGCTCTGTTCCAGAACTAAAAAGTTTTTAAAATTTTTACCAACTTTACACATTTCGCGTTCCCGTAAACAAAATTTATATGAAAATCGTTTACGACTTTTACAACTTTATAAATTACGGGAACAGGCCATATGTGAATCGCTTTATGTTTGGAAAACATTTTTGACATTTCACAGCACTGAACTGGTTTTTGTTGTAGTTGTTGGCTGATGCATCTACCTGGTAATTGTGCCATGAAGTATCCCATGGTACAATAATACAGGTAGCATTATCATGCCAGCTGATGGTAACATAATGTGTCAACTGCATTGAATTGATGTCAAATTTTGACACCTTATGTTGCCAACAATTGCCGATGCGGCTAAATACACAGGTAGCCGCATCGGCAATTGTTGGCAACATAAGATGTCAAAATTTGACATCAATTCAATGCAGTTGACACATTAGCCCTGTTCCTTTACGTGCAAGAATCTTCAAGTTTTACCAATTTTTACTCGGAAAGCGTTCCTTTACTTCAGACACCATGCAATTCATATGGGAGCAGTTTACAACTTTTACTACTTTTGCCGGTTTTACCATTTTCAAAAGTAAAGGAACAGACCAATTATGTTACCATGAAGAATCCCAAGCAAATCGATTCCTTAACAGCGACGTACAAGTTTTGGCACAAAGTAATAGGGGTAGTAATTTTCTTTATGAGCAACTCTTTGACTTAAAGGCCAGAACAGAATCAATCGTCGCTTGCTTCCCAAATGTCAAATTATAAAGGAATGCCAGAGCATCCTAAAGGGCAACGCAGGCGGTTTTGCAAAGAGGCTCTGGCATTCCTTTATAATTTGACATTTGGGGAAGCAAACAAAGCAAGCGACGATTGCTTCTGTTCTGGCCTTAAACGCTATAGAATTGACATTTGAAAACCAATAGCTCCGTTCCAGTACTTTTGTAATGGTAAAATGTGCAAAAGAGAGAACCGTCAAAAGTGAGTTCCAAAATGTACGGGAACGGAAAAATTGCAGAAACGCCAAAAAACTGGAACAAATGTCAAAGTCGGCGTGTCAGCCCATCGGAAGCCGGCAAACATGTTGCACATTTTTGCTCGCTCAAATTTGTCGTGTAAAAAGTTTCTAAAGAGAGAGCCATTCAGCGCCATTTTTGTTCAAAGAGAAGTGAACATTTTGCAACTTTTTTGGTGTACGGGAACGAATTTCGGGGAAAAATGTTCAAAACATGTTAAATGTGTAAAAACTTTTTAGTTCTGGAATGAACCTAGTGGGTTTTTAAAAACCGGCAATATCTAGCAAAAATCTCTTATGCTTGGTTTACATTTACGAAATCCATTCGATTTCAACTGTCAATTCCATTGAATAAACGTCAAATGAAATCCAATGGATCTCATATGAGTTTTCATTTAACGTATTCGCAAAGGAATTGACCGTTGAAATCGAGTGGATTTCGTAAATGTAAACCAAGCATTAGGGTAGAAACAGAATGGGGTTTTCTTGCTTGCGTGGATTCATTTCTGGTAGAAGAATAAAGAACGGCCGAGATGAAATCGAAATAGGTTGCTTTTTTCATTTATTCTTTTACTAGAGCAAAGCGAAGAAAGCAAGCAACGAGCTGATTGAATTTGGGCCTTTAAAACGCATTTTACATTTAACATGGTTTATAAAATATGCATGAGTTAAGTTGTCAATTCCATACAATATCTGTCAAATCAATGACGTAAACTGACAAAACACCTGTTTCAAGTGCAAGTGTAAAGGCCTCGACTCATAAGCTGCTCATTTCTGGTAAACGAATAAAGAAATGTCAGAACCACATTTCAATTAGGTCGAACTTGGTCTTTGGTTTTTTACCAGAAATGAATTAAGTAAGAAAGCCGAGCGGCTTATGTACCCAGACTTTAAAATGCGTTTAATTCTAAAGCTCCTTCACCTCTTCTTTCTCCCTAAAGCTGTGAAAGTTTTGTATGAAAGTTTCAACGTGCGGCTTTATAGTAAGTTACTTTTTAAAAATGTTTGATGATTGTTCCCATGTCAACAAGCAATATTAGATTCACTTATTACATTTTTTAAGGATACTTAATGATCGTTTCAATGATGCAATCACGCAAAGCAATTTAATTAATAAATCTAATTGTTAATGGACTTTGTAAATTTTTGTAAAAATATTCTCACATTAATTTATCAAATTTGTGCAAAATGCAACACGCCCACTGCTATTAAGTTAGAAACATTACAAAGAGAAGCACACGTTTTTTAAGTCAATTCCCAAAACTAATTATATTAAATGTATCCTTTTCGAGATACATTTTTGTTTATTGTCACACTTTGTTGGTTGGTGGATGATGAAGACTAAGGAGTAGGCGTAGGCTTGATTTGACATTAAACGGTCAATTTTCAATTTGTTGCATTTCTATTTAGGCAAGAGCATACAAATCCCTGGGGACAACTTAATCTTGTGTTGATGAGAATAACAACAAAACACGGAAGCTGGTTCCCACAATTTCAAGTGTAAACGCGTGCCTTATGATTAAGCGTAAAGAAAAAAGAAACACAAACAAGTAGTATACCCAAGAGATAACTTGTGTGAGCGCTCTCAATGGCAATGATGGGGTGGGTAATGAAAATGTGACTATGGAAAATAATTGAATGTAAAGATTAACAAATGTAGTGATTTTAAAAATGAATTCTCTCTATGTTGAACAAGCGTAGATAATGTTATGACGATATTTGCATTTATGATTTTTACTGCCTCTCGTTGAAGAAAAAAAAACAAACAAGTTTTACGGTACTAAATTATTTCCACTAGACTTGTTCAACATTTAGCATGGCATCTCTCGTAGCCACCCTGTGAACACTGTTGCTTTTTTTTGGTTTAAAAGGCCATTAGATGTAAACACAGTGTGAGGATGCCAGTGACAACTGAAAAAACAGGGCTATGGGTTAAATTTTATGTGTTTCCATTGCATGTTTTGTATTGGGGTGCAGAAAACTCTAAATTTATGATAAATGTCCAATGCTTTTTTTTTTTTTTTTTGTAAACAACAAATTTGTAACAAGTGCTTTTAAATGCAAAATTTGCATGACCATTATTTGATGTTTGATATCCTTGACTGCAAAAACTTCCCATAACCTTTGAATGCGTTGTTTTTTTTTTGTTTTGTTCTTTCATTCTCTTGTGTTTTGATACTTTCACTTTAAATGTTAATTACATAATTATGCAATTTTCAGCACTTGTTTCGCAATGTTTTCTTTTGTTGTAGCTGTTGTTGTGGAGGATCAAAAAATAAAATTAACAGCTCATTATACAAATTAATGCAAAATACCAAAGTAAATAATTAATTGTAGCATCCACGAACATTGTTGCTATGAAAATCACCGGAATCATGAGGCTGCAAACGAGCGGAAAGCCAGCCTCGGAAAGAACAAATAACAAGAAGAGGAAAATGCAAAACATTGAGGACAACAACTACTATTAAAAACGGCATTAAATATAATTACAATTATGCTATTATCCTGTTATGCAGATTTGGTTTCAGCATCACAGAGGACAAAAAAGAGAACTTTATTGGCAAAGTGTGGACTTTTGCAATGGAAATTTTGTTGAATTTCTTTTTTTTACATAAAAGCAAAAGGGGGGTTATAATGCAATTAAGGGCTTAAGGGAAATTTTCAAAAAGGTTTATAGAATAAATTTCAAATTTCTGCTAGAGGAAATCTTGAGAAAATAATGCTTTTCAAAAGAACATAATAAGTAAAGTAAGTGAGACCATTGAAACTGCATTTCCTTGCAGTCGTTTTATATTTTGGCGGCTTTTATTGTAAATTTTATGCCATAAGGTTGAGGACTTGTGCACAAAGTGTTGTAAATACTTCAAAAAATATGCACCCCATTAAATCGTGTACAATTAAGAGAAAATAACCTGCTAATATTGCAACTCCAAAGAAATTGCCGCCGCCAACCGCAAAGGGTAAACCCTTCCCTTCCCTATTATTCAATAAAAGTTCTTAGAATCCAATTTTTTTTTTTAATATTGCATTTATGCAGTTTTTAAAGTGGTAACACATCCGTTCGCTATACAAGTGTTGTGGCATAAAATGCCAAATTCAATTCAAATTTTGTGGCTCATTAAAAAGAACAATCCATCGTAGGTGTGGGTTAGAAGGGTCGGTAGAACGACTTTACATCGCAAGTGTGAGCAGCAATATTGCTAGAAGAGCTGCCAGGCTGTCAAACGCCTGTTAGACTTTGAACTTGTACTATGATTTAAACTATCAATCCCATAGAATATACGTCAAATAAAATCCAGTGGATTTATAACTATGATTTGACATTAGAAATCGAGTGGATTTATAAGTCTAAACGTATTATTAGTGATTAATAATAACTAAACTCTGTAATCTAAACATTGCATGATCAATAGTGGGATTCTGAAACTCATTTTTGCTGTTACCAACAAAAATCGGTAAAATTAAATCACAAAATTATGACTAAGAACATAAAGAAAAATTGGCATCACTGTTTGTGTCGGTAGAGGCTAGCGACTACTTTTTATTCAACGTCAACTTACCGAAAATTTTCGTTAATTATCGAAATTATAAGCATTTTAATTTTAACGACAATTATCGAAAACAGCAAAAATGAGTTACAGAATCCCACTACAGGGCTGGATTCTTGTTCTATGAAAATTTGAAATGAAAAATATTTCCTTTATAATTTTTTTCACTTGACAGTTTTTTCCTTTATAAAAGTTTTCATTTCACATTTTCATAGAAACAGAATTGAGCCCCAGGTCTACAATTAGGATATTGACGTTATTCTTGTCGCAGGGACACAAGCGGATAGGCGAATAAATTAATATCTAGTGTCTTTCCACATTTTTTAACGAGTGGAAATTAAGACTCAGTGGAAGCAAATGTGAGGGCATTCTATTTAAAGGGCTCAAGAAGCTATCATTGAAGTAACAAGAGAATTTAGGCAACGTAGCGCAGAATATATAAATCACTGACCAAATTAAATACCTACCATGTAGATTACATACTGGCTAATAGCCTATTTATATTATAGCTTTTTGCAAATTTAACCTTCTTTATGAGGATTTATTTGACGTATATGCAATGGAATTGTCATTCGAAACCCAGTGGGCTTATTAAATCCGGTTTTGTGTAAACGTAATGTTAGGCAAAGAAAATGGGTTGGGCCATGGTGGAGAAGGTGTTCCATCACATCATGTCAAACGTCAAATTTGTTCACAATAATGCATTACGGTGAATTGCTTTCAAGATCTATTTAACAGGTCACGTAAGTAGCACAACAACAACTCTATTTTGGCCGAAAATTCTTCAATATGTCAAAATGTTTGTTTACGTTTTCATACAATTTATTCACAATAACAAAATATTTGACAGATTGAAACCAATCAGCTGGCCGTTTTACGCCACCTTATAATTTCATCATGATTGCTTTACATTTTGTATGTGATTTTATTTACAATAAGGCGTTACACCTTATTATTCCACCATGGTCTGGGCATACCAATGAATAATAATATGATCGTCGAGCCGCCTTTGCCAAGAAATAAATTTATTAATTGAAAGGGCACACCTCTCATCAAATGGAAATAATGGTTATTAGATCTAATTAGAAATTAGAATCCTTCGAAATGTGGGTATACCGCCGAATTTTAAAAATTCCGTGGACGGCCTTCATTACAAACAATGAAGTGATGCGAAAAATGAATCGAAGTAGAGAGATCATGATAAACATCAAGAGACGAAAAACAGACTACCTTGGTCATATCATGAGAAATTCAAAAATACTGCAAGATATCTTAAAATCAAAAATAGAAGGTAAAAATCCTAAAGGCCGAAAAGAATTATGTTGGATTGCGAATATTCAAGAATGGACTGAATTACGAGATGTTGGATACCTACTAAGTGCTGCCAGAAGTAGAGACATATTTGCCGATATTGTGAAAAATGTATGAATTTATCTAATATTTTTATTTAAAATCGAATTTTTATTGTAATTGAATTGATCGCTAAAATTCGCATGACGAATAGGCAAATAAAGAAGAAGGTCTTGTATTCGCAAGAGGCCTCAATTGGGGTGAGGATAGAATGTGGAGGCTGCTTCACAATACCGAAGTATATTTACTTCGACCGGATAGATGTATTTGCACTGACCTTCCTTGGGAAGGCATCGTCTCCGAGAGACAGTCTTATAATTAACAGTCTCAACCAGAATAAAAATACTGAATGTCATATCGAGTACAACTACTAGGCACCAAGTAGCGTGACTACAGTAGATAGAGAAGATCAACTGTATCAGGATGGAAATCTACAAATCTATCACCGCAAATATGGAAAGCGCTCCGTAAAAAAGACGTGCTTTGATTCCAAAATGGACTTTAATTTTGCCGCACGCTCAATCATTAGCGAATTCATAGAAAAATTTTCAATTTCATTGTAAACTATTTCAAGATCTAATGTGAACATGCTATAAAGAGAGCTAAACCAGGAAAAAACGAAAGTCCTAATTGGAATTGAACACTTAAATGAGACATTTTTTTTGTCATTAGATGTTAATACAACTTAAACGGAAATTTGGCAAATGCTGCCTTTATATACTCGTATCGTCCAAAAAGGTCTAGGTCTTGAAATCTTTTCCTGCCATCTGAAAAAAACTTTTTTGTAAAATACGTGCGTTTACGTAGAACTGACAAAAAAGATGCATGTCTTTGAAACCCATTTGGTGTAAAAGCTGCCTCTGATCATACGTCTTTATTAAAGAACCTACAAAGATCACCACGTACTGTTGTAAACATAGTGTAGTTTACAAATCTACCTTAAAAGTAAAGTGAAATAAAAAGAAAAAATAAGCTAATATTTGTTAAAAATAATTACCATGCCAAAGAGTACAACTTATGAAACCAATAAAGCTTTGCCCTGCACAGGCGCGTTTTTTATTGCCATTCGTTTTTTTGCTGTTGTTGTTTCTTTGTAGACAGCCATATTTGTTTTACCATGCCATACCCAGCTACGCAAGAAAAGGAAGCAACAACTCCAAGTTATCCTTGAAATACGGTAGAATTTACGCAAAAACACAGGGAAGAAAACTTGTTAAAAAACCACTCAAAGTTTTTTCTGGCTGGGTGTGTGTGTGTTAAGTGAATGACGTACAAATTAATGGCTGAATTTTTTTCCACATTTCACATTGTGTATGCCATACTTTTTTCCAACACAACCATATTCATATATCAAGGATGTGTGTGCAAAATTTTATAACGCCCCATGGCAATTATATTTTGAAGCAGAAGTTCAACAGTGTACCAAATCGAAATTCAATAAGCCTCTGTCTTGGTATTTGCAGTGTAAAGGGGAAGAATTGTAATCCTTTCGGAAGTAAACAGGGGTTTCTTTTTCAAAAAATGAAAAAATTGTCATTCGTAGCAAACATTCTTCTTCCTTCGTACTCGTATGGAATCAATCTATAGAATTTTTAATTGAAGAGTGATGTGTATTTGAATGGTTGGTGTACGGCAGGCCGTTGTTGTTCTTTGGTTGGTGATATGCAAACAATAAATGCAAGCGTTGCAAAATTCTGCCGTTATGGAGTGTAGGTTATTGGCAATTGTTGTAGTTAATTGAATTTTAATTTCAATTTTTTCGTTCATCTGCAAAAGAGTATCAGTGGGGTTCTGTAAGGTTTTGAACTTGCTGTTATATGAAGGCGTTGCTAATTTTTTGGTTTGCAGCAGTAGTGACTTGTTACCATCGGCCATAATGTATGCACTTAGTTTGTGAATATGCCGATGGTTGTGTGCTGCCGTAGCCTATTGTTCTCATTTGTTTTTGTACGTGGTGGATTTAATGGTAAGGCTTATAATGGGTGTGAAGTGCAACCATAATGGCTGCTTAATGCAATTTTGCCTTTATAAGTGGCCTGTGGAGTTAGAGGAGGGTGGGAGTATGTTGCTTCGTTCAAGTAGCATTTTGGTTTTTTAAGAAATTCGTTTCAAAAAATCTGTTATTTTCGGCAAAATTTTCTACAAAGAGCACAAATAAGTCTTGGAAATGAATTTCAAGTTTGAAAACGTGTGATTTTTGTCACTAATTAAGTTGCTCTTGAAAATTCGCAAGGTCTTTGAAATATGTTCCATTATATTTTGGGTCGTGTGATTTCCTTTAGCTCATTAAATTTGTAAAATTTAATTTTCTAAATCTAGACTTTTATGTGGTGTATGCTGCTCAAGCTTTATGGCCACTGCAGCAATCTCTAAGTTGCCTTTAATAGAATTTCAAATGAAAGTCATTTCCTGGTTTGCTGCATCCCAGCCATGCAGGCAGGCGGCCTTAGCAAACTCAATCAATCTTTAAACATAAACTTGGAGTATGTTTGCCAGCTGTAAATTATTTCTAGCGTACATGTTAACCGCAAACATTGCATTTTCTCATAGATGTGCCACTTTTTTTTCCTTTGTGCCTTATAAGGCAATAAATTCAAGTTCATAAAATTTATCTCTTTTTCATGCTTACCTGTATACGATCTTCGGCTAAACCAGTTTTCATTGATAGCAATTCCCTGGCACTGACATCGGGATAATGGGCATCTTTGAATGCCTTTTCCAACTCTTCCAATTGATTACTCGTAAAAATGGTACGACCATGGCGACGTTTATTTTTCTTTTTACTATTGCCAGCGGGACCCAATAGAACACCATCTGGCCCAGTGGCAGGATGATGGCCAAGCAAGCCATTTGCCCCAGCTGCACCATTCAAAAAAGCTTCATGATGTGCATGGGCTGGATGGGCATGATGATGTGCAGCAGCGGCTGCTGCAGCTGCATGGTGGGCTGCTGCTGCCGCCATCGGATGGCCATGATGCTGGGAATGTGAGTGGGCATGATGGGCTGCAGCCGCCGCAGCAGCATGATGAGCCAATGCAGCAGCAGCATGCTCCGCAGGCGACAATGTTGGTCTGGTGGGGGTGGTAGGCTGATTGGTGGAGGAATTATTTGTGGAATTTGGTGTATTATTGGCGGAGGAGGATGAGTTATTTTGGCTGCTAGCTGATGTTGAACTTGATTTGCTGGGTGAGTTTTCATCATTGTTGTTGTTATTGTTGCCGGTTAGGTTGCCAGCATAATCTGAGGCATTGGCTCTGGTGGCTTGGTCTGCAAAGAAGTGAAGAAAATGGAAAAATTATACATTTTTCTTAATTAACACTCTAAAGGAAATCCATTGTAAGAAGTAAAATGAAATAAAAAGAAAAAACATAAGGATTTGTTTAAAATAATTGAGCACAATAATTCATTTTACGACAAATTTAAATCCTTTATAACCTTCCATTCACTTTTTGCTTCTAAGATGTGTGAAAATCCTACACTTAACCCTTCCACAATAACACAATTGTCTCCCTCTTCCTCACCACCACCAATTGACATTTCAATAATCCTCTAGCCGGCAACTTATCAATCTTCTACTCATGTTTCATGGAGCAAAACATTTGCCAAAAACATCAGCTTATCTTGTATTCAAAAATCTTGCAAAGGTATTTACAGTTTGCCAAAAGAAAAAAAAGGATTTTGGTTACAAGGAAATATGTTTACTTTCTGCTCAACAAATTCTTCCTTTTTCTTCCTTATTTGGAATAACATACATGTGTTTTGTAAGGCAACGTGCCATTATTTGATCCTTCAAACTGCTGTCTTTTGTGTTATGAGATTTCCATTCCGTTTGTACGATGGGTGCGGTGTATTATGACAGTTAAAGGTGCGAAAAGAAATCTGTTTGTTGGCACACAATCACAAAATTTGATCTTAGATTGAATTGACGATTTAAGAGAATTTCCCTATTCTTGTGGCTATTGTGAAGGCAATTATTGTGATTTTCGCTTAAAGAAAGGCAGATAAGGAAGGATGGCGGACAAAAGGCGTTACTTTAATGGGTGTATTGTTGTGATAGTTTTTTTTTTTTTTGAGGAAAATATGGCTCTTTGAAATAGTTTAAGTAGGAAAAAGGGATTTAAATTAAATAAATTAAGACTCATTAGGGATTAGAAATGAGATGTAAAGCGATTGAGGTAAAGAGAGATTGTATTAAAGAGACATTGTGGTAAAAAGAGCAACATATTTTAGAAAAATTCAAAAACAAAAAGACAGTGAAGTTTCTACTAGACATCTTAAACCTAATTTACACTTACAGCTAAACCAAGTATTTGGGGGCACAGAAACAATATTCTATGCACAGGCCTGTTTTTGGGTCATAAAGTATCGAAAACTGAATGTTTTATGAAGTTTTGTTGCGTACCGCCTAATGTGGGGCTATGGTGGGGTTCCCATTACGCTTGGTCTGGGCTTATGGGCCGATTCCGTACAGCGAGGCGAGTCGTGTCGCGTTGCCAAATGCAATTTTTAGATTCCGTACGGCAATATTCGCCTGCGCCGTCAAATTTTGTCGCCGCAATGTTCATTTTCCGGCGACAAGGGAACTTGGTGTCTTGTTACCACACGTTGCCCGCCCAACAAGGGCAACTTGACCTACTTATGTCCAAAAAATATATTCCAAGAAACTCTAACTACCCACACCCTTACCTCGCTGTTACCCACATCCTAATTCACTCTCTTACAGAAAAGAACACTCTAACATTCATCTATCTACTGTTCCATGAAGTTTTTGTTGAAGTTAGAGAACCTTACTACTGAGTAAAGAATTCAAGTCCATACGACTTTCTACAGTTATATTCCAAAGAAATCACAATGCAGCGTAATTTCTGCGATCGAGCTAAACAATAGGAGATGTAGAATGAAGTAAAAAGAAAAAATATCTAAACTTCAACACTGGAGTTTCCGCGAGAAAAGCGTTCCAGCATTTATTTTTCTGTCTCCTATAAAGAAAGGGTATGACAGTGCGGATCTGCAGATTCTCTCTGGAAACAGAAAGCAAAGCCTTATTGTAGAAAACTTTACACTTCATTTGTTTTCATTTCAATTTGGAAATTACCGACGTTAATTTTATTGCATTTCCTGTTTCCCATTCGATTTTCATTTCACTTTCTTTGATTTGCGGTAATATGATCCTGTGCGATTCTAGATCTGCTGCCAATAACATACTTTTCTTTTTCAAAATCATTTCAATGACAATAGGGCCTATCAAATTAATTGAACAATTAATTTGCCAATTTCCCACTCTGAATAGAATCGAAGATGAAAGCATGTTTAGAAATTTACTAATGCAATCAATAAAGAAAAACTTGTTAAAGTATCGCATGACCACAAAACTAGCAAAAGTTGTTGTCGTGGAAAATGCTTTCATTTTCTAGTTCGTCACTTAATAAGAGTTTCCATCCGAGGAACGAAAAACATATGGATTGAAATTAATACTCCCAAAATATACACAAAACAAAAGAAAGGTATAAATAAGGCATTGAAACAATGGATGAAGGGTCAGTGTTTTGCTATGCTTCATTGAAGCAGAGCAACAAAAGGATGTGGCAGCAACAACAACGGTTGGCTGGTCTTTGGGTTAAACCAATTTTGTAATCAATTAGTATGAAAAAAGATTGGACTTGGAAGGAGGGATGGAATGCCGCTGGCCGCCCGAACGAAACACCACACAAGCAACAAAACATAATTGTTAATTGATGTGTATATAATATGCTGATGATGGTAATGATGACCAGTGGCCGGTTAGTAGAGCCAAAGCCATAGCATGCTAATGTGCTTGCTCAGCAGGAAAAAAGAGGAAATTGTTTAATTAGTTTTGAAGGATTATTAGCAATTATGAGGAAAATAAGCAAAGAGTGGAAAGAACAATCCACAAGCTTTTATTTATAGATATTTTTTATACTAATTAAGTGAATGTCTACAATATCGCTACAGCATCTCCCATCAAATTTAAAAACATTGATTATTTTATTTTCAACAATATTACCCAGACATTCCAATTATAGGCAATCGTCTCTTAGATGATTACCAATAATACCTTTAAGGCAATTTACATAGACCTTGGCGGATTTTCTACTCCCTCTTCAGCTTTTTGTGTAACATTCACAACAAATATGTACTTAGCAGCGAAAAAGGGAAACTCCAACAAAGGAAAAAAAAAACGAGTAGAAGCGGAAACTACTGTTGACAGGAAATACACTTGAAATTGGCAATTTTGCATTTACGTTAATAATACTCAAGCGTGTTTACTAGGAACAACACTACTACTAGTATTGCTACTTTACTACTACTGCTGCTGCCGATGCCATGTACTTTACTGCTACTTTATGTTTTCGTCCTTTTTTCGTGCTGCTACAACAGTTACAAACATCTTTAGTATAGTCTGTATAAATAAGTATTAAAGGTATAGAAGGCAGTCGTGGAGTAAAGTCGTCATTTACCACCAAGGAATGTATATTTTGCAATGAAGACATGCTGTTGCCGATGACAACAACAAAATTGGTATTTTTATGCTCCAAGGCATTTAGTAAAGGTGGCTACAATATTTATTCCTTTGGAGCAGAGACTTAAGAAGCCATGGAAATGAAGGTTTTTGCTACGACAAGCCGCCATTGTAAACTTAAATCTACAATATGAGCAATTATTTGTAATGTTGAGTCATTTATAGGAAAGCATCAAAAATTTCGATAGGTATTTTTGTGGAGTAAAATGAAATAAAAAGAAAAAAAAAACATTAAAATTGGGAAAACAAAATGAACATCAATGCGAAGTAATCGCATATGTGTGGAAAAACATTAAGGGTGTAAAATGAAAGAAAAAGAAAAAATAGCAAAACAGTTTTTATAACAACTTAGGGGTAGTTTACACTATATGTAAATTTCATATGACATGAACTTTTCCATCGTTATATATTCGCTAATATGTGCAATATTGGAGATTTTCCTTAAGCAATAATGTAATAAAACTACGTCTCCACATTGCCTCCGTGGGTAGATATGGACTGATTTTATTTTCTGTCATATGCCACTTACATATAGTGTAAACTACCCCTTAAGCAACATTTACATCAGACATGTTTTAATGAATCGTCAATTCCATTGCATGATGAAATTATAAGGTGGCGTAAAACGGCCAGCTGATTGGTTTCAATCTGTCAAATATTTTGTTATTGTGAATAAATTGTATGAAAACGTAAACAAACATTTTGACATATTGAAGAATTTTCGGCCAAAATAGAGTTGTTGTTGTGCTACTTACGTGACCTGTTAAATAGATCTTGTTCCATTGTATATCTGTTAAGTATATTACATATTTGCCAAATTCTGACTATATGTAGGAACACCCCTAGAACAAAAAATGAAGAATGTTGGAAAACTTTTAGAAAGTTACGGCTCAGGACCTAAATAATCCAGTAATCCGGCTAGTAGCATACAGCCTGGGGCAAATACTGGGAGGAAGAAACTAAGGAGAAGTTCAAGCCCGACCCAGCCTTCAGATACAGGTAGAGAACCTCACTCCGATAGCGAAAGCAAAACAAATACAGCCGTCGTGGGAATCCCAAATTAGAAGGATGTCTAAAAGATGGTAAATGAAGTGAGCAAGAGCATCGCAGAGCCCACCACACAGGAAACAAGCAAGCACGCCGCCTAAGGGAAAATACGGGGAGTAGAAGAGTGAGAAACTAATACATGTAGTAACTCTGACTCCGAATCCGTTAGCGAAAGCAAAACAAATATAGCCGTAGTGGAAATCACAAATTAGAAAGTGGTCAACAAGATGGGGCTCAACGGCGCAATTTCAGAAAACAAGAGGCAAGCAAAAATCCAATATCGCAGATTGCTCCCGAAAGCATCATGAACACTCTCGAGAATCCTTTGGTAGAGGTAGACAAAATGAGCCCAAACGTGAAGAAGGTGTACTCTGCCGAGGAATGGATTGCAGAACCTGGGGATTCTACCAAGAAATCCCGGACCAGACAGAAGAGTGAGGCAAGGTAGCCAAGCTTTTCTTTCTAGGGGGGCGAACTCTGCTATGCAGTTATCGATACCAATTGAGGTTCCGTGAAATTACCCAAAAGCCATGAGGAAACGATCAACAACAAGATTTTGCATCATCTAATTCAGGGCGGCGAGGAAACAAGGTAATTTAATTCAAATCATCGGCTCAGAGGCCAAATGGAATAAGATGGTGTTCCAATTTGCGCAGAATGCAAGCCTCCAGGGTGCCTCCTCTTACCCAAAGATAGCCAATAAAATCTATAAAGATGTACTTTGCTACGCAGTGATCGATTCCAATAGGTAAAGATTACGGCAAGTTGCCCAAAGACCATTTTTAAGGTATTCAGGAACGGGTTAACAACAATATTTTGGATCATCTAATGCAGGGGTTAACTCAATTAAAATTATCAGCAACGGGGTTAAAGCGGACATTATGTTGTTCCCTTATGCAAACATTGTCGCTCTTAAGTATATTGTCAGCAGCAGTAGGAAAACGCAAACAACAAATTGCTGATGAGGAAAATCAATTTCTACAACTAACTAAGGCATCCGTATTTGTTAGAAGCCTTTGATCACCAAAAACAAGACCTTTGACGGAGTCAAAGCGGACATTACGGTGTTCCCTTATGCAAACATTGTCGCCCTTAAGGATATTGTCACCAGCAGTAGGAAAACGCAAACTAAAAAAAAAAAAAAATTGCTGGTGGGGAAATATCCAATTCCACAACTAAGGCATCCGTATTTGGTAGAAGCCTTTGATCCCCAAAATAATACTTTTGACGTGAAGAGATGGGAAGTTTTCCACAGGGAGGAGCAGAAGTACGGTACTACCCATGGTGGAATAATAAGGTGTAACGCCAATAACAGCTGATCTTCATAACAGTTGTCAAAATGCGTTATTGTGAATAAACTTTCATACAAAATGTAAACAGCAATTCACAGTAATGCATTATTGTGAGCAAATTTGACTTGATTTGATGTAACACCTTCTTATTCCACCATGGTACTACCCTTGTAGTCGGTTTTAAGCAACTCTCCATGGACAGCCTGACGAAGACTGAAGTCCTGGGCACATAGGAAGCATGACTTTTTTGCTTAAGTCAATTGTGATAAAAAAACGGCCGAGCCAAATTCGAAACTTTGTCTTTTTAATTTATCAGAAGCTTTGTTCCTTTACTTTTTTAATGGTAAGAGTGGTAAAAGAGACAGGTATCAAAATTGTTCTCTTATGAACATTTTTACCAGAAAAGTAAAGGAACGGAAAAATTTTAGATCTGGTAGCAATGTCAAAAAGAAACATAAAAAATCAATTTTCGTCTTTTATTTCACAGTTTCTAATTTAGTTTTGTGAGCGTTCGACTTTTTCTTCTGTTTTTGTCCATTTTTTTCTTCATTGTGAAATAAACGTCAAACAAAAGTCGAAAAATCAGTTGTGCCATTTTTTACCTGCAGAAATTTGTCTGGTAGCCTGTGGTAGAAGAGAAAGGCATATGTGATCTCTCTCCTCTCTCACTCTCTTAACAATTGCTGCCAGTTTTACCACTTTTTGGGGTTAAGCAACGCTTTGCATGTTAAAAATGGTAACTTCAGGTAAGTAAAGGAACACAGCTAGAAATTACTGAATATTCCTGTTAGCATTAGATCTTTTTGCTTAGCTATCCTTCTGAGGATATATTTTGACCTATACCCAGTGTGTTTATTTAATCCGGTTATATGCAAAAGCACTATCGGCAAGAAAGCCAGTCGCTTTCTCAAACGCGGGAAAGGTGAGGAATCCAAAACAGGAGGAGGTTGTTTTCCCCAGGCGACAAAGAAAATGGAGCTGATGCCGAAATCAGCGAAGAACGCCTATCTAAACGGAAATTTTCATGAAACCTCTCTAGTGTGACCTTTGACTTAGATCGAGTTGCATACTAGAGTAATATCATAAAATTGACGAACTCGATCCAAAAATTCCTAAAGTTTCTATGAAACCACTGTAGTGTCCCTTTGTCAAAACAACAACAACTACGTAAAGTAGAACACAGGTCCCAATAATACAGGTACAGCGGCAAAAACAGCTGGTTATCACACCTGTTGTCAAAATTCATTATGTGAATAAAAACACATTATTGTGACCAAATTCGACGTTTGGTTTGATGTAACACCTTCTTATTCCACTATGAACTGACATAAATAGATGGCACTATCGATTCTTTTTTAAAAATTCAATATCGATAGATAGTTTTGTCTATCGATATTATCGGATTAAAACCCCCTGACCTAAAATCTATAGAAATTACGCGACATTTCGGTTTTGTGGATGTGAGAAAGTAAAGCTTAAAACAGATACAACGTTTGATTAAAGTTTTGCGTTGGGCGTCGAGAAAAAAACAACAACAACAGGGCGACGACGATGCCAAAGTCCAGCGTTTATCTGTTTGTCGGCATATATTTCAAATGAATTTGAATTTTTCGGCATCATGCGCAACAGTGTAAAAACGGCCAAAACGACACAAAACTTTACCCAAACGTTGTATCTGTTTACAGCTTAAGTCCGTAGTCACACTCTTAAAATCACGATTTACCGAAAATCGAGTTTTAAGCCTTATACTATGTTTACATTTACGAAATCCACTCGATTTCATCTGTCAATTCCTTTGTGTATACGTCAAATGAAAACTCATCTGAAATCGATTGGATTTCATTTGATGTTTGAGCAATGGAATTGACAGTTGAAATCGAGTGGGTTTCGTAAATGTAAACATAGTATTAGACGAAAACCGAAAACGCGTTTTTGAATTTTACTAGGTATCCCTAGGGCAAATACGTCATATATTTCACAGATATTGCTTGGAAATTACTACCTAAACGACACAGTTTATTAAAAATAGTTTGATGTAAATGTGACACAACTCTTTTGACGATGAAGAAAGAATCTTCATCTCCCTTGTACTAATTAAACAAGTGGTTACACCTCTAATAATTTTATAGTATTTCCGTCTCTTTCTCTCTCTTCCTCTAATTAGTTTCTAACTCTTTATTTACCACTTCAACTTACTATCTAATCGCATGACATGAAAGCAATTTAAGTTAATTAATGAATTGCAATTTGCCAAGTAAAGGTAAACACAAAACTACAGATCAAGTGTCTGATTAAAGTTGAACGTTAATTAATCACAAAAATGGAAAAAGGTTTTTTTTCTGTCGCGCATTGATCGCCAACGGAAATGAGAGGGAAAATATTTGCTATTCATTAGAGGCAATTTTTTTTGAAAAGTTAATTGAAATAAAAAGAAAAAAATCAGCATAAAATAATACCAACAATGCCAACCAATTTCCAGCAGAGTGAGTAAGAGATTTGATTTCGAAACCATTTCCGTAGTATTTGTTTTCATATTTTTGTTGTTGTCGTCGTTTTTTTTTTGCTGGTTTATTTTCTTGTGCTGGTGCTTGCTCTATTTGCTTGCCAATTTTCCAAAGCTACTGATTGCTAACTAGCATGACTGTTTTTTGCAGCTATTCATCATTTGATACTCGAGTGCTGGTAGGTAATACTACTAGTGCTGGCTGTTGTAGTAGTAGAAGTAGTTGTTGTTGTTTCTGTCGTTTTGCCATTATTATTCTGTACTTTTACCCTGGGTTTTAGCCAGTGATGTGAAAAAGTATATGGAAGGAAATAATATTCCTTTTGACGGCATGGGAGACGACGAGTATAATGGCGACACGACTAAGTCAGCCAGTTAGTTAAAGGCAAAACGCCAGAACGAGGAGACGTCCCAAGTTGGAGAAACAGAGAAAAATTCCAAACGAAGCAAAAAGTTAAAGACTGTGTGATGTGCTGTGAATAAGCATTGTTGGTTTTATGTTACGCTTATTTTCCAATTTTCTTCTAGTATTGTTTTGGCTATATACTTAGTTATATACAAACGTACATACATACATGTATACAGTCACAGTTATACACAAAAAAATTCCCTAGTTCAGACTTTCATTGAGTTTTCCACCATTTACCAGAAATTTTATTTATACACAAACAAATTTCTACTATAGTATATACATATTTTTGGCTTTTTACATTTTAATGATTGTTATGTATTGTTGTCTACAATAAAAGGAGGGAAAATTTGTCTTTGTTTGCCTCTCTCGCTCTCTTGAGATGTTATACCATCCATACCCCAAACAGACAGACAGACTTATTTATAACGCCAGTGAAGCTTAAATTAAATAATTGGATAATTTGCAGAGGTTTAGGTTTTCAATTCTGAGGTAGATGTTAGAAATGTTGGCATGGGTATTGTTATTTGAACAAAAATAAGAATAAGAAGTAAATTGAAGAAGAAGAAGAAGATTGAAAACAAAAGCACCAAGGCAATGGGAGCAAGAATTTATTGAAAAAGAAAAAAAAATGTTGTACCAAGAATTGCTAACACAAATCCAACGTTCCTTACTCAATGATTGTCATGATATTGAATATTCAAAATTGGTTTGTTTTTTTTTTTTGTTCTACGTTTTTGTTGTAAAATGAGTAGACTTATATTTGATGTGATTGCCAATTAAATTGAATGAATGAGAGAAACAAAACAAAATGAGAGAAGTTAAAGTGAATTGTTGTCAATTTTGATGGGAAAAAATCGGTGTGAGTCAATATAATTAAGATTTAATTGGGGGCTTCATGTGATTTTATATAAAACGATGGGCGAATATTTATAAATATGTTTGTATGTTTATAAATTCCTGGATGGAGGGACTGCCGAAAAGCCAGAGAAAAGTCGGCCATTGGATAAAATTTAATTTCAGAGAAAACAGTCCATAGAAGAAAGAATTGTCCCCCCCCCTCCCCGGAACCACATAAATATAATGAAGTAAATTGAAATAAAAAGAAAAAACTAACCACAAATTTCAAACAAGTTGACCTAGAAATCAGAATAAAAGAAGAAAGATTGAATGAACTGAAAGAATACATCAATATGAACGCTTAGTTTTTAGTATTATTACTTGCTGCCATTTCACATACATATTATAAAGTTTTTAAACAGAAAAAAGGACTACTACTAATGGATTCATCGGCTTCTCCGATTGTAGCTGATATAGTAATGGAGAAACTACTTGACACCTGTATGGAACAACTAATCAAAAAACTTGTGATTTTAGCCAAATATTTTGACGATCTTTTTGTGATACTTAAGAAAGATGCCGGGTTAATCTTCTTTATGAGTATTTATTTGATGTTTGCGCTATGTCCCGGTCCACACTACAGTGATTTTATTGAAATAATTTCATGAAATTAGGGCTTCTTAGATCGAGTTCCCGACTACAGCAATTTCATAAAACTACTTTAGTATGGGACTCGATCTAAGGACGCATAATTTCGTGAAATTATTTCAATGAAATCACTCTAACATGGACCGGGACTATGGAATTGACATTTGAAAGCTAGTGGTTTTATAAAACCGGTTAAGTGCAAACGGGGAATTTCGTTTATAAATAAAACCCACTGAATTTATTAAATCCAGTTAAATGTTTAAAATCAACTCTTTGCTTTCCAAATGTCAATGTACATACATATAAAGGAACCACTTTGCAATTCAGTCGTCCTCCTCCTCTATAATTTGGCTTCGGAAAGTAAATAAAGCGAGCGAAGATTTCATTGTGTTTGGGCCTTTATAGTATGGTTACATATAACTGGATTTAATAAACCCACTATGTTTCAAATGTCGCTTTCATCACACATCAAATAAATCCACATGAAGAAGGTTAACCCTGCAAAAAGCTATAATATAAACAGGCTATTACTTCCTTTTACAACCCACGTACTTTTGCAAGCAAGTACATATCTAAATATACAACCCCAATTTTCTTCTCTTCCACCTTTCACATACTTAACTTTTGTACTTAAAACAAAGTAAGCTACCGACAAAAATACACATCCCAATGAGCTTTTCCTCTTCTTATTTAATCCAGTTATTTATTTACTGAAATGAGTACATCTCTCATGCCCCCGCACTCATCGGCGGCTTACTTTCTGTAGTATGACTGACTTTCTTCAATTTTCAAGTTTTGTTTTTCTCGATTTATGAAAGAGTGGTGGGGTAAAATAAAAATCCTAAATCTAACAAATTTGCCTGTCAACCTTTTTCAATTTCAATGTGTAGTATTTTTTTATTTTGCACTCAATTTCACAGTCCTTGTGCGAATTACCACCCTGTATTATAATGGCAGGTTTACACCTAGTGTGTATGTGTTGTAAATGTGTGTTGTGGTTCTACTATGCGGAACAAATGACTTTGGATAAAATAAATAAAAAAGGGTTGATTTTATAAAGACACACTCACAAAACACATTCACACATTGAATGTGGATAAAATACAACAAACACAAACATATGTTACTGGTTTATGTGTGTTGTTTAAATATTTATTAACCCATTAAATAGGATGTTAAATTTACCGAAAAAGTCAGATTATAGCCTCAGGCATAACGAATTTAAAATAATTGAAGATAACTTGTTTCGTTTTTTGTGGAAATTTAATTTTGAAATTGAACCGGGGATGGCTGGGGAAACAATTTTGTACAGAACATGGGGAAAGGAGGATGAACTGCACATTTCGTTCAATCTCCAAATGACATTACATAAGAAACGAAACAAGTTAAAAGTAAATTAAGAGATTTAGCTCTAGATTTAGTCAAGAATAAACTAGAAGAGTGACCTGAACACCTTATATGTTGCGACTTTAAAAATGTTTTTTGTTTTTTCAAAATGTAAAATGAAATAAAGAGAAAAAATCGAAATTTTGCAAATTAATAAATACAAAGAGGATAAAGACTATATCAAACGGCAATAAGAACAGTTCTGTGATATAGGCATGTCAACTCTATTGTATATCTGTCAAATAAATAAATGAAGGCTGAAACGCCATGCAAATTAGAGTTTTTTCCGATTTATCTTTCTTTATAATGATTTATTTCACATATAGCCTACGTAATTGACAATTGAAATTTATTAAAATTCGTTTAAAAGCAACCCAGCTGAAAGGTTTGTTGTAAACATTACGTAAGGAAGCCTTATATGTGTATGTAAATCAGCTGTATAAATCTCAACGGCTGTTTAGAATTTAAGATGTAGTAGATGTTCTCTAAAAATTATAATAAAATTGTAGAAAAGTAACTGAAATACGTAATCTAATGAAAAGTAACTTTTAAATATTTTAAATATTAAATATTCTAAAGAAAAATTTACAGCACATCATGGCAAAGCGCGATCATGGCAATATTTTCGTAGAAATCATGGCATAATAAGAAGGTACAGCGCCAAAAACAGCTGATTTTCAGACTAGTTGTCAAAATGCATTATTGTGAATAAAATCTGATACAAAATGTAAACAAACAATTCACAGCACTGCATTATTGTGATCAAATTTGACGTTTGGTATGATTTGATGTAACACCTTCTTATTCCACCATGGTAGAAATTCAGCGCTAATTCGCCTAAAATAAAATTTACACTGGCACCTAAAACAAATTTTTGGGCAAATATGTACGTAATTTATAAGCAGATATGCAATGGAAGTGACAACATAAATGGCGCAGTTTAGTAAAACCTGTTAGATGTAAATGTGACTTAATACTTAGAGTACCTTTACACTGGAGTTTCTTGTTATGATAATGAAACTATCTTGATTTATGATTTTCATGATAATAAGTACCTGTATAAACGTATTCTAAGTCTCTCCCTGTTCAGAGAAGACTTTTTTCATCCTCAAGTTGTTCCCTTTTCAATTATTTCCCCTTTTCTTTTTAAAAACTCCCACCTTTTACACACAATATTTGCGTATGTTGTAAACCTTATTTCTCAACCCAAGGGTTTTCAATAAAAATTGCTATCTAATAGGCAATAAATGTTGACAAAATTAGTAGTTAGATTACGTTTTTAAAATTTAATGAAATTACATGTTTGTGACAAAAATTTATTATACCCCGGCACACACACACGCACGCCAATAATACACAGCATATAAGCCATAATATCTCTATCTCCCTCTCTCTCTCTTTCTTACTCAACGTTCACACAAAACAATCCATTAGAATTTAATTGAAAAATAACTTAAACAAATTATCGAGTTGCCATCATAGGCATTTGAAAAAAGGGGGAGTTTTTACCTCCAATAAAAAAGGCATAAGGAAGAGAGACTCAATTGATATTGGTGATGAAGATAAAAATCTGCAAAGAAAGGTAAAGGGAAATAAGCAGGAAATGGCAAAATTTGTTAAATAGTGGTGAAATAAGATATTTTCTAGTAAAAATTGTATTTTTTCGCAAAGAAATATGAGCAGTAAAGGCAATTATGTTGCCGGAAAGTAAGGATCGAAGATCATTATCAAGGATTAAGTGTTGAGGAAAACCCACAACAAAATTGATCTTTTTGTGGTACAAAAATGCAGCCTTCAAATCAAAAAAGAGAACCTTTAAAAAGGCAAAATGAAATAAAAAGAAAAACTATTTAATAATATGTGTTTTAGGCCACACAACAAAAATTTTGGTGAACATGTAAAATATTGATATTTATAAGGTTTGCCAAATATCCCTGAGTCTCTAGCTATGACTTCTTTAATTACTTCTTCCCCAAAAACCTTTTGTAAAATTGCCTGACCTTTCTCTCTCACTAGAAAACAAAGCAAAAACTCTTTAGTCATTATTTTCTTAATAATTTTTTAATTAAAAAATAGTAACAAGAAGAAAAAATCCCCTACTCAAACACATACTCTAGGTGTAGTTTGTGTGTCTGTCCCCTTTTTTTAATAAAACTAAAATAAATAAACATTTCTTAAGAGATAATTTGAAAATTGGTTTTCTAGAAAAAATAAACAACAACAGAAAAAGGCAAACAAGCAAATTATCAAATTCACAGGTTGTTTTTAGAGGTTGCCACTGCTGCTGTTGTTGTCAGGCCCTGACACTTGAGTTCGTAGTTTAAGAAACCAACTGTTTGGTAAGTCCTAATTTTTCTTTTATTTTTTGGGATCATTACAAGATACTTCAGATTGTCATTGTCATCCCCATAACCATTATGGCCAGCGTAGCTAACAGATCAAATTATTAGAAAATTGTTTCACATGGTCTTGTTTTTCTAACATAGACACCAGCAAGAACATTGGTGTTACCAGGTTGCTTGTTTGTGGTTTGTTTTCATTCCAAGTGCCAAAGAAAAATAATCACCAAACAATTTTGGTTATGTTAAGAAAATTCTAGGAAGTGTGCCACTTGAATTTGTTGGGTTTCTAAGGTGGCTGGAAATTTGTAACAATTTTTTTCTCTCGATGAAGGTACTTGAGGTTTAATCAGCAGTTTTTTAAAGTAGTTTTTCCTGGTAATCGCTTTATATGACAAATATTTGGAATATATGTTTTTTTTTTCTTTTGAAAGCTAAGGGCAGCGCTCTTATATCTAATTGTCAATCGCATTGCTTATATGTCAAATAAATATCAAGATCTAAGTGCCACTGTAAATCAGTTTTTATTTAGATAGATACAGATGTTTTAGTTCTATTACTTTAATGTAAACATAGTTTGAGATGGGGATCTATAAATCAAATTTAAAATAAATAACGTCAGCTGATTTCACACAATTTGCCAAATTCGCTTTTATTGTGAATTAATCGTGTGAACACGTAAACAAAAATTTTGACAGCTTGAAGTACTTTCAATCAAAATAGTCTGGTTGTTGTAGTTACTGCTTTACCTTATTTATTGCATCATGCTGCAAGAAAGCAACAATGGGTATAGAAGAGAAAATAAACAGCAGACTCTGATCGATAAATCCAGCTAACCGTACGTTTACATTTACGAAATCCACTCGATTTTAACCTTCAATTCCATTGCTTATACATACGTCAAATGAAATTAAATGGATTTCCGAAATTACGCTTTGTCTTTTATTCTTTTACCAGATATGACGCAAACCTATACTCAAACAATTATTTTTTTTCGGCTTAAGGAATCCTTGTATAAATCAGCTGTTTAGAACTACTCAACAACTGTTTAGAATTTAAGATGCAGCGATAATTTTCCACAACTTTCGGAAAGGTAAAATGAAATAAAAAGAAAAAAGTAATCGAATAAATAGTCATTCTTTAATACTATACGAGTATAGCTGGGTCAGCCGTTTATAAAAATGTTTGAACTTGAAAAATTTACAACACATCCTTCAATAATCCACGATTATGACTCTACGGAACCTTCACAAAGAAATCCTCAACAATCCACAAGTTTGGCTCTCTTAATCCCCCTCAAACGTAATCCATTTAATTCCCATAAACAAAATATATTTAAATCCCATTCTCTGTAATCGATTTATTCTTCCTACCTAAATTCCATTAACCTTTCCATTCAAAAACTATCCAACACATGCAACCGTTCAATAATTGGTCAATTTGTGACAAATGATCTGCCACCCCTTGATGGAAAAAGTGGAAGAAAATCACCCAAAACAATACTTGAAAAATAGAAAAAACACTGTCATTTACAGTCCAACATCCCTTTAGAAGGCGTAAGAAATATCACCAATATTTTGGGTGTTAATAATAGTTTCATTTACCTCTCTCCTCACTGCTGCTCGCTTAGGGTCATTCAAATAAGTGGATACGTGTTAACAACAAAAATTGAAAAGGAAAAAATGTGTGAAAACTCCCAAAAAGAAAAAGGCATATGGATTGATTTCTAATACATATCCTGACCCTTTAGTAAGACAAGAAGAAAAAAAGGACATGTGTTGTTGTCGTATAATGGGTGATTATTACAAGAATAATATTGACTTTTTGGCTGCCCCTGAAGAAAAATGGTTTTCTTCTTGTAGATTATACCTTTTTACGTTGCATACTTTCATTCCTGAGGAACAGTAGCAACTACTACTTGAGTACCTTTTACTTACAAATAATCCAAACTCTACGTTGAAGAAATAAATTCCCTACTTGAGAGTGTGAAAAGAAAACAGGATAATTCACAAGAATTTCTTTTTTGGCCAAAACATACGTACCTTTTTCCACTTCTATGCTGGGCTTTATGTGGTTTTTGTGGTTAACGTTTGTTAGCCCTCACTTGAAACTGTAAAGTGTGTTGAGGATAAACAACAATAGAGAATTAGATAGCTAGCTAGGTAGTTTCTTTGCCTACTTAGGCCAGGCCTTGACTAAGGCTCATATTTGCTTTGAGAGTATTGTGCCACTGTGTGGTGTAAAGGAGGTCTAATGTTTACATAAAAGTAAATGGGCAAACGCCTACTTTTTCGCACCTTTTTTGGCACTTCTACTCTCTTCCTATTACTACTACTGCCAAGTGTTTTGTTGTAGGGATGACATGGCGTGTCAGTGATGTTGCTGTTGTTGTTTGTTTATGATGAGCAAACAACAATTTGCACCTTTCTTTGTTGGTTAGTTTATGTGTCATTAACATTCTTTAGTGTTTTCATTCTTCTCGTATTCAAACAATGTACTTCCTTCTTTTTGGAATAGTAATGACAAAGAAAATATGGTAAAATTTAAGAGGTGCATGAAACAAATTGGGTAAAGATATCAAAACTTAAGCCATGAATTGAAAGAATATCTTTAAGTCCAAGCATGGTGGAATAAGAAGGTGTTACATCAAATCATACCAAACGTCAAATTTGATCACAATAATGCATTGCTGTGAATTGCTTGTTTACATTTTGTATGAGATTTTAATCACAATAATGCATTATGACAACTAGTCTGAAAATCAGCCGTTTTTGGCGCTGTACCTTATTATTGTGCCATGAGTCCAAGGCATTTCTAAGGATCCCTAATAGAGATCAGCTGCTTAGAACTCAACAACTATTTAGAACGTCGTGATAAAAAGTAAAATGAAATAAAAAGAAAAAAAGAAGAAAAATTTGAATCATCTCCAACTTCCACATGCACAAACTGGAAATGGGTATAACGCCATGTTCACAATATAGCTTTTTGCTCTTGCCTTATACCCGAAATTAATAAACCCACTCGGTTTCAAATATCAATTCCATAGCGTAAACGTCAAATAAATCCTCATAAAGAAGGTTAACCCGGCAAAAAGCTCTAATGCAAACACCGTTTAACTTTCCTTATGAGGATTTATTTGTTGTATACGCATCGGAACATGAGCGGCTGGCTTTCTTTCCCAAGTTATTTTTGATAAAAGACAGAAAGTCTAAGGACAACCTAGTTGGAATTTGTTCTTTTGCCAGAAAAGATTTTATGAATTGCTGGAATGTTTTTGAAGAACCATCAGTTTTTTTAATTATTTTGATTTTCTTTACTGATTATACCACTCACTTTCTCACACCTCACATGATTATCTATTTTAGCCGTTGCTTTTTTTTCAATAATAGGAACTGTTTAGAACGTGTGTGAGTATCCTTCAGCTTTGTTTTGATTGATGTTGTGTTAGACATTTCGTCAAAGCAAAAGCGATTGTCAGTTGAGAAAGCTGATGTTGTTAGAATATCAGCAGGTAGCACGAAAAAAGGCAAGAAACCACATTGCTCAGCCAGCCAACCAGTCAGTATGCTATGCCAGTCTATAAGGAAGTGCAGGTTAACACAATCATTGAGGTTTTCTTCTATCATGGCGTGGATTTATTTGAGACTATTCTTTGAGTGTGTGTACGTGTGTTTATGCCTCCATGACTTAAGAAGGTGTTGTTGATTCTTTAGGTACTTAAGTTATGGTTTTTCGCACAATAGGTGTTAAGTCCGGACATCCTATTCTTTAGTCTGTTATTTCTTCTTTTCATTCTTCTTCTGTAGTATAAAATTACAGTGAAAACATAATTTGATTACTCTATGACTATTGTAGTTTTTGCCGTTGTTATATTTTTTCCTATCCTAATGCCATTCAAAATAACTGAAGTTGTCTATTAGTTTTGCGGTAAAAGGAAGTGCTTAATTTGATTATAATAAAGAGGGTATTTGATTAACTATTAAAGGGAAAGATAGAGAAAAGGACAATTATGAGGAAGTTAAATGTGTGAAATTGTTTATTAAAACTAATTGTTCTGTTTTACATTTCTTCTAATTTTGGCACGAATGTCTTGATGATTGTGTAGCGGCAACTATTGTATCCATAAATCAACTTAAAGCTGTTTAGTACTCAACAACTGGTTAGTTATATCCCATTAGCATTGGAGCTTTTGCCGAGTTAACCTTCTTCATGAGGTTTTAATTACATAATCCGGTCAAAGTTGACTAAAACTGGTGTTTTGGGAAATCGCATAAATTATTTGACATATATCTCATGTAGATGACAACTGTAATGACTTTTATAAAAATTCGTTTGGTGTAAATGTGCTGTAATAAAGAAATATTAAGTCAAAACTCAATCAGCTCATCTCCTTTCCAAATGTCAAATTATAAAGGAATGCCAGGGCCTCTTTGCCATTCTACCGTCGATCTCCTCTATAATTTGGCTTCGGAAAGCAAAGAATTGATTGAGTCTTAGCTTTTAGCTCTTCTGAGCTGCGAAGCCTGATCCACAGTCTATACAGTCGGACACTCAGCCCAAACTAGTTAGCCCTAACTATTTAGTTTGCTGTCAAATACATTATTGTGGCATGAAAATACAAAGGAAATCAAATCACAATAATGAACAATCTATTTTGTTTGTTGTCAAAAGTTCTTAACAGAACTCTGAATGGCCGACTGTATAGACTGTGGCCTGATCGATGGTTTCATTCGCTCTTCTTATCCCCATTGAGTGTCATTTATCTGTTATGAGGTAAAAATCTACCTTGTAGTCCCTAAAACAGATCAGCTGTTCCTTATGTAACTGTCACCAAAATGTTTCTCCGTGAATCTTATAGTAAGTTTACATTTACGAAATCCACTCGATTTCAACTGTCAAATCCATTGCTTAAACGTCAAATCATGGCACAATAATACAGGTACAACGGGGGAAACAGCTGATTATCACACTAGTTGTCAAAATGCATTATTGTTAATAAAATCACATACAGAATGTAAACAAGCAATTCACAGTAATGCGTTATTGTGAACAATTTTGACGTTTGGTATGATTTGATGTAACACCTTCTTAATCCAATGTATTCCAAATGAGTTTTAATTTAACGTATACACAAAGGAATTGACTGTTTAAATCGAGTGGATTTTGTAAATGTAAACAAAGCATTACTCTGAGTGCTTTTGAACAAAAAGAAACACCTTTCGTAGTAATAAAATCTACCTACCCCTTTCATCAAATTAAATGTTCACACCTATTTTTATTAAAAAAATATGTATACTTGTATGTGTTAAATGCTAATTAAACACAAAAACCAACAACAACAAAAACCCGTAATTTCGTTGAAGGGATGATGGCATTTAATTGGAATCTTTAAATGTATGCGTCGACTGATATTTATAAACAAATACTTTAACACACACGCACCTCCAATGACAACAAGAACAAGCAGCAGCAGCAAGACAGGGAAAACAAGTCTAACCGCCAGACCAGAGGTGTCAAATTGTTATGGTTCACAAATGGCGGTTATTTTTATAAAAAAAACGTGTGTTTTATTTTTAACTCGGAGTTAATTTAAAATGGAATAGAAATTAATGGAGAAAGGTATAAAGGGGATTTAAGACTTATGAACATTGTGTGGTGTGGAAAGATTTGAACATAACCTTTAAGGCCTCGACACATACGGTCCGTTCGCGTTACAACAATCACATGAAAACTTCAAAGACAAACTTGGCATCACTTGCACTTTTTTCATGTGGTTGTTGTTTTTAACGCTTGAGGCGACTTACGACGACCGTATGTGCCGAGCCCTTTATTATACATATCTCTAAAATTTTAGTATTTTTAAAAGAATTTTTGCAGATTTACCTATTATTTAACGATGAATCAATCAATGTGATCTACCTTAATATTGATCAGCTGATAGTAGTTTAAGTAGCAGCTGTTGTTTTAAGGATTGTTATTGTTATGATTAAGAACATATTAAGTAAACAAAATCTAGGATTAAATACCGTTATCTTTAATTATATAATATAAAAGCACGAAGATTATGAAAATAATGTCAGAAGTTCTACAGAGCCTAAACCGATTTTACATTCTACTAAACCTATAGAAGCTTTTTTATTCGAGCTGAAAAACAATTTGCACTGTTAACATGTTGTGCTGCAAAGCATATAAAACCAATAGTGCCAAGTGGCGTTTGTATGCGCCGTCAGCCTACATAAACAGGTCCTATTGAGTTAAAGCACACGCATTTATATGCTGGTCATAAGTAGACAAAGTAGGAGCATATAATTGAAGAATATGTCAGGAATCCACAGAGAAGTCGAAGAGGAAGACGCCCACTCCACACTTTGAGATGACAAATCGAAGAAGATCTTAAAAGAATCTGTGAATTCCACAATGCCAGCTTCAAGAACTCGATATCTAATGCCAGAACTAGGGGAGAAATAGGAGTTCAAGTCATGATTTGATTTTGAAAATCATCTGCAGTATTTCGACAATTTTCGACGACAGTACTATAAAAATTGATCGAGGGAAAAAAATCAGCATTGGCTCAGTCTTTCCTCATTCATGCACGTTAGTCGATGGTCAGACTAGCAAGGTTTCATGAAAACAAGTTCGTTAAAGTTTCTTTTCAAATTTCGTTAATGTCCACACACGTTAACGCGAAATTTAAGATCTTTGCGTGTCCTCTTTATTTTACCATTCGCGTTTGTTGTGTTTCTCATGTCAATAAAAACAAAAAAAGACATATGTAAATAAACCAAAAAACAACACAAAATAACTAACATTAATAATTAAATTAATATTAATAGTTAAATTTTCACTATTTCATTAATTAAATGTTTTTATTAAATATATTTATGTTTGTTTTGCTGTTAACGTTTGCTTGAGAAAATAAAAATGAAAGAAAATTGAAGAAAAAATCTTGCAACGAAGAACAAGAAGAGGCAACACAACAAACACAGAAAACCATGTACATGGGTTTCACTACTTCATACCCCTCGCCTATAAACTTGACGTCGCCATGTTGAAATCGTGCTAGTCTGACCATCGACTTAAGAAATATGTAGAAATGTATAACTACAGACTTCAATATGACCATCAACAGAAATTCTACAGAACTCGACGGATATACCCAATACAAGTAGTTGAGGTATTGGAGTTCTATTCAGTAGTTCAATAAATAAGCTGGGCAATGCGACTCTGGAAAATTGAAATCTCTGTAGCTAAGGCCATGTTTATATTATAGCCTTTTGGAGGGTTAACGTTCTTAATGAGGATTTTTTTTGACGTATACGCAAAGGAATTGACATTTGAAAGCCAGTGGGTTTGTTAAATCCGGATATATATAAACGTACTATGAAATTTGGAAAGACGAATTCAACTTCGAAAGACAAATTAAACCCTACAGCATACAATGAGTCCATAAACATGAATCCTATTCAAAATTATAAATAAATATCAGCTAGAGACGGAACGCAGAAGACCGGTGGAGAAAGTATTTCAGTCACGGGAAGGACATGCATGCTCTTCACCAATTCTAGATGGATGAGTGACTTGCACATTGAATTCTTCTGGTTAACGCCTAGACTGTGCTTGATTAATCAAGGATTTTAGCAGTGGAGATGTGCCTGCATATCGATGACATTTAAAAATACGAAAAATAATATTCTACAGTTTAAATCCGTATTCGGATTCAGAAGATAATTACAGAGCCAGAGTATAATCTTCCTATCAAAATTGCGAATATTATTCGTTAATTTGAGGATTCATAAGTGTGGGCGAGACCACTGCAAGTTTTTCTGGGAGCAATCAAAGTTGATTCAAAGACGTACGGATATGAGAAAATCACAGATCGTTCTCCCAGTATTATCCCAAAAAAGACGTCGAAACATTACCCATCGATTTGGGGATCTTGAACATCGCTCCATCTTCAATACATTATTAAGTATGAATGTGAAGATGGGAACTTAATATGTACATCAACTTGAGCTGGACCTTTACAAAGACTTCTTGGAAGGTAGAAATTTCAATTTAATTTCACATGTACCGACGTATCTAATCTGAGGTCATTTTCCTAGAAAAATTTTGCGATTCAAAGGTGAAAGGATAGACAAAAATCCTTGATGTTTCTCCTAGACCAAAAAAGCTTTCGGAACCATCCGTCGATTTGGGAATTTAGAACTTCCGTATCCTGAATGCGATATTTAGGAAAGTGGTAAATTAAAAGTCAATTTCAAGACGTGAGGAAAGTAAAGAGAGCTACGATGTTAAAGCCTCGGTACATAAGCGGCTGGCTTTCTTGCTTAAGTTATTACAGGTAAAAGACTAAAACGCAAAGGGCAAATTAGTTCGAGGATTGCTGTTCTTTTTTCCTTTACCAGAAATGACTGAAGTCAAAACTCAATAGATTTTTGTTGTTTATTGTTTCCGCTTCGTTTTCTTGGTTAATTCATTTCTGGCAATAGAATAAAGAACGGCACGAACCAAATTCTAAATAGGTTGCTGTGCAATCACCCTAAAGTATCGGCCTTAGTGACGACTTACAAAGGATTTGTTGATCCAGACATGGTCGGACCTTGAATGCTCTGAAGAAAATCAAGAAGAAATCCAAAAGTCTCAGTACATTAGCAGCATGGTATTCTTGCTTAAGTTATTTCTGACGAAAGAAAAAGGAAAGGCAGAGCCAAATTCGAACTAAGTTGGCCTTTGTTTTTTTATTCTCTCTTCAAAAGAGACATAAGAAAGAATGCATGCCGCTTATGTACCGAGGCCTTAAAAGGATGCATGGCAATCTTGCTTAAGTTATTTCTGATAAAAGAATAAAGGACTGCCGAGCAAAATTCGATCTAAGTTGCCCTTTGACTTTTATCAGAAATTACTTAAGCAAGAATACCAGCCGCCACTGCCACAAGTTGGCTACTTTCTGCCAACCTGAAAAGAATTTCTTGTAGTGCCGACAGAAAAACAGTCGGGAAAGCTGGACCATATGTTAACCTATGAGGGAGTTTTGTGTCAAATTCGATACTATTTGGATATTGTTTGAGATTTTTTCGCCTTCACTTCGTACTTAAGACACAACTTTTGACTTATGATGACAAAAATCCCAGCCTTTATGGTCTGATATTATTCGTCAGAAACAATTCCAATCATTCCACAGATCTGTCATAACGAAGCTTTTGTTATTCAACCTATTCATGAAGATAGCTAATCAAATGCTGGCTCTTTCTTTAATGTTTTCAATGGCTGTCCCTTGACGTTATTATACATACGCCCTACATAAAAGTGAAACATGCTCTGAATATTCTTCTCATGCTAGAAACTCTCTATCGTTTTTATGCTTTGTGTCATTTATGCTATAAAATGTTTTGGAATTTGATTAGCGCGAAATAAAAGAACCGCCGACTTTGGTAGGATGCCTTAGAAATTAGCGCTTTTCTAGCTTTGAACTAAGCCGACTTCTTTAAACTGCCTTTGCATGGTTAGTACTTCAAAAAGCTCCTACTTATTGTCATGTGGATACTTCCTTTAAACCGCAAGCATGTATTTAGGCTGGCGGTTGCCTTTTTAGTGTCTTGTCGTATGGTAATTCTCTTTAAACCCAAAGTATACTTTTAGTTGGCCGCTGTTGTTTTTATTTCTTTCTATTCATGCATGGCGTTCTATGCATAAGGCTTATTAGAGTTGCCACTTGGTTGGCTTTTAGTTATAAAGTGAAAACCTCTAGCCAACATATCTTAACGAAAAAACCAAGTTACATGAATGCATTCTATGTAAATAAGAAGAGCGAATTATGTATTCATAAGCTTTATAAGCTTATTTTGTTAGGGGCGGCATTGTTTCTAGACAAAATACACAAGAAAAACAACAAGAAGAAGACTTTAAGAATGGCAACAGTCTTGAAAAAAAGAAACGCACACACAAAGGTCTTGAGAAATCTATGAACGGATGAGTAAAGCCACCATACGGCCTGATGGCCATATGCAGGGACCATTTCAAAAGGTCTTGGTTACAGTTAGGAGGCAAAACCAAAACCGACCCTATGTATATATGCCTTTCTCCCACACACATGTGTGTATCTTTCCCCTCTCCTCCCACTTCTCTTTACTGTGTATTTTAACAAAATGTTGCATTTGAAGTGTTGTTGCATCTTAGATAGCTAAGTTAGCCCACTTGTGATAGAATGTGGTTGAGGCAATTTTTTCCACATACAAAAATATATACATAAATACACATGTGTGTATATATGTATATATGTATATTTGCCATGTAAATCTGTATGTATGATAAATGTCTGTTTCTTCGTCTTTTTTCTTTGTTTGACATTGAAGAAACCACCGGCATTGTTTTGTGCATGGCTAGCTAGGCTGGCGCCCCCAAATGTTACCTTTTTTTTCATTTTGTTTCTTATTGCCTTTCTTAGAGTTTTTTTTTTTGCATTTTGTTTGGATCCCGCTTTTATATATGTTTGTAAGCTTGTATCTTGTATTTCTTTTGTCTTTGCGTCAAGTACATCCAATGGATGGGTTAAAAAATGTCTAAGAGTTCTGCACAGAGTGCATGAAACCAAAAGAGGCAACTGCAACATCTTATATCATACCCAGACACACACCCAACAAGAGCAGCGACAAAAAAAACAAATGACAAAAGCCCGTATATGCACTAATTAGCTTGAGATCTTGAGTGTAAAGCTAATCAAGAGGTAGGAGGAGGTTGGGGAAATTTCAGGAAATTGCATGCAGTCTGAAAAGGAGAGCAGTTTGATGTGCCTTTAGAATGGAGAAGAGATGTGCGGTAAACACTTCAAAAAATAAATGATTTTAGTATCAGATATTAAAAAAAATTACATATGTATCTCCTGCGATCACTAGACAAGTAGAACTGTTTTGTAATTTTTAAAAATAGCTTATAATGACATTGGCGGCAATTCCAGTCCTCAAACTATTCAAAAGAACATTATATTTCTTTATCTTAGTAGGACCCTATAGAAAGCAATCTCGAAGAATCAATCTTACTCCTATCCGCCACACCGATCATCTTAATATCGGTTAAAATTTCGTTGTCTGTATCCAGGGATAATCACATTTCTGTAACTTTTAGCAAAAGTCTGTATTGATATTGGGGACAGTCGCAGTCCTCAAACTACTCAAAAAACACACATTTTTATCTAACAATAGTTGGGCAGTAGCTGTCCCCAAACTATTCGGAAAACATAGTCTATTAAGGTCTACACAAGAAAATGTGTGCCCATCTCAACGGGAATATTTTTTTTATATCGGATACCTTATTTCTGATTTTCTGATACCTATATTCTGAATCTACACGATATCAGCTTCATGCTGGCCCTGACTACAAAACCCAAGAGGCTTGTCGTCTTATATTTATTCAACATTCCGATCAAATAATAGTTAAGGAGAATTCATTAAAACTTTTAAAAATATGTGAATTCAAAGGAAGCAATTGAACCTAATGAACCTTCTTCCGCTCTAAAACATTCATTTTGAAACCCGTACCATTTTGCCATCGATATGCGAAGCAGTTGAATCTGTTTAGGCACACAAGAAAATGTGTGCCCACCTCAACGGGAATATTCTTTTCTTTATATGGGATACCTCATTTCTGATTTTCATTTTGAAACCCGTACCATTTTTCCCATCGATATGCGAAGCAGTTCAATCTGTTTAGGCAATTTATACGATATCAGCTTCATGCTGGCCCTGGCTACAAGACCCAAGAGGCTTGTCGTCTTATATTTATTGAACATTCCGATCAAACAATAGTTGAGGAGAATTCATTAAAACTTTTAAAAATATGTGAATTCAATGGAAACAATTGTACCTAATGAACATTCTTCCGCTCTTAAACAATAATTTGAAATGCTTTCCAGACAAAAGTTCTCCACTTATTTGTCGCTTTAAAAAGCATAACAAACATTTTTGTGGAGAAATATTTATATAGACATTGCATTTGAAACTATGCCAACAATTCCAATTTTCTTATTCTCGATCTGCGAGCCCGTTCAATCTGTTTCCGTAAGATATTCCACATCAGCTTCATGCTGGCCCTGGCTACAAAATCCCATGGCACTTGTTTTTAAGTATAGTCTTCAAAATAATAAAAAATAGTTTTCGAATGTTTTTGGAAATATCTCCAAATTCATTTCGCATTATGAAACCATGCCACCCCTTATACATTTCTCTTCAGTTTCATACTGGACAGACAGTCAGAAGGACTAACTGAATCTTGATTCATATTACATGCCACTAAACTAATGGGTCCTAGAATTCCAAAGAAATAATACGTTGAATCTGAATTCAGTATGTTGACCAGACTTTTTCGACTCGACTTCTAAATTCACAATCAATCTCTTGGTGAGACGATAACCTTGGAGCCGGTTGAATTTACTTACGAAATCTAGTCGTCTTTAGCTCACACGGACGATTGAAGGAAGAAAAATCGGAACTTAACTAGCCAAGAAGCTTAAGTGACTTCAAATTTTAGAAAAAAAAATCATTGGTTCCAAATAAAGATACTGTCCATGTCTGGGAAAAGATTTTAAAACTCAACTATCTACGCTTCGTTTTGAGTCTTGACTACAGATACTGTCCATGTCTGGGAAAAGATTTTAAAACTCAACTATCTACGCTTCGTTTTGAGTCTTGACTACAGGTGAATTTGGATTTAAATCATCATCAGGGTCATCCCAGCGATTTCTATGTTTTGGTGAGACGATCATGTTGGACTCTGTTGAACCTATTTATGAAATCTACTCGATTATAGCTTCATAAAGAAGGCTAAAGGAAGGAAAATCTGAACTCAAGTTTCCAAGAAACTAATGAGACCTTGAATTCTAAAAAAAGAGTCTTGGGAATCGATTCACCCCAAATGAAACCATTAGAGAAACGATATCGAAAATCCTAAATGAATCTGATTGCAAAGAGAACTATGAAACTTTTGAATTCCAAAAATATTATTTGAGTCAACTACACGCTTCGTCTTGAGTCTTGACTACAGGTGAATCTGGATTTAAATCATCATCAGGGACATCGCAGCGATTTCTATTTTTTGGTGAGACGATCAAGTTGGAATCAATCTATTTATGAAATCTACTCGATTATAGCTTCATAAAGAAGGCTAAAGGAAGGAAAATCTGGACTCAAGTTTCCAATAAACTAATGAGATCTTGAATTCTAAAAGAAGAGTCTTAGGAATTGATTCACCCCAAACTAAACGATATCGAAAATCGTAAATTGATTGCAAAGAGAACTATCAAACTTTTGAATTCCAAAAATCTTATTTGTGTCGATAAAACTTACGCTTCGTTTTGAATTTGAATATAAGTGGATCTGTATTTAAATACAAAACATACCACAAAGATATCTAAAATACTAAATTAATCTGACTGGGGCTTTTGGAATACCAAAAGTGATATTTCAGGTGCAACATGTAGAAAAGAATTCGATATCTTGCTGTAAGACGAGATAAATACATCCTAGAGAAATTTATTGGCGCATTAAAATTGAAACATCTTCTTGTAATGTCTTTAAATGCCAAATTAATTCTGTGTTTGGACTGATTCCAAAGTTATTTACCTTTCGAATTCCAAAAAAAAAAAAAAGAGGATATTGTTATGAATCGAATCTCCTCACGTAAGACCATTGGTTTCGAATAAAAACACGGTCAATGTCTAGGAAAAGTTTCAGAAACTCAACTATCGGTTCAGCGCTTTGGTTTGAAGTTTGAATACAGGCGAATCTGCATTTAAATAGAAAACATGACACAAAGATATCTGAAATGCTAATTGAATCTGATTGCAAGATACTATGAAATTCCAAAAATAATATCTAGGTGTATGAGGAGAAATGTATAGGGGCATTAAAATCGAAAACTTCTTCTTGTGATGCCTATAAAAGACCAAATTGATTCTGTATTTGGACTGATCCCAAAGTTACTTATCTCTCGAATTCCCAAAATAAAATTCGAGGATATTGTTATGAATTGTATCTCCAGAAATAAAGCCATTGATTTCGAATTAAAACATGGTTAATGGCTAGGAAAATTTTCAGAAATTAAACTATCCGTTCAGCGCTTTGGTTTGAAGTTTGAATACAGGTGAATCTGCATTTAAATCCAAAAATGCCACAACGACAAATGAAGTCCTAAATGCATGGAATTTCAAAGGGGGACTATGGAACTTTTGAATACCAAAAGTCATATTTGAGTCGCTGAACGTCTAGATAAGTTTTCTAAAACTCAACTATTCGATCTACACTTCGCTTTCAATCTTAAGGCACTGCATCCTAGTCGAAAATTTCCAATATTTTGCTATAAGACGGGATGAATACGTCCTAGAAAAATATATTGACACATTAAAATTGAAAACAAGTTCTTGTGGTGCCTTACAAAGGCAAAATAAATCTGATTTCGACTGATCCCAATATACGTCTCAAATTCCCCAAAAAATTGTTATTCAGAAGAATTTTGATTGGACAAAGTCGTTTTCCCGCTCAAAATAAAAACCTTTAGCAAAATTGACGCAAATGTGTATCCAAGTGATTTTAAATCTATTTGGTGATATAGTTTCGAGATTTACTATGTCCGATTCGAATTTAACCTTTACATTCCTAAGTCAACGTCGAACAACTATAATCTTTTAGTCAAACCAATTCTTTCAATGTCTTTTTAAAGCTGCAGCCCAGGTGTGCGCTGGCTGACATTTTCTACGGCTAATATTGGACATATTGGTGTGATTTTAAAGCCTAAAAATCTCAATACAGACAGTTTTTAGGCATGAATTTGAATTGTCATATCAAATTAATTCGCATTGTTTCAGGGCATTATGAAGAGGCATCATAAAGAACTCCTTGGAGACCAAAATCATACATATTTCTGAAAATTTTTAGGAATGAATTTCAATTGGGATGAATTGAAGCGTCATGATATCAGTACGAAACTGGATTCGGACAATTATCAAATACATAGGCACTTCTAAAATAAAAATTGTGTGGTTTCCAGTCAAAACAATCTTCATAAGAAACTCCTTGGATCCCAGAAATGATAATTCGATAAGGGTCAAACAAAATTCTCATGTATCGTTTGCCCCACTTTGTGTAAATATTTTAGAAATGACTTTCAATTCAAGTGCTAATCAATTTGGAGCGATTGGAGAGCTCCTGAAGCCTACACAAATCTCAATTCAGTCAAATCAATTGGGATGAATTGAAGAAATAATGAAGCCAAGAGAATTCTAGATTCAAACAGTTTTTTTAGGAATAAATTTCGAGTCGGATATAAAATTAATTCGAAGTGATTGAAAGCGTCATGAGATCTACACGTGTTTGAATTCCTTCTAATCAAAACAATCTTCATATTTTGTTGGAGATTAAAACTTGGACGCCTAAAGGAAACACTGAAATGTGATATATAGTCTATTTGGTGCAAATATTCTTAGAAATTAATTTCAATTACGAATCAATTTTGAATAATTTGATGATTTACACAAAGCCTATATAATTCTGAATCCGGGGAGTTTCTTAAAAATAAATTTCCATTCTCGTACAAAATTCATTCGTTTGCATTCAAGGCATTATGAGATCTACACGAATCTGAATTTGGACAGTCACTGAACTATCGATCAAACTCTAGGATCGCAATAATGACATTTCTAGATGGTTCCCAGGTAAAACATCCTTCATATTTTGAAGAGACCGAAAACTCGGTGAACTTTGCAAAGTTCAAAAGAAAAATTCCAAAAAAGATCATTGGATCTGAACGAATCTGAATTCAAACAAATATCAAAACGGACTTCTATAACTTATAGTCAAAAAATCTTCATATCTTGTTGGAGATTAAAAAATTTAAGGCTTTAATGAATCTGATATACGAGTATTTTAAGGTTCACTTGTTTCAAATACTCTTAGAAAAGAATTTCAATTCTTACACCAAATCAATTTGGATGGATTCAACTTATAACGAATTTGAATTCGGACAGTTTCTTAAAAGTAGATTTAAATTTCCTCACAAAATTACACACACACGAATCTAAATTCTGAACGAACTACCGAAGAAACTCTTGGATCCCAACAATTATTATTCGAGAGGGTTCCTAGTTAAAACTTCGTAGCGTGGAAAAGATTGGTGGAAGAATTGGTTGAATTTGAAAATTTCAGGGGAAGAGTTCCTTAAATAGACATCCTTTTGGTTTGGTAATAAGTTCATTTCAAAATTGTGACATTCTTCTTTTAAAGTTCAGGATTTGCAGTGCAAATCAATTGCCTACCTAATACTTTACTATTAAATCCCAAAATGTAAAAATTAAAAACACTTCTAAACTTACCCGCAAATTGTGTACCAAAATGCTGTTGAAAGTGGCCGCGAAATTCATGCGGTGTACTAAAACCCGGCGGTAGAAATCCCCTGAGATAAGCGGCTGCAGCCAGCGTTGTCATGTGATGATGATGAGCGGCCACATTTAGCGGTCCAGCATGATCGGCAGCATAACCGGCGGCCGCATAAAAATTCGCTGGATTAAACACGGGCAATTGGACATGGGCAGCGGCGGCTGCAGCTGCTGCTGCCGCCGATAAACGGGTTACATCCGGTGAAATGGAACGTGAATCTCGATGACGTCCCGGTGTTGTTGTTGAGGAGGCAGGTGATATGGGGGCAGCATTTGTACAATCATTAGGTGTATGGGCTGGTGGGGGTGATGAGGTGGATAAACGTTGTTGTTGTTGTTGCCCCTGGCCCTGGGCGGAAAGATGTTGCGATGATGAATTATTGTTACCGGCCGATGACGATGAGTTGTGTCCCGAGGAGGGTGGAGGTGTACTAACACTGGGAGGCAGGGCTGCAGCGGCGGGATGTTGATGCAAATGTACTGGATGGGCATAGCCGGCGGCTGCTGCAGCTGCTGCTGAACCAACACCTAGGCCCAAAATTTCTTGTATGGCAAATGGGGTACGCATTTTGGTGGCTTGCATTGCTGGCTAGTTTTTAAATTTGAAAGAAAATTTTTGTTGTTTTTGCCGACGGCAAAAAAATTGGTTCCTCACAATTTTTCTTTTGTTTCAAACTAGCACAAAAACTCTTAAAATCCAATTGATCGTTTAAAATTGTTGTAAAATTTCCATAATTTTTTAGTTTGATTTTGTTTATATGTATTTATTTTTAATAATTTATTTATTTTTGATAACTTGTTCAAATTTCACAGTGTTTTTCATAGCTTGTCTTGGGGCTTTGCAATTTAAAAATAGCAATGCCTACTTTTAGGCTTTTGTTATATTTTACACTTGTTGTCGTAACTTTTGTTTTTTTTTTTTTTGTATTTTTAGTCACTTCTATTGATTTTTTTTTATTAAATATTGCACTTTTTAATTTTTATTTTTTTTTAAGAAATTAATCTCCGCACGTGTTTTTTTCCATTGAGTGGCGTTCTTTGTTGGTTTTTTGTTCGTTTTGTATGTTTTTTTTTCAATCCTAAAAAATCGCGTATTTATGATTCTGCGACACTTGATTTTCCGTTATGCCTCAGAGCTGTGTAGCAAAAATTCTTGCTCAGCTGTGTTAGTTGTTTGGTGGAGTGTTGTTCTTTTTGAACTGACTGTTATTTGTCGTCATTGATTTATGTATGAATGTGACACGACGACGACCACGGACGATTACAAACAACGTTTTGTTATGCTCAAAGTACCAAAATGAACTGAAGCCATACAACTGAACAGAGCTCGCAAAAAGAGTCGCCGTCTCATCATCCATCCATTCATGATGATGAGTAGATGTGAAACAAATCCCCCGCATACAAAAGAAAAACGCCATATTTACCCTTAAATGAAACACACAGCAATCCATAGCAATCCAAGCCAATCCTTAAGGTTAGAAAGAAACAACATGATAAGGCTATTACCTTTTAACTAATCAGAATTCTCATAACGCACTAAATAATAATAATGACAAGAGAGAGGGGCAATTTGTACATCACAACTCATGGCATAATTTCCAATTAGATATCTCAGGAAAGTATCTGAGAGATACTTTGATGAGATATATATTCCCATACAAAGATTCTAATTTGTCCCTTAACGGTTAGATACCGTTACCTATCTCTTTCTCTCTAACCTCACAATATATGACATTGTACCACTCTTTTCTTATTGCAATTCCAGTAAAAATTCCCCTTAAATGGCTCAATTCCATTTAGAATTTCATTCTCTTCGGAAATTATCTCAACTGAGCATTGAAATCGTCAATGGAATAAAAATTCTTTCTTTCTTCTTGACAAAATCATGCCATCTTTTTTACTCTAATCGAATCTCTATGCACTGGAAATACATTAAACCTTGTCGCACAAGTGCGAAAGAGCTAGCAAATGTTTAATTTGATTATGCTGCTTCCGTAGTAGTATAACCCGTATCATTATTATTTTATTAACAACCATCCATCCATTCATTCATCTGCTTTGCCGAATAAAATTTTTTAGCCGCATAACTGGCATTCAGTTTTGCTAATAATTTGCCGTTGTTTTTTAATTTTTTCTTTTCGCTGTGGAAGAGATCTCTTTAATTCAGTTTTGATTAATTGAAATGATAATTTAAAGAGCAAATACAATAAATTAGAAATTTAGTAATAATGGAATTTTTGTTGTGCGTAATAAACAAATAATTGGAATAATTTGTGCAATGAAAAAATTAATTTAACTTATGGGAAATCGTTGTGTATGATTGTATAAAATATGACAGTTAAAAAATAATAAATATAAAGTACTGTACTACACTTATAAAGGATTAAAATACTTACAAAGGAATAAAAAATTACCAACCCATGCCAAGGATTTTTTTGTTTTTCGCTGCTTATGCGCATATTTAGTGTAAATTGTTTTTCTTCTTCAGGCGTCAAGGAAATTCCAGATTTATTTACAGAAAAAATTACATGGATTGAATTGAAAAGTTTTGGATTTTATTTTTGTTTCAAGGATTGTGGCTCTTACCCCCATTATTACAAGTCTTCTTATGTTATATTTTGGATGTACCGAACAGATTTAGAGCGTTCCGCTCAACTTAAAGTTAAAATTGATAATTGAATTTCAAGGAGGAGCTTCTTGGCATTAACTTTCAATGAAAAAAATGTATTTTTAATACCTCCAAATTGGTTTAGTTTGCGTTTTCAAATCCATCAGATAGTAAAAGAACACAAATAATAATGGCCCTTAGTTGTATAAAATAAATGGTGTCAAAAATATGGGGATTTCTGAGCGAAATCGGACACTTTTTCAAAAAGAGGTTTTTGATTTCATTTATTTTTTGCTGTGATGATGCTGCTCATCTGCAAAACATTTTAGTATATTTTCAGATTTTTTTTTTTTTTTTGATTGAAGGTTCCTGATATTTCGCTCCTCGAAAAAGTCGAATTCTGTAAAAATTATATGCAAAATTATATGTAATGTTATTAAATACAACGTATTATTTTTTTTTTGGTAAAATAACATATTTTGCACAGTTGTATATAGGAAAAACTTTAGTGACAAATTTTTAAAAATTTAGAAAAACTAGTAATTATGCAAATCCGACTACCAAATAGGACTTAAAATATTTGTAATTAATCCTAGTTTAATACAAAAAAGTTCCAGAAAATCGAGGAGTGCAATCATTGATAAAAAATGATTTTAAATATTAAATCGTGAAAATTGCATCCAAGCCCCCTATGCAAATTTTTCTTTCTATTTTTTATTAGATAGCTGATAAGAAAATAAAAAATACAATAAAGATTTTTCTATTTGGATCAATATTAAAGAAGTTATGACTTTTTGACTTTTTCAAGGCGTTATATCTCTGGAACCTTTTGTCAAAAAAATCTGAAAATATACTAAAATGTTTTGCTGATGAGCTGCTTCACCACAGCAAAAAGTAAAAGAAATCAAAAACCTCATTTTAAAAAAGTGTCCGATTTCACTCAGAAATCCCCATATACCTATTAGGAAGGGACGATTTGTATGGAAGAGAAAACTAGAGTTGGGTAATCTAGTTCCTTGTACGAGTTCCAAAACGTATGAGTAACATCATGAAATATCTTCTTCTTTATTTACTCATCCGTTATCCGAATATAAGTGATCGTACAATTCATTTTGTTTTTTAATATTTATCGCATTATATTTATGTTATTGTATAGTGGTTGTCAGCTCTCTGTGTCTTGCAGCATTCAGCACATCAGTTTCATCGGTATAACCTGTCCAATCAATGATGTTTTTGAGCCAGGATGTTTCTTTTCTTCCTCCAGCACGCCTTCCATCAATTTTTCCTTTTAAAATTGCTTGTAAAATATTGTATTTGTTGTTCCTTAATACGTGTCCAAGATACGTTATTTTGCGCCTTTTTATTGTTGTTATTAATTGTCGGCTTACATTCATCCTTCTTAGTACTTCGTCATTAGAAATTTTCGCAGTCCATGGTACTTTCAGTACTCGCCGGTAAATCCACACTTCGAAGGATTCCAATTTTCTTTCATCAGAGGATTTGAGCGTCCAAACTTCTGTTCCATATAGCAGCACCGAACAAACATAGCATTTTATAAAACGTACTTTCGTTGTTACGTTTATGTCATGGCTTTTCATAAGTTTTTTGTATTTACAAAAAGCATCTCGCGCCATCTCTATACGACTTTTAATCTCTTTCGAGGGATCCCATTGGTGGTTTATCAGTATCCCTAGATATTTAAAAGATCGCACTCTTTCTATTGCTGTACCTTGTACTTTTAAGGTGACATCTGCATGGCCATATATTTCGTCTTCTTCATGTTGATTTTAAGGCCATATTTCTCACTTACACGTGCAAGTTTCTCTACAAGTTTCTGGAGACCGGATATGCTTCCAGCCAGTAACGTGGCATCGTCCGCATACCTTATGTTATTGACTATTTTCCTATGTATTTTTCTTCCGACGTTTTCTCCTTCTAGCGTTTCTTGGAATATTTTCTCTGAATATACATTGAATAATAAGGGAGATAGAAGACAGCCCTGTCTAACACCCCTTGAGATGACAATTTCTTTTGTTGGTTCTCCACTTACTTCAATTCTTGCCGACTGATTCCAATAGAGACTTTTTATGCACATAAGTTCATTGTCTTGCATTCCTATATCATGTAATATTTCCATTAATTTATCGTGTTTGACGGTATCGAATGCTTTTTCGTAGTCAATAAAACGCATGAATACATCTTTCTGGGCATCCCTACATTTTTGTGTTATAATTTGGATGCAGTATAATGCTTCTCTTGTACCCATTCCTTCTTTAAACCCAAATTGGGTATTTCCCATGTGTGCTTCACATATTTTGTATATTCTACTATGAATAATTTTTAGAAATATCTTCAAGGCATGACTCATTAAGCTAATGAGTCTGAAGTCACTGCATTGTTTTGCATTATTTTTCTTGGGTATTGCGATGAAGGTTGATTTTAGCCATTCTTCTAGATAGTCTCCAGTGTTGTATATGTAGTTAAAAAGGTTGACTAGTGGGTGTATATTGTTGGAATCAATAAGTTTCAGTAATTCTGATGGGATTTCGTCCGGTCCTGTAGCCTTTTTGTCTTTCAATGATTTTATAGCGCCTTCTACGTCGCCCTGCGTTATAGGCGTCCCTCTTCTTGGAATTTCCGAAACATCCTCATAAGGTGATCGTTCGCTATCAGTAAAAAGATTGGTAATATATTCCTCCCATATCTGCTTCCTTCCCTCCAAGTCAAAGACAGCTTCATTGTTTTTGTTAATTAGAACTGGATTCGTTATTTTCTTTCCATATACTCCGGCGGCTTCCTTTAGCTTCTTGTGGAGGTTAAAATCATCGTGTATACTTTGTAGAAATTAAATTTCCTGGCATTTGGCATTCAAATTAGCATTTTTGGCTGTTCGGGTCGCACATCGTATCTCCTTTTTTATATCCCAGTATTTTTCATAGTTTTTATTTCTGTATTTGCTTCGCTCATTCCATAGTTCTCGAATATCGTCGGTAATCCATTCTTCTGTTCTTGATGATGTTCTCTTTCCCAGAGTGATCTTTGCAGTCGTGTTTATAACATCTTTCACCTTGTTCCACAATGCGTGCATATTTTCTTCATTCAACTGTTGTAATTGCCAATTATATTGTTTAGCAGCTCATGTTTGATTGCCGAGTCTTTAAGTTTTTCAATATTCATTTTATTTTGAGGCTGTTTTGTCCGATTTGATGCGAGCTTAATTCGTATATTTGCGACGAGTAAGTTGTGATCCGATAGCACATCTGCTCCTGGGTAGGTCGAACATTTTGTAACACTGGAGAAATATCTTTTATTTATTATTATTGGGTAGTCTATTTGGTTTCTCACAATTTGGTTTTCATTGTCCTGTGGGGATTTCCAAGTGTATAATCGTCTGGGATGTAGGGAAAAGTACGTATTGGTCACTTTCATACAAAATTGCACTAGTCTATCTCCTCTCCTCTGACAAAATTGCACTAGTCTATCTCCTCTATCATTTCGTTCGCCTAGGCCATATTTTTCCGTAACATTTTCAAATTATTGGTTTCCGACCTTGGCATTAAAGTCGCCTTGTATTATTGTTATTTCGTGTTTTTTTGTCATCTTTAGTAACTGAGCAAACATTATAAAATTCTTCGACTTGTATGATATTAAAATTTAGCGGTTTTCCGCTTATTTTTAACAACATTGTCCTGCCTGACTTTGGAACAAATCCCGTGACACAGGCCGCTATATGATTTTTAACAATAACTCATACTCCTCTTCTGTGAGCACCCTCCTGGTTTCCTGAATGATAGACCGTCATATTTTCTGATCTGAAATCACCGCAATCCGTCCACCATGTTTCGCTGACACCTAAGATATCAATTTGGAGTCGGTTCATCTCGCTTATTGTGTTATGAAGTTTTCCACTTTCGTAAAGACTTCTCACATTCCAAGTTCCAATTACAAGTTTTTGTTTAGTTTTACCTCCGGGGATTCTTAGCACCCTCTGATTGCCGGAGACTGAGGGCCGTTTGTTTTGCGTTGTATTGTTCATGTTTTGTACGGTTTTCAAGGGATTATACATCAGTGGTTTCCCCTTGCCTTCTGATGGGTTTATAGTTTCCTTCTATATTTCAGCCGCTCCACTGGAGTACAGACGCTGCTTGCTGCCGCCGAATCTCGATCAGACGCTGCCTTTTTCCTTTTTTTTGGTTCGCCCCGATATTTTATTTTTGCGGTACCCGCCATATCTGGTGAGCGTTCCCCTATCCACCACCTGGAGGGGCGTCCGATGGGAGAAAAAAGAAAGAAAAAAAAAAACTCCGCACGGAATCATGAAATATAAAGTGTAATATTAAGTATTGGAACTGCGAAGTGAACGAGATAGTTCCATATAGTTCCTTTGGCACAACTCTAGAAAAAACCTTAATAGGCGCGTCGCGTTTCTGATTCCTGGGATTGTACTGAGCAAAAAAGTCTACAACAGCATATGTCTAAGGTGAAAATTGAGCCTCCCGCTTTTGACTTGAAATCTTTATCCACTATTTTGGCTATTTTGGCATATAACAACTAAACAAACCATCGAGATTTTTGATCCAAAACTAATAGGAAAATTGTAGCAAAGACAATTATTAAGAACTCTCTCACAAGAAGAATTTTTGCTACACAGCTCACAAAAAGCATTGTAACGCATTGAAATAATTGTCGTAAACCTATACTTATATATGGGATTTGAGAATTTTTTAAAAACCACGGGAATGACAGTAGTTCCACAGAAATTACATTTTTTCCTCTGCATTTCTAACAATATTTTTTGAGGGTGCATGTTGTATTTGATGGTATGTTTAATAATTATACAATAAATTTATTAAATAATTATCATAGATTGAATAATATCAGATTAATATTGAAAATGTCCGTGGTTAGAAAATACCCACGGTAATGAGCACATAGTAATAAAGGAAACATGACTATTCTTGGATTTAAATGTGCAAATCTTAATTTTTTTATAAAATATAAAAAATGAACATACCTATACCATCAATTTGGAAATTATAATATAAATAACGGAAAGAAGACCGCGGGTTATTTTAAAGGCACCTCGTAGCATTTTCTTGTTTATATCCTCAGCATTTATGCTAAGGGTATAAGCCGCCCCCACTTCCGATATGTCTGAGGAGCCTTCTTTACCAAAAGGCGAAACCAGTCATGTCACATAGTGGTGGGTGTGTGGGTTCGAGTCGTCGGCTTTCCTTTTTCAGATGCATTATTGATAATAAAGCTCGATTTCCAACGAGAAATTAATTAAAAACGAGAAATTAATTAAATTATATTTGGTTTGTTTGAATAAATATTTATAGAAAATAAATACCATTTGCACATGCAAAGTCATTAAAAACAGTCTGTAACTTTCGCAAATTCGTTACCAGTGATCCCATATTCTCTTGTCCCATAGGTACAATAAATATAAATATAAAATTCGCGAGTTTGTAAAGAAAAACAAAAAAATTAAATATTTTCAAAGGTGCATTAAATGCCCTTAAATGTCGCGGTTTGATAACAAATTTGGTCCGGAATGGTTTGATATTGATTTTAAATAAGATTAAAACTATTAATAAGTTATTACGAAAAACGTATACGTCATTATAACAAATAAAATTAAATAATGCATTACTGAACTTCAATCCATTTGAAACTTTTTTCGCGGTAAAGAAAAAATGACACCGTATTTCATAGTAGTTTTTCATGTTCTACACGGCTATGCGGTGTTATTTTTGATATTTGCAAAAATTGCAGAAAAGTTATAACTCTATATACACGTTTATACGGGCAAAATTTGCCTCGTCGAAATAATGGTTTTAGACCCCAAGTATGTATATTTGGACGAAATCCGTTTCAGATAATTTGGAGTCGATTTAGCAATGTCCATCCGTCTGTTCGTCTGATTGTCTGGCTGGCTGGTGCGCACTATAACTCTCGAACGGATGAGCCAATTTGGTCCAAAATTTGGTTTCGTAATATTTTGTCCAAACTTAGTTTATGTTCAAAGATGGGCCATATCGGTCCACTCCTTCAGGCACCTCCCCCACAAAAGTTCAAAAATGTTCGGAAATTTGTGCGCATGATAACTCTTGAAGGCAGTAACCGATGTGGTCCATACTATGCACATGGTGAAATTTCTATCAGGCATAGATGAGGTTCCAATATGAACTCTAACGGTCGAAAAAGTTCAGTTTAGGACCTGCTCTCCGATGGTTTAGATTTTTATTATAGCAACTTGTATTTACTGCCCCCATTACGACAAAACAAGTTTCATCAAGGGCAAGTCCATACTTCCTGAGAAAAGAGTCCGAAAGCTGTAAAAACCCCAACGGTACCATGTGTAGTGGTTGGAGCGCTCCATACCTCTCGAACGGATCGGCCGATTCGATCAAAAAATTGGCTTTCATAAAATTTTGTCCAATTTTAGTATAAGTTCGAAGATTGGCCATATCGGTGCACTCCTTCAGGTACATCCCACACAAAAGTTCAACACTTTCCGCTTAAATGTTGCGCACGACAACTTTGAAAGGCAGTAACCGATTTGAGCCATACTTTTCATATCGTAATATCTCTACGGGACATAGATCAGGTTTGAATATGAACTATATAGGTTCACTCCTTCGAGTACCTCCCACATAAAATTTGGGAAAAGTGCAGTTTGTGGCCTGCTCTCAAATCGTTTTGCTTCTTTTTGTAACAACTTGTATTCGCTGCACCCATTACAGGGGTAAGTTCATTCTTTGTGAAAAAAAAAATTCCGAAAGCTGAAAAAACCCTATGGCGTCATGTGTAGCGGCTGGAGCGCATGATAACTCTCGAACGGATTCGCCGAATCGGTTCAAACTTTGGGTTTCGAATCCCTTTGATTTTCTTGTAACAACTTGTATTCGCTTTCCCAATTACGACGGTACTTGTTTTTTCGGGGGCAAGTCCTTACTTCTTGAGGTAATGATCCAAACGCTCCAAAAAGTCTGGCGGCACCAACTGACCTGGGTAGTACGTAAGATAATCCTCGATGGTAGAAACCGATTTGGTCCAAACATTGTACATCTTATTATGTAGAGGTCAGAAGTATTGTGTGTTACTTCTTTTTTTAGGTCTGAGGCTGAGGATATTTCTTTGTCGGCCAAGCCAACTGATACGTTTTTACTTGTTTTTTTATTTTTCTCTATAAACATTGTAGATTCATAATCTGCAAAAACTTCCCAGATGTAAGCACCTTCCAGATAAAGTTGGTTCAACCGCATGGTGATGTTATGCAGTAATTCCTATATCTAACTGCCTCATTGATATAACTTGCATCAAGTGAGAAGTCAAGAGTTGGTTTTCAAGTTTAGTTTTCGTAAGTTGTACGAATATGCCCCTAGAATTTAGATTACTGATTAAAAATTAAATTTGAACATTTTTCCCACAAAACTTATTGCAAATTTTACACGCTAAATACTATCCGATCATTATCAACAATTATTGGCACTATCCTTAACCGAAACTATTACATCGTGCAAACATTTGTCAGTATTGAACTATAACTGCGACTTCTAGCGTGATTAAGGTTACACTACCCACAATTAAAACTGAGGGATCCCTGTATATACTAGGCTATAACTCAGTTATCTGACCACGTACATCAACATAATTAGCATTAATGGAAAGGTCAAGCGTGCCTCTCCTAAATATAACTTACAATGGTTTAGGGCCTGTTTATGTATGTCGATAAGAAAACGAATGCGGAAGAAAAACTACCAAATTTGTGTGTGTTTTTCAAATTTGTTTTTTGTTTTGAAGCAAAAGCAAATGAAATAATATTTCAAAAACTAAAGTTGGGGTGTCTTTCATGCGCACACATTTTCGTTTCGAAATACATAAACTGGAATATGGATATAGTCATTTCACTAAAAACTATACCAATTTTCACACAAAAGTTCTGGCCTATTTAACCCGCTAAATATTATCTGATCATCACGTTGAATTGCAACCTACTTCTCGGTCGTAAACCCAAACCTTACATAAAATTTCGCGCCGATCAGACTATCATTGCGACCTACAGAGCCGCTACAAAATTGAATTAAAATTTTGTTTTGGGTCCATTTCGCCCCCCTTAACATTTTACGATCATCGCCTAATACTAAAGGGGTCTATTCTGGTCTTAACCCGACCTCCATACATTTCGTGCAGATTGGTCCATAATTGTGGCCTGTAGCGTGCGTACAGTTTTTAATGGACGGTCAGACGGACACACATCTCACGGTAATGAGTATTTGCACCATGCGACCAATTTTTTTCATATAAATATGTAGAATATTTTATTTTGATTTTCGAGCCTCGTTTAAGGACATTTTGTTTTACTTATTCCTTGTATAAGAATTTAAATTTTTTCAATATTTTCAACCTTAAATGCGTCGGGACACAGAAACAAGTCTTTTCGAAATGTTCATCCATATACAACATACCAACATTAATGTCTCGATGAGGCTTCCGAAGAAGCGTATTGATGGTCGGATAATATTCAGGCAATGGGTAAAAAACTTATTTGGGGAAAAAGTCAACGTTTTATTTCAAAGCGAATATCTCCGCTTCTATAAGGGGTGCACCAAAAGCAAAACCTGACAATGAAAGTAGAAGTCAAACAACGGAGATATCGCAAAACTCGGTAATGCATTCCATTTTCATTTTTTTTAAATCACGCTACAGGTCGAAATTTTGATCGGGTCGTCATGAAATTTTGGGAGTTGAAGCCATTTGAGTTTGTTCAAGGTAATATATTATTCAGGGGTCGGAATGGGCAAAAAACGTATTTATGTGAAGAAAATTCAAAGTTTTATTCATATGCAAATATCTCTTCGTCGAAAATATCTCGCCCATGGAAAAGGAAAAGAACACCTTTACATTGATGCAAAGTAGTTTGGAGTAGGTGGTCAAATAACGGAGGTATCACAATAGTCGGTAATGTATCCCATTTTTATTAAATACTAACGATGTAGAAAAAGACGCTCATACATCCCAATTTCCAATTTGCGGAATATTATTTCCATGTCGTATATTTTGACTTCTCTTGGCCATATTCCAAGGGGAGGGCTTGATAATGAAAATAGACCATCTGAGCTTTAAAATAATACAAAATATGGCATTTGTGTAAAATATCAGAGTTATTGCAAAAGGCGCTATGCTATTCCAATTTTAATATTTTGAAGATTTTATTTTAATGATAAAACTGCTAATCAACAAGACCAGCAAAGCTTTCAATCAGTACCAAGTAAATTGTCGACAGTAGTCAAATAGAAGAATTATTAATTATTTTGATTCAGTTCTTCAGTCATCTATGTATAAAGTAGACAAATTTTTGTACGTTTGGAGATATAGCATCAAAATCGGAGGTACCTCCAAAAATTTTAGATTTTTTTATGCAAATATCTACAGAATGGTAACAGATAATGTCGCCAAATTTTGGATGTGTGAAGGAATATGGTCTAGAAATAAATTTGCCAAATTATGTTGAAATCGCTTCAGATTTGGATATAGCTCCCGTATATATTTTCGGCCGATTTCGTGTATTTTATGCATTAAACACGATATGTATGTCTGATTAGAATAAAAATTGGAATGTGTGACGGAATTGGGTCTAGAAATAAATTTTCCAAATTATATCGAAATCGGTTATTTTCCTCCGATTTCATCTATTTGACGCACCAAACACGCTATATATACCCAATTTTTATGAAAGTTGGAATGTGTGAAGAAAATTTGCCTACAAATGAATGTGTCAAAATATATTTTTCCTTATTCGGGGTAGCGAAGCGCACTGGGTTCAAATATATATGGTAAAAAATAACTTTCCTACTAACTACGATTTTTGGTATGAGGTTAAGAAACAAATTTCGGTTTCAAATTCGTTCGCGTTCACAAAATGTTTTTCAAGGACGTGGGTTCATACCCCAGCCTAGCTTAAGCTGATTTTTATTTAGTTGAAAATTTTGCCTATTAGGGCGAGTGTCTTTTTATACCCTCAGCCTTTAGGCTAAGGAGGGTATATACACTTTGATACGATGAAAATGTGCCTCATCGAAATAATGGTTTTAGACCCCAAGTATGTTTGGACGAAATGTGTTTCAGACAATTTGGAGTCGATCTAGCCATGTCCGTCCGTCTGTCTGTCTGTCTGTCCTGCTGGCTGGAGCGCACGATAACTCTCGAACGGATGAACCAATTCGGTTCAAATTTTGGCTTTCGTAATATTTTGCCCAAACTTAGTTTAAGTTCGAAGATGAGCTACACCGGTCCACTCCTTCCGGTACCTCCCCCACAAAGGTTCGAAAATGTTCGGAAAGTTTGTGTGCACGATAACTCTTTAAGCGAGTGACCGATTTGGTCCATACTTTGTATAGCGTAAATTTTCTACTAGAGTAATATGAGGTTCCAATATGGTCTCAATTGGTCCACTCCTTCGGGTACTTCCCACACAAAATTTGGGAAAAGTTCAGTTTAGGGCCATCTCTCGAATCGCTTTGATTTTTGTTTTAGCAACTTATATTCACTGCCCTCCATACGACGGTATAAGTTTCATCAGGGGCAAGTCCATACTTCCTGAGAAAATAGCATGAAAGTTGCAAAAAACCCCTATGACACCGTGTGAGGTGATTGGAGCGCAAGATAACTCTCGAACGAATCTGCCGAATCGGTCCAACATATGGCCTTAGTAATATTTTGTCCAAACATAGTTTAAGTTTGAAGATAAGCTATATCGGTCCACTCCTTCAGGTACCTCCCCCACAAATGTTCGGAAAAATTGTTCGTACGGTAACTCTTGAAGGGAGTGGCCGAATTGGTCTATACTTTACACATCCTAATATATCCACCAGATATAGGTCAGGTTCAAATATGGACTATATTGGTCCACTCCATCCGGTACCTCCCACACAAAATTTCGGATAAGTTCACTTTAAGACCTAATATCGAATCACTTTGTTTTTTGTTGAAGCAACTTGTATTCGCTGCTTCCATTACGATGGTAAAAGTTTTTTTAGGGGCAAGTCCATACTTCTTGAGCAAACAGCCCGAAGAGTGTAAAAACCCCCTATGGCACCATATGTTGTGGCTGGAGATCCACTTCCATAATGGTCAATGTCGATCCATTCCTTTTAGTATCTCCTCCGCAAAACTTTTGATATTTAATCCTTATCAAAATTTTTGTCGGTTCAAATGCCCAAAATTTTCAAAAACCCCCTAAATACATAAGTATTTTGGGAAACAATTGTTTCAATATACACAGGCTGAGGGTATATCTCTGTCGGCAAAGCCGACTGATACTTTTTTACTTGTTAATATTGATTTTAATTAATTTCTCGTTCGAGTCTAGCTTAATGACCCATGATTTTTTACAAGGGGAAAAGGAAACCGAAAATTCGAACCCGCACAACCACCATTATGTGACCGGTTCGCCGGTTCGCCTTTTACAGCTAGTTCGGTTAAAAATTCTAGCTAAAACCATCAAAATATCAAAAATCGGTAAGAACCGTTTTATGACCGGTTCGCCGGTTCGCCTTTTACAGCTAGTTCGGTTAAAAATTCTAGCTAAAACCATCAAAATATCAAAAATCGGTATCGGGGCTATAACAAAATATGGACCTAAATTAATAATTTTTGATGGAGAAGTTTTCCGACTACTGAGAACGTCAAATGTCAAATAAAAGGTAGTTCGGTCTAAAAATGCAGATAAAAACCTCTCAATACCTAAAATGTGGAGGTAAAATGGGGTCTATACGAAAATATGAACTTATATTGACAATTTTCGTTGGAGAATTGTTGTGACCACCAAGAACCTCAAATGTCAAATTACAGCTAGTTCGGTTAAAAATTATAGCTAAAATTCTATCGAAAACTGTGAGGTATCGCTATATGGGGACTATACCGAAATATGTACCTATGTTGACAATTTTTGATGGAGAAGTTTTGTGACCACTGGAAACCTCGAAAGCGTCAACTTAAAGATAGTTCGGTTATAATTGTAGCTAAAACCCTTAAAATACTGAAACGTGAGAATCTCTCATGTCAAATTACACCTAGTTCGGTTAAAAAATGCACTTAAATCCTCCAAATATCGAAAATCGGAAGGTACCGTCATACGATTACAAGTAATTAAAATTAATTCCCAAATATTCAAAGCCACAAAATTTTTAAATTTTGCATTTTTTCCACATTCTTTAAGTTGTTAAAATTACTTTATCAAAATTCATTTTAATGAATAAATTAAATTATTCAAACAAAAGGTACACACATTTACATAAGTAAGACTACATAAAATAGCCCTTCCCTACAAATTCCATGATGACCTCATCATGGCTGTGGTGTGGGGCAAAAGGTCAAAAGTAGGTACTAGTACCAGCAACGCCATCACAGTAAAGAAAATAAAGAAACAAAAAACTCACTCCCCAATGACCCATGACGTTGGTGAACAATAAATCTTCCATTAGCTGCCAATCGATAAAGTGCTGCTTTGCCAGTCCCTAATTGGCAATAGTCAAATTAAAACCTCAACCTCAGCTGGGAGAGTGAAAAAAAAAACAACTGTGTGCAGTGGAGCCCTGGAAAACGCAAAAAAGACATGGACAACAGACATACTAGCATAAAGAGGAAATAACGGGAGGGAAAAAGAGAGAACGAACGCAGAATAACATGAAGCACCAACCAGCCAAAGCATCAGAGTATTAGTACTTAAAAGCTTAATTAACATGTTTCCCAGACAACTACAAACAAGTTGAAAAATGTCTGTGTGTGTGCGCGAGGATATTTGGAATGAAAAAAAATTGCAGGGAGGGATAGGGATTGGAAAAGGGCCCAACTTTTGATCTATAGACCCTTTCTGCAAGAAAGGGTGCAACTTTAAACTCTTTCTTTAGGATAGGGTACTTCTATATACCATTTATGTAAGAAAGGGGTCTTCTATAGACCCTTTCTGTAGAAAGGGTCCTACTATAGACCCTCCCTGAAGGAAAGGGTACTCCAGTACCCCCTCCTGTAAGAAAGGAAAGGGGTCTTCTATAGACCCTTTCTGTAAGAAAGGGTCCTACTATAGACCCTCCCTGAAGGAAAGGGTACTCCAGTACCCCCTCCAGTAAGAAAGGAAAGGATACTTCTATAGACCTTTTCTGTAAGAAAGGGTACTTCTATAGACCCTATCTGTAAGAAAGGGTGCTTCTATAGACCCTTTCTGTAGGAAAGGGTGCTTCTGTAGACCCTTTCCGTAAGAAAAGGTGCTTCCATAGACCCTTTCTGTAAAAAATGGTGCTTCTTTATACCCTTTCTTTAAAAAAGGGTGCTTCCATAGACCCTTTCTGTAAAAAATGGTGCTTCCATAGACCCTTTCTGTAAGAAAGGGAGCTTCATACACCTTTTCGGTAAGAAAGAGTGCTTCTTTAGACCCTTTCGGTAAGAAAGGGCGCTTCTTTAGACCTTTTCGGTAAGAAGGGGTGCTTCATACACCTTTTCGGTAAGAAAGAGTGCTTCTTTAGACCCTTTCGGTAAGAAAGGGCGCTTCTTTAGACCTTTTCGGTAAGAAGGGGTGCTTCTTTAGGCCCTTTCGGTAGGAAAGGGTGCTTCTTTAGACCCTTTCGGTAAGAACGGGTGCTTCTTTAGACCCTTTCGGTGGGAAAGGGTGCTTCTTTAGACCCTTTCGGTAAGAAAGGGTGCTTCTTTAGACCCTTTCGGTAAGAAAGGGTGCTTCTTTAGACCCTTTCGGTAAGAAAGGGTGCTTCTTTAGACCCTTTCGGTAAGAAAGGGTGCTTCTTTAGACCCTTTCGGTAAGAAAGGGTGCTTCTTTAGACCCTTTCGGTGAGAAAGGGTGCTTCTTTAGACACTTTCGGTAAGAAAGGGTGCTTCTTTAGACCCTTTCGGTAAGAAAGGGTGCTTCTTTAGACCCTTTCGGTGTGAAAGGGTGCTTCTTTAGACCCTTTCGGTAAGAAAGGGTGCTTCTTTAGACCCTTTCGGTAAGAAAGGGTGCTTCTTTAGACCCTTTCGGTAAGAAAGGGTGCTTCTTTAGACCCTTTCGGTAAGAAAGGGTGCTTCTTTAGACCCTTTCTCTAAGAAAGGGTGCTTCTTTAGACCCTTTCGGTAAGAAAGGGTGCTTCTTTAGACCCTTTCGGTGAGAAAGGGTGCTTCTTTAGACCCTTTCTGTAAGAAAGGGTGCTTCTTTAGACCCTTTCGGTAAGAAAGGGTGCTTCCTTAGACCCTTTCGGTAAGAAAGGGTGCTTCTTTAGACCCTTTCGGTAAGAAAGGGTGCTTCTTTAGACCCTTTCGGTAAGAAAGGGTGCTTCTTTAGACCCTTTCGGTAAGAAAGGGTGATTCTTTAGACCCTTTCGGTAAGAAAGGGTGTTTCTTTAGACCCTTTCGGTAAGAAAGGGTGCTTCTTTAGACCCTTTCGGTAAGAAAGGGTGCTTCTTTAGACCCTTTCGGTAAGAAAGGGTGCTTCTATAGAACCTATCTGTGAGAAACTGTGCTTCTATAGACCCTTTCTGTGAGAAACTGTGCTTCTATAGACCCTTTCTGTGAGAAACTGTGCTTCTATAGACCCTTTCTGTGAGAAACTGTGCTTCTATAGACCCTTTCTGTGAGAAACTGTGCTTCTATAGACCCTTTCTGTGAGAAACTGTGCTTCATTAGACCCTTTCTGTGAGAAACTGTGCTTCATTAGACCCTTTCGGTAAGAAAAGGTGCTTCTACAGAACCTTTCTGTAAGAAAGGGTGCCTCTATATACCCTTTCTGTAAGAAAGGGTGCTTCTTTAGACCCTTTCTGTAAGAAAGCTTGCTTCTTTAGACCCTTTCTGTAAGAAAGCTTGTTTCTTTAGACCCTTTCTGTAAGAAAGCTTGTTTCTTTAGACCCTTTCTGTAAGAATGGTTGCTTCTTTAGACCCTTTCTGTAAGAAAGGTTGCTTCTTTAGACCCTGTCGGTAAGAAAGGTTGCTTCTTTAGACCCTGTCGGTAAGAAAGGGTGCTTCTTTAGACCCTTTCTGTAAGAAAGCTTGCTTCTATAGACCCTTTCTGTAAGAAAGGGTGCTTCATACACCTTTTCGGTAGTAAAGGGTGCTTCTTTAGACCCTGTCGGTAAGAAAGGGTGCTTCTTTAGACGCTGTTGGTAAGAAAGGGTGTTTCTTTAGACCCTTTCGGTGAGAAAGGGTGCTTCTGTAAGAATGGTGCTTCTATAGACCCTTTCTGTAAGAATGGTGCTTCTATGGACCCTTTCTGTAAGAAATGGTGCTTCTATAGACCCTTTCTGTAAGAAATGGTGCTTCTTTAGACCCTTTAGGTAAAAAAGGGGGCTTCTTTAGACCATTTCGTTAAAAAAGGGTGTTTCTGTAGAGCCTTTCTGTAAGAAAGGGTACTTCTATAGACAATTTATGTTAGAAAGGGTGCATCTGTAGAGCCTTTCTGTTAGAAAGGGTGCATCTGTAGAGCCTTTCTGTAAGAAAGGGTGCTTCTTTAGACCCTTTCTGTAAGAAAGGGTGCTTCTTTAGACCCTTTCTGTAAGAAAGGGTGCTTCTTTAGACCCTTTCTGTAAGAAAGGGTGCTTCTTTAGACCCTTTCTGTAAGAAAGGGTGCTTCTTTAGACCCTTTCTGTAAGAAAGGGTGCTTCTTTAGACCCTTTCTGTAAGAAAGGGTGCTTCTGTATAGCCTTTCCGTAAGAAAGTGTGTTTCTTTAGACCTTTTCTGTAAGAAAGGGTGCTTCTGTAGAGCCTTTCTGTAAGAAACGGTGTTTCCTTAGACCCTTTCTGTAAGAAAGGGTGCTTCTTTAGTCCCTTTCGGTGAGAAAGGGTTCTTCCGTAGAGCCTTTCTGTAAGAAGGGTTCTTCCGTAGAGCCTTTCTGTAAGAAGGGTTGCTTCTTCAGACGATTTCTGTAAGAAAGGGTGCTTCTTTAGTCCCTTTCGGTGAAAAAGGGTGCTTCTGTAGAGCCTTCCTGTGGGAAAGGGTGCTTCTGTAGAGCCTTTGTAAAAAAGGGTGCTTCTATAGACACTTTCTGTAAAATTTTTGCTTCTATAGACCCTTTCTGTAAGAAAGGGTGCTTCTTTATACCCTTTCGGAAAGAAAGGGTGCCTCTGTGAGCCTTTCTTTAAGAAAGGGTGCTTCTTTAGACGCTTTCTGTAAGAAAGGGTGCTTCTATAGAGCCTTTCTGTAAGAAAGGGTGCTTCTTTAGACCCTTTCTGTTAGAAAGGGTACTTCTATAGAATCTTAATGTAAGAAAGGGTGCTTCTATAGAACCTATCTGTGAGAAAGTGTGCTTCTTTAGACCTTTTCTGTAAAAAAGGGTGCTTCTATAGACCCTTTCTGGAAGAAAGGGTGCTTAATACAACTTTTCGGTAAGAAAGGGTGCTTCATACAACTTTTCGGTAAGAAAGGGTGCTTCCTTAGACCCTTTCTATAAGAAAGCGTGGTTCTATAGACCCTTTCTGTAAGAAAGCGTGGTTCGATAGACTCTTTCTGTAAGAAAGCGTGGTTCTATAGACTCTTTCTGTAAGAAAGCGTAGTTCTATAGACCCTTTCTGTAAGAAAGAGTGGTTCTACAGACCCTTTCTGTAAGAAAGGGTACTACTATAGATTATTTCTCTAAGAAATTGAGCTTCTATAGACGATTTCTCTAAGAAAGGGTTCTTCTATTGACCCTTTATGCTATGTTTCCTGACACAAATTATGTGGATGAGACAATAATATATATTTTCAAATTTTTAAAATACACTATTTTGCTGTTAGAATATGATTGCTCGTACAATATCTCTTCTCATCACCTTATCAAATCTGCATGATGTGGAAAAAATGTGCTCCAATCATATATTCAAAAAGGCCCACCAATTTATTTATCCCTTCAAATTCTGGTGAAACACAATCTCAAAATAACAACGAAAGTGGCTGTGTTGCAGTGAAAAATTGGAAATTCAACCAGACAATTTGAGTACTTGAAGTTTGTAATGTTTGTAATAGTTAGCTACTCACATAAGAGTGCGGTATGTATTAAAGTGTACTACTATGTGCATGTATGTTAGCATGTAATTGCTTGTATATAAGCCAGTAATTTGGCTTATATATTCACAAAAATTATTCAATGTTTAGACAACAACATCTACTACACCATACAAGAGGATAGCATTTACAAAAAAAAAAATAAAATGAAAATGAGACGTAAAGGAAGAAAATGAAAGAAGGAGAAATGTGGCAAATGATGAGTATTTATTCTCCTGATAAGTATGCTGCTCCTATTTCTCCGACCAAAAAGGAGAGCAGAAATGTTTAGCAATTTTCATGAATTGGCTTGCCAATTATGTGGGTAATGAGAGAAAAATCCAAAAGGAGAAATTTTCATAGACAATGCGAGCGAAGAATTTGACTTAATGACAAAGAAAATTATCTTTGTTTATACGGATGAGAGAGATAGAGGAAGGAATGTCAGGAGGTCATGGTATTTGACAATGGAGTCCTACTTTATAACTTTTGTTGAGAGTTGAGTTATATTTTAAAGTGTTTTTGTTGTTGGGACTTGTAGTTTACTTAAAAGTTGAAAGTTAATAAAGAGATTTGAAGGAGCAAAAGTAAATTACACTGAGAGAAATCCAAGGAAATATAATATAGAAAAATTTAGAGGGTATTTCGTTAAAAAAATGTTTTTATGGGACAACCTAATATACATACATTCCTAGTAAAAATACCCCCTCCAAAACCCCTTACTAAATTATTATTTGATTTATATATGTATTAGTTATTTTGAAACTACTTATTTTAGTGATAAAAAATAATCACTTCGCGCGACATGCTTTTTATTATAATGGTTTTGTAAGGTGTTTTGTTAGTGGTATTTTTGCTCGGCTTTTTATATATTTTTTCAGTTTTATTAAAGTCAACTAATAATCTTTTTTGATACATTTGTTGTTTTTAAAGCTTTTTTATTTGGTCAGTTTGGGTGTTGTGAAACACCCAAAGGCTACTTCCCAAGTTTCCTGAAGATATATTTTCAAATCACGTATGCATGAAACTGTACTTTTATTAGTTTCCTTTTAGAATGTTTGCAGGTGAACTCTTTACGAACTCTACCACCAGAAAACCATGAATGAAATAGGGAACCCAATACCAGACAGATTCAGGAACGGCTTACGCAACCACTTAAATAATTTGATATAAACATACTTTGGAATCAGAACAGAATAGGACAAATTCAGAGCGCTGGCGGAGCCAAAACTATGTAAACACATTGATTTACACACAGTTTAAGAGGTCGATATTGTATATCTAGATGTCTTTAACAAAACTATCCTAATATGCTATGAGGAATACACTCCAATAACCTGCCCAATCTTAAACAATTCACTAAAAAGGTCATACAGCACAGACGAAACTCAGTACTGATTAAGATCCCTATATGGATAATTTTATAAATAGAAGAGTGGAATCAAGCTCGCTAGGTGTAAGTCTTGGGTTTCCTTTGTGTGTCTATAGAGAGAGTTAACGAAGCGGCCAGGTTTCGCAAGATACTATCTAAGAATCCTGAATGCATAGGTAGCATTAAGCGAAGCAATGGAACGCGGTCTAACTCCGAACGAAGTGTATGGATCTCCTATCAGAGGTTAACTTCTCCGCTTGCATGCATCTAGGTTGTGACCGGCAATCAGCAAGCCATAATCAATCCCGCACAGAATAGAATGAATAGCTGATAGACAAATTAAATAGCCTCCCAAGACATTAATGGCCGATAAACAGCTTTCCGCCTTACAAATTGCAAGAAGCAATGTGTACTTCAAAACTCAGCGGAACCGGTGTATGCTCTGCATACATCAAAGGCAAGTCCATAGAATCCGCCTTACATGAGGTGGTTGGACATATTGAGAAGAATATGGAAAATTCAAACTTTACTTTGGCAGTCTTTCAATATCGAAAAGTTTGAATCGATCCACAACGCTCCCAATAGTACTGGAATTTTCTCCGTCCTTTGGATATCCTGATGAGATGTTGAAAACAGAATCATTAATTCACACAGAATTACTACCCTGACTTTTGTTATTAACTGAAATGTTTGTGATCCAATAGCCAAGACGATTGCTTTGTTACAATTATAAGGCTGGGCCCTAGTAAGGAACTCGTACTATACACCAGGTCTCTGTCCAATGCTCACGATCAGATGACAACAATCTGACAACCTTCTCCCAAACCGATCCAACTAGTCTTCTTCTCCTTGCCAAGGGTTTGAGATGGCTGAAGCGATAAGGAACTGCCACACCACAATACTCTCTCTCTCTCTCTCTCTCTCTCTCTGACATCTACTTCCTACACAACACTCATCTTTCCTAAAGTTCTGTAATATCTTCCCTCTGTCCAAAATATATATTTTCTATAACTTCTATTTCAGCACTCTATTACGGTGAACACAATGGATCACAACGTGCCCTAGTGAAGTAGCTGCATACTTAGATAACTACAAGTCCTTGAACCTAACCTATACACCAGGATACACAAGTTCCTGATTTCCAGCCATTTCCAGTTAGATTAGAGCTTTCTCTCGAAGCGAAATATCTCTTCACAATCCTCGACCGCCGCATGAACTAGAAAAGAAACATTTGTTCCTGCAAGAACTCTATTGTCAAAAGTTAGGGACTCAGACCACAAGTCATACACTGGTTCTATGTAACCATGGTTCTGCCCATTCTAACCTATGGTGGATTTGACTGGTGACAGACACTTGGGAATAGGTCACATCTGTTCAAACCATCTGCTTTGAATTAGAGCTGGCAAACTATCGATAATCGGACTATGATTTTGGTCACTGTCGTAAAGCTTTGTTTATATTGAACTCAGAAGCAATTATGGTTTAATTAATTCGCGACAGATAACCCAAATAACTGGTTTTGGTGTCCGATCTAACTTGTGTTTTACGACAGCACTAAAAACGATAGTAGCACTATCGATAGTTTGCCAGGTCTACTTTGAATGCGATCCTGGATCTCCGACCTCTCGATATGCTGGTTCAGTTTCAAGCTACGAGAACGACTTTTAGACTTCGGTTATCAGGAAAGTGGCGAGTTTCACACTTTGGGCATCCGTAGGTCTTGAATATAACTGTAATCACACCAGTGATCACAATAACTATTCCAAGCAGAGACATTCGGACGGAGTGTAATTCACACCTGGTTGATCTGTCAATATATACAGACGTATCAAAGATAGATGAAGACTCTAGTGCCGATATTTACTGCACCAGCATATAAGTTTAACAATAGTTGTAGCGTCTTTAAAGTAGAATTATAGCTATCGGGAAAAAGGCAGAGTTGGTATGAGGACTTGAGGCCAGTCTCTATATATATCAATAGGCGGCCCTAAATCCCTTCAAGGCATGGGCAATAAACTCACGACGTAACCATGATTGCAGAATGGCTTTACATGAGGTAGGTACTATTATCTTCTTATCAGACATTTTCGAAAAGTTAGGCTAGGTTGATTTAATCGTCGCATTTCCGTAGGTCTGGAGGTGGTTAGATCTAAATTGTTTTTTTTAACTTCATTATTTTAGAAATTCTGTATTCCTTTAGTTTGGTGTTTGTCCCAGAATACAGCATCTTTGTCCTATTGTGGGGACCTCTTTGCCCTTGTTACGAATTTCCCTGTCATCGCAGTTGACAACTTTCTTTGAATGATTATACTTTATCCTCCGTTATTTTATTTTAATATATCCTCCGTGCTTATTCATTTTAAATATCTTGCCATAGTCTATCTCTTACTTGCTTTCCGAACCTAGTACTTTTGTTTTGGATTTGTGTCGGAAGGTTATCGGTTTCGGGCCCAAGTGGTATATTAGCACATAATCTCAATGCAGATTATTTTTATAGGTACGCGTCCTTGACGGATACGTTCCAACAATTTGTCGTTGACCATTTTTTCGATGGCTTCCTAGTAATGTTGGGGTAGTCGATCGTAGCATAGCACAGTGCGCCGCTTCAGTGCCTTTTGACTGCTTTAGCGTAAGTTGATGACGAATCCTTTCCAGTCTCTCCGGCCTTTTCCCCTTGGAGAAGGTTCAGGATTTCCTTTCGAAGTATCAACCTTTTCAGAAGATTCAGTGGTCGGTCTCGCCCTCTCATGTCCGAGCTCACTTAGTCGCCCTCTGCTTCCTAGTGATTTTGGGGAAGTCGGTCGCCGCATAGCACAGCGCGCCGCTTTAGTGCCTTTTGAGTGCTTTAGCGTAAGTTGATGACGGCTCATTTCCAGTCTCTCCGGCCTTTTCCCCTTGGAGAAGGTCCAGGATTTCCTTTCAAAGTATCAATCTTTTCAGAAGATTCAGTGGTCGGTCTCACCCTCTTATATCCGAACTCACTTTGTCGCCCTCTGCCAAAGGATTCTTGAGACAGTCTCCTTCGCGTGGGTTTTGAGAATGTTTACTCCCACATTTGAAGGTACAAAGCTCTATTTCTTCTTCGATGGTTAAGCAGTGTTCTGTCCTGAAGGCGATCTATTTTTCCACGCCGATTTCGCGGAAGGGGAGGGAGTGTTTTTGATCTCTTTCTTGAACTTGCTCACCTCATCCACCATCTCGTGGACATCCTCATTAGCATAGCACAGCGTGCGCATGTAGTGCCTTTTTACTACCTTGGCGTAGGTTGATGGCGGCTCCGTTGCAGTCCCCCGCCATCCGCGTTCGGGATTTCTTTTCGGGGGCCCAGATTTTTTCATAAGTTCGAGCTCACTTGGTCACCATCTGCCAAAGGAAACTTGGGACAATCTCATCCGCGTGGCTTTTGTCAAGTTTTACTTGGCACATTTAAAAGTGAAGAGACCTATTAATTCTTTGATGGTTTACCACTTATCAGTTCTCCGGGGAATCTAATCGTTTTCATCGATTCCGTGGAAGTGGAGGGAGTGTTGTTGATCTACTTCTTGAGTTTTCATCGTTGAGCCCCTCTTGTGGACATCCTCTTTAGCAGTGAATAGTGTCTGTTTCGCTTTCAGATTCGGAGTCCCAGTTTCTAATGGTTGGATCCAGCTTTAAGTCTCCATTTTTCCTATCGACCACAGACGCCAAGATACCCTCATCTGTGAGAGTTTGTTGTTACCTATTGCTTGATGATGACGAGGTGTGACTTGCAGGCAGTTCATAGGTCCCCGCCGGTACTGGGTTACAGGGTTACCTACACCGCTTCTATATCTTTATGTTCTTCGTTTTGGTTTTGAGGCAAATGATGCCGCTGCTTGTAGGGATCTATAAACTTGATTTGGCTTGGATTTGAGTAGGGATGAACATAAATGAATAAAAGACAACCGGCAACCTAGATCGAATTTGTCTCGGCCGTTCTTTCAACCATAAGAACGTTAAAAACTTGGGTTTGGCGCCGGGTTAGAAACCCTCCCCTAGAAAAAGCAGCCTACTATGAAAAAACAAAAGAAAAGAAGAACAAATCCCTCTAAAGTTGACCCCCGCAAACGTTTTAAGGACCATGATCTGCGAATCTGCACCTGGAATGTTCGCACTCTTTATAGAGAAGGTGTAGTTTACGCATTGGCAGATGTACTTGAAAAGTACAAGGCCGACATTACTGCCATACAGGAAATACGATGGAAAGGAAAAATTGGAAAGGAAAAATATTTATTTTTGGCCCAACTCCACAATGAAACATCTGACAAATCTGATAGACTTCACAGCGGCAAAAAACATGGTAGTTAGCAGTACCAGATTTAAACATCTCGACATCCTGGCTGTCTCCAGATCAGAAAACAAGAAATCAAATTGATCACGTTGTGATAGATGGAAGACATTCATCTAGCGTGTTGGATGTGCGCTCGTTCCGAGGATCAAACATAGACTCGGACTACTACCTAGTTGCAGCAAAGGTACGCACCCGGTTAAACGTAGCAAACAAAGTACGAACAGACACAACACGAAAGTTAGACATCGGTAAGCTGCAATCACAACAGATAGCCACAGCATATTCCACTCAACTAGCCCAATTGCTTAATCAAAGCACTACTCATCCCGATAATATATCAGCGCAATGGCAAACTATTGCCCACTCCATGCAAACAGCCGTAAAATCCATACTTGGATACCAGAGACCTCCACCAAGGAATCCATGGTATGATCAGGAGTGTCGTGCTGATACCGTAGAGAAAAATGCGGCATTTATGGCTACTTTACAATCCGTAGCAACGCGTAGCGCACGAGAGAGATATCGGAAGAAAAGGAGAGAGGAGAAACGTCTTTTCCGCAGGAAAAAGAGAGAGATGGAAAAGCGGGAGTGTGAAAAAATCGAGATGTACAGGAGCCAGAATGATGTCCGAAAATTCTACCAAAGAGTGAAGCAAGGTAATTTGGTAACTGATACAGATAGTGTGCTCAGGATATGGAAAGAGCATTTTTCAAACCTGTTGGTATCCAGCGAATACGATGAATATACCACAGATCCAATCCCAGAAGAGGGTATTGAATGTATACCGCCCAGCCAAGATGAAGTAAAGACAGCAATAAACCGGCTGAAGAATAATAAGGCAGCAGGAGCCGATGGCTTACCAGCCGAGCTGTTCAAAACCGGAGGCGACACGCTGATAAGGTGTATTCATCAGCAATTTATCACCATCTGGCAGGAAGAACGAGTACCCGACCTGTATATCCTGTGCCCCGTCCATAAGATAGGAGATAAGGCTGTATGTTCTAACTATAGGGGCATAAGTCTACTCCCGATTGCATACAAGATGACGAGGTGTCAGGGATATTGTGCGAACGACTAAAGCCTATGGCCAACGAGATAATTGGACCACACCAATGCGGCTTTAGAGCTGGCAAGTCCACCATAGACCAGATATTTACCCCGCGGCAAATCCTGGAGAAGACCCAAGAGATGCAGATCGACACCTACCACCTTTTTGTCGATTATATTGTGCGAACGACTAAAGCCTATGGCCAACGAGATAATTGGACCACACCAATGCGGCTTTAGAGCTGGCAAGTCCACCATAGACCAGATATTTACCCCGCGGCAAATCCTGGAGAAGACCCAAGAGATGCAGATCGACACCTACCACCTTTTTGTCGATTATAAAGCAGCCTTCGACAGCCCGCTGCGTACAAAGGTATTCCAAGCCATGTCTGAATTTGGTATCCCCGCAAAGCTCATTCGGCTTTGTAAAATGACTTTAATTGACACGAGATCCTCAGTTAAAATAGGAAAGAACCTCTCCGAAGAATTTTGTACCAAAGGAGGCAAGGAGACAGCCTCTCGTGTGATCTCTTCAACATCCTGCTGGAAAAGGTTATTCGAGAGGCAAACATCAAAAGAAGTGACACAATCTACGCCAATAGCCACATGTTACTTGCTTATGCTGATGGTATAGACATCATGGGACGATCAGTAACAGAAGTAACAGATACCTTTATGAAGGTCGAAGGAGAATCTGCTAAAGTGGGTCTGCCGGTGAACGGCCGGAAAAACTAAGTTGATGGTGTCGAGCGCAGTGCGTCCATAGAGATCGGGCAGACTGTTGACGTTGGTTCCTATAAATTTGAGGTAGTAAAAGACTTCGTCTACCTCGGCACCGCCGTAAACACAACTAACGACATCAGTTGTGAAATAAAAAGAAGAATTGTGTTGGCTAACAGATGCTACTTTGGCTTAAGTAAGCAGTTTAAAAACAAAGCCACATCTCGTCAAACAAAAATAACGCTTTACAAAACACTGATACTATCCGTGTTAATGTATGGTTCCGAAGTCTGGGTACTTGCGCAAGCAGATAAGGCAGTGCTTGGTGTGTTTGAGAGAAAAATTCTTCGAAAGATCTACGGACCAATCTGCGTTGACGGTGAATATCGACGTCGCATGAACCACGAGCTGTATCTGCTATACAACGACATTAATATAGTTAAACGTATTGAGATGCAACGATTGCGTTGGCTAGGCCATATCATAAGAATGAGCGAAGATGAACCCGCTAAAAAGGCGTATAAGTATGAGCCGCTAGGCTGTGCACGCAGAATTGGCAGGCCAAAGAATTGATGGTGTAAACAAGTGGATGAAGAGATGAAAAGGCGCGGTATTCCAGAAAGAGAAGCAATAGACAGAGAGAAATGGAGATATTTTCTTAGTTCGATCTATAGGACAAATGTTCTGTAATGGGCCAGCTAAGTAAGTAAGTATGTTCTTTATTCTTTTACCAGAAATGACAAGCCAAGAAAGCGAAGCGAACAAGAAAAATCCATTGAGTATTGGCCTTCAGTACCATTTTTACGGCTATGTTTGCATCAAAACAAGCATTGAAATCACGGCTTCCAAGATTTGCTGGGAAATTATAACTGTAAGCATAGAAAGAAAGGTGTAAGAAAGGTGTAATGTCAAAAACGTCTGTTTATCCATCTTAGAATGGTGTGGCGGATTCTAAATGTGCTGATTAAGTACTTGGGAAATTTCTGTAGCATTGAAGAAATGTATAACCTCTGCTAAGGGCAAATTACAACGCAATTTCGTACATGCTATTTTAATCCATAGATTGCAAGTCCCGAATGTACCATTTATGGAAGCCATTTACATAATTGCCTTCCCAGTCAAGTGTATAAGAATTGAACAAATGTGTATAATACCCAAATTATTTCTCCTCATCCTCTCCCTGAAACAAAAATTATTCCATAAGTATAAAAATCTTAACACTTCCTTGCTATACTTCCCAAACTTTTGCCTTCAGAAAAAGGCAATTTTAATCAGTAAATGCTGCAAATTTCACACATCTTTGCTTCGTTTTTTAGAAAAATCCATTGAACGGTGTCGGCTAATATGCATTTGGTTACACCTTTTCGCCTTTTAACAAAAGATTTTTTATTTCACATGTATATCCCCAAGGGACTTCTATTGTTTCGGCGTTGATTACAAATTTGTGAATGTGAAGAAAAAAACCGCAAATGCCAATTTCTAAGGTGGAAGGCCATTTGAAAATTGTGCATTTGTGCAAGTTTTGAAATGCAATTGGACAAAAGAAGTCTTTTTATTTTTTACTTATGAGTTTTATTGAAATCTGGGGACAATGTGGAATATTTGCTCGAGGCTTTGCTTCACTTGCAGTAAGCTTTCAAAATAATTAGTTAGGTAGCATTGTGGAATTGCTATTCATATGAGGAACATGATTTCTTCCATTTTGGAGTTACAGTGCAAATACCATGAAATACAGAACAATCTTTATTATAAATGCGCCCCATATGGGCGTGGCAAGTCAATTTTCTAATTAGTAATATGCGGCTGTTTTGTCTTTATTTTTTATTCCTAGAAATACACACATGAGATAGGCGAATTCTGTTCTCAGATGAATGTGATGTTGTTGCGATTTCTAGGTTATGTTCACTGTTAAGGGCGTGTTTACACTATGAAACTCGACTTTACACCTTGTAATACAATTACAACGCCTAACGAAGGACCAAAATCTAAAGTATCAGTTGAAAACTGATCTAAGAACGTAATTAATTATTTTCAGCAAATAAATGACATTATCCTAAAATTACCTATCATCTCGCAACCGTTACCTGCAAAAGACTCTATTTCCTAAACTTCCCATTACCCTGCTAGAAAATATAGAATTCCCTCCCCTTTATACTTTTCCCCACCATCTCACCAACAAAAATCCCCCCACAACAATTGTGATTGCTTTTAATGTTATAACAAAATAAATACTGTTTCCTGGCAAAGTGCCACCAAATCCTTTGATGTTCGATTTCAGTCTATGGAAGATTTTATTTTAATGAAAATTTACTTGAGAATTGAAATGTTCTCACCACGCCTACATTATTTTCTTTAATGTTTATTTTTTCGATGACTTAAAGAAGTGTTTTAATGGCTGAGAATATGGATTTTAAGCCGTTCATTTTTCGAATATGAAGTTCTCACTTGTAACCAAATAAAAGGAAATTCACTTAAATGCATTACGTCAAACAAGTCGGACGCATTAACAAATCAAATCAAATATTATTTTATTTCTTTTCATTTTGTATTCCATTTTGTCGTTTATAAATTTATTTATTTTTTCTCGTTCTCCCTTTCTCTCTCTAGTACATATTTCATGGTTTCTACTTATATGAGCAACCATAACCACTTTGAACAGGATTTGATGTGTTATTGTTAGTGTATGATACTTCAAATAATACATGTCTGGTTATGAGTTACAGCATTGGGTCACATAATGCATACGTTGATCTCTGTCAGATTTTAAACCTATGTAGTTATAAAGGGTTCTCTACATAGTATTCAAACGCTGACAAACTGAAATTGATCTAGACATGCCTACTTTACCTTTGCCAATTTAACACCCAAACCTAAATCTTGATGTACGCATCAGCGTCGATTAAAGGTATCTGTTGTTTTGAGAAGTTGAGTATTTTTGTACGTCGCGTCCCAATTTAACGCTCACTCTATTAAGTCGAAAAGTAATAAAATAATCCTTTGTGTAAAGTTTCTTTCTGCTCGACAAAGTCCGTGATGTAAAATAATAAAAAAATTAAACCAGTGAAATAAAAAAACAACGAAATTTATTTCGTTTGTTATTTTTTAAGCAGCGATGTGCTTTTTTTGCATTGCTGCCAGATCTACTATTTTTCCGTTCCTTTACTTTTGTACAAAACTTCTTAAGTGAGAGCAATTTGGACAGTTCTCTCTTTTGCATTTTTTACTATTAAACCATTAAGGAAAGGATCAAAGTCGGGCGGGGCCGACTATATGATACCCTACACCACTGTGATTACGTAAAATATATATATGAAGAAAAGACAAAATTTTTTAGTTTTCCATAAAAAAAAATTAAAAATTTTTTCTTAAGCTACATGAAAGATTTTTGGTACATAGATGGGGAAAAAATCCCATCCTTAAATCTGTTCGAGATACTAATTTTGGTTGTTGCGCGCAAAAGTTATCGCGGTTTCAATTCTGATAAAAAGAAAAAAATCTTTAAAAGACTCAAATCGTTATATTGAGAAACTCTCTTAATGAGGGGCTCCCTACGTAATATATGATTACTGAGGCCCCATAACATTAGTAAAAAAGTTTTAAGTTTTCGCGAGAATTGAGAAAGAGTTAAAAAAATTTGCTGGCTTGCCAATTGTTTTAATAAAATTTAAGCTGTTTATGCATCGGAGAAATATTTTAAAAATATGTACGTAATCTAAACATCGCGAAGATTCAAATGAAACCAAAGCTATACAAATCTGTTTAGCGGTTTGCATATTATAGCAAAAATTATATTGAGAGAATTTATAAAATTTTTGTAAGAGAAAATATTTTTTCAAATTTATTTTGTGAGTTAGTTGAAGAAAATGTAGTAAAATTAGGTCGGAGTTATTCTCCTATTTCAGTTAAATTTCACGCAAAAAATCACATTTTTTATTCTAATCACTTCTCGAGTACACGCTAACATCTAGCGGTAGATATGGGCAACGTTATAATAAATTTTGGTTTCCTTTGAATGGGGTATAATCTTCAAATAAAACTGTATCGGGTAATGTTCATTTTGAAATGCGTGTAAATCGCGAAATCCTCAAAAGCACTTGATGCGCATGCGGTTTATCAATACGGCGAATTCTTCTCTTTTAATCTGTACACATTTGCCAGGATTTACTTTGGCGCTTAAGATGTAGCATCGCCTACAGCGTAGTGTGCAAAAAACTGTATAATGCTTATAATTTGCACAAAGTGCATACACTTTTTATGCGCATCCGATTTCACTATCAACCGTGAAAAAATACATCGATCTAAACTTATTTCAATAAAATCCATCAAGAACCGTGGATGTAGCATCACACAGTATTTTTTGGATAAATCGGATACAGCTCCCATGCCACTAAATTTTTCAAACCGCTGTTTTCGCACAAACGCGAGTGATGATTCACTTTCTTCATTGAAATGGAAACGATCCACATAAAACGCGAATTAGTCAGCGATATTTTAAAAAACATTTTTCGCAAATTTTTAAATTTTTGCAGTTGCTGTTTTCGCCGTTCTAGTAGATGGATTTTTACGATCTGTGATTCATATGATCCGGATCGTCGAAAAACTAAAATATCGCGGGGTACCAGCACACTCAAAACGATATTGTAAATACTGTACCCAAAAAATAGGTTTTTTAGAAAAAATATCGCACTAAATTTTGGCCTTTGGCAGTAGATTACTCTGCTGCTGTGTGGGCTACATACTCAATATACATATCAGATTATGCGAAATCGCGAGTTCTTTAATCCTATAATTGTTACATAAAAAATACAAAAAACACCTGAAATCCGGCTTCAAAATGTCAGCATCCATAAAAGGTGGATGCAGTGGAAATTTTGGAAAGTGATACATTAGAAGTGGAATCTTCATTTTGTATTCTCCTACTTTTACTTTGGACAGATGTCCGTCATTTGAATGGTTTAATCAGAAATCGAATAGCAATGTAAAAAAACCTGTTTAGCTTCAACGTGTTTTTACCTATATTTTTTCCTTTACGCGGTCGTAACTACCACGTAAATTAAATTTTTTTTGCTACATTTTTGAGCTTTGTAGAAAAACATCTAAATTAATCCAGCCATAGTCATAGTTACTGGTAAACTACAATAGTTCGCGTATTATAATAGTGCAAACCTTGGCTTCATGGAAACTAAAAAATTTTGACTTTTCCTCATATACATATACTGATTTCGATATAACCAAATTCCGACACACATTCAAAATTTCATCAAAATTGCAGAGATAGGGTGTTTTGTGCAGCAAATACGTGAAATCAGGGGAAAATATATGTGGGAGTTATATCCAAATCTGAACCGATTTCGATATAATTTGGCACATTTATTTGTAGGCCGAATTTAGTCACAGATTCCAAATTTCATCAAAATCGGACGTATATAGCGTGTTTGGTGCAGCAAATTCCTGAAATCGGTCGAAATAATATATGGCAGCTATTAATTCAGTAACACATACCAAATTTAATCAAAATCGGACGTACATAGCGTATTTGGTGCAGCAAATATATAAAATCGGCCTAAAAAAATATATATGGGAGCTATATCCAAATCTGAACCGATTTCGATCAAATTTGGCACATTTATTTTTAGGCCAAATTCAGTTATACATACCAAATTTCATCAAAATCGGACGTATATAGCGTATTTGGTGCAGCAATTACATAAAATCGGTCAAAAATATATATATCCAAATCTGCACCGGTTTCGATGTAATTTGGCACATTAATTTTTAGACCGAATTCAGTCATACATTCCAAATTTCGTCAAAATCGGACGTACATAGCGTGTTTGGTGCAGCAAATACGTCAAACCGGCCGAAAATATATATGGAAGCTATATCCAAATCTGGACCGATTTTCACCAAAAGCAATAGCGTTCTTTCTATGGCTAAAAAAATTATATTCCCCAATTTTCAGCTGCATCGGACAAAAAAAAAGCGACGTTGCGAACAAAAATACATAGACAGACGGACGGACATGCATAAATCGAATTGGAAAGAGATTATATGTATATCCCCAAAAGGAACTATGGGTCTATTCGTTTCCTTTTGTATGTTACATACAAGTGCACAAAGACATAATACCCCTTACCACTAGAGTGGTACAATCTAGTTCATTTGAAAGATCTAGTTCAATAGCTCAGCTCTTTCAACTGAACTAGGTCAGTAATCTAGTTCATAGTTCACTATCCAGTTCAGTCATTCGGATCAGAATCGTTAACGGACTCTTAGTCCTTCACTTGATGAAAACACACATACACCAAATAGGAACAAATATTAGAATAGTATAACTAAACTACAAAAATATTACATTTGCATTAAATTTAGAAAAAACGTCCTTGGGAAAAAATTGTAATTAGAATTTCATGGATGGCCAAAAACATATGTTGTATATTATCACTGCGAAAAAAGCTTTGCGTATGTATTTTTTTTTTATTTTGTCCTTTTTCTATCCAAGACAAGGCACATTGAATAGGTAATGGATTCGATATATTGGGATATGTTATGTCAAAAATGTTCTTTATGTAGAAATTACTTTTATTTCAATGGGGGTTGACACTTCACATTGGTCCAAAACATAAACAAAAATCATTACATTATGAAGGCATCACTTAGCAGAGAAGACGGCGCCACTTTATTCATACGTGAATGACATGCTGAACTACATAGATTGTGAATCGTTCGTTCGTTGATCGTTCTTCGTTGATCTTTCGGTCAGCGCTCAGTGAGCTATTGAGCTATAATGAACTATATCGACTGATCTAGTTCATATGCTCTTTTCAATGAATCGTTCAATTGAACTAGTTCGTTCATGAACTATACAAATCTACTTACCACAGTGTGGTGTAGGGAATAAAAAGTAAAGGAACAAAACTTATTATACCCTCAGCCTTTAGGCTATGAAGGGTATATACACTTTCATACGGGCAAAATGTGCCTCATCGAAATAATGGTTTTAGACCCCAAGTATGTTTGGACGAAATGTGTTTCAGACAATTTGGAGTCGATTGAGCAATGTCCGTCCGTCTGTCTGTCTGTCTGTCTGTCTGGCTGGAGCGCACGATAACTCTCGAAGGGATGAATCGATTCGGTTCAAATTTTGGCTTTCGTAATATTTTGTCCAAACTTAGTTTAAGTTCGAAGATGAACTATATTGGTCCACTCCTTCCGGTACCTCCCCCACAAAAGTTCGAAAATGTTCGGAAAATTTGTACGCACGATAACTCTTGAAGGGTGTAACCGATTTGGTCCATACTTTGCCCATCGTGGAGCGTGTACCAGACTTAGATCAGGTTTTAATATGGACTCAATCGGTCCACTCCGTCGAGTACCTCCCACACAAAATTTTGGAAAAGTTCAGTTTAGGAACATCTCTCGAATCGCTTTGATTTTTGCTTTAGCAACTTGTATTCACTGCCCTCCATACGACGGTATAAGTTTCATCAGGGGCAAGTCCATACTTCCTGAGAAAATAGCCTGAAAGTTGCAAAAAACCCCTATGACACCGTGAGGAGGTTGGAGGGCAAAATAACTCTCGAACAGGTCTGCCGATTCGGTCCAAAGTTTGGCCTTAGTAATATTTTGTCCAAACATAGTTTAAGTTCGAAGATAAGCCATATCGGTCTACTCCTTCAGGTACCTCCCCCACAAAAGTTCAAAAATGTTCGGAAAAATTGTGCGTACGATAACTCTTGAAGAGAGTGGCCGAATTGGTCCATACTTTACACATCCTAATATATCTACCAGATATAGATCAGGTTCAAATATGGACTATATTTGTCCACTCCATCCGGTACCTCCCACTCAAAATTTCGGATACATGTTCACTTTAAGACCTGCTTTCGAATCACTTTGATTTTTGTTGAAGCAACTTGCATTGCTGCCTCAATTGCGATGGTAAAAGTTGTTTCATGGGCAATTTCATACTTCTTGAGCAAACATCCCTGATGTTCTAAAAAACCCCTATGGTACCATATGTAGTGGCTGGAGATCCATTCTTTTTAGTATCTCCTCCGCAAAACTTTTGATATTAAATCCTAATCAGCATTTTTGTCAGTTCAAACGCCCAAAATTTTTAAAACTCCCTAAATACATGCATTTTATGGAAAAAAATTATTTCAATATACACAGGCTGAGGGTATATCTCTGTCGGCAAAGCCGACTGATACTTTTTTACTTGTTTATTGTTCTTTCCGTCTCTAGACTTCATCTGTTTAATAGTTAACTAGTTCTACCACAACATAACTACCCAACTACAGTGTGTCGGTTCGACTAGAGTTGAATAACTTGACTCGAGAGTCAGACAGATCAAATATAATCCCTTAGTTCAACTAGAAACCCCTTGCTAAACTTGATTCAGCTAGATCAACTAGAGTTCTTATCGTAGTTCGCAGCTCAATCTGAACTGACTAGCATCAGCACACTTCGCTTATTTAATAAGAGTTCACCAGTTCTAAAAGAATTAGCTTATTTCACAAGGGTTCATCAATTTCACTTCCATTTATTTGTTCAACTATAGTCTGGCTGCTCAAGTACTGTTTTGCTAGCTCAACCTTGATTAAATTGCACAAGCTCAAATAGAGTTCGCTAGCTCAGCTAAAATTCGATAACTCAATCATACAGTACATTTAGACAATGCTGAATTTAGTAAATCCAGTGGATTTAACTTGTCATTTTCATACAATATATGCCAAATAAATCGAGATAATGCACTTATTGATCGTATAAGTGTATAGTATAAAAGACATAGTTCGCAGTTTCTGATAGCTGAACAAGGGTTCCCTATCTGAACTAGAACTGCTCAACTATAATTTGCCATCTCAAAAACTGGCCACTAGCATAACTATTTTCATTAGAGTTCGCAAGAGAATAAGCTGCATTACCTTACAGTAATAAAGTTCGCTAGCACAATTAGTTCATCAGATTGACAGAAAATTTGCTGTATGACTTCAGAAACTTAGGGAGGTTGTTAGGTATTACTACATCGTTCTAATAAGCAACCACCTTAAACCCCATGTTGTCAAGTTTGCCTAGGAGTCAAAGCTGTGGCGAGATCATGTAGGAGTCAAAGCAGTGGCGAGATCATCCTCCCTGTGGAGTACCTCGATTTACGTGCTTTGACAACTCTGCAGCATGGTGGTTGTCCAGCTTGTTCGATTGCTGACGCTATTAAAGGTTCCTGAAAGGCAGTTAAGGTGTGTTGTTTGTGCTCCAAGGACTTCTCAGTAGTTCTAACGACCTCGTGTGGAGGTGTGTATGTCGAGCGCCCTTTAAGGTGAGTGTGCTGATTGAAAGATGAGTTGATTGAGTTTTCCATCTTTTCATGCCTATGAGCCTTTCGAGTGTTTTAAGCAGAAGTGGTGAAAAGCTTATGGGCCTAAAGTCTTCAGCATATTCGTCACTACATTGTCTTGCTTTGGTTACGAAGACAATCTTAACCTATCTCCAACTCGATGCTACGTAGTTAAGGGATAGACATCTACTGTAAAATTTTAGCATTTTAGGTATAATCCCATCCGGCTCCGGAGATTTGTAGAGAGAGAAGCTTTTAAAAGCCTATGTGACTTTGTGTGAACTATTTATTATGGTTTGATGAACTACACTGTGCAACATTTTTAAGGTGATCTTGTGCAAACAATTCGAACTGAGGATTTTTTGAAAGTACAGACCCAAACGACAAGAAACCCTATTTGGGTTTTGTTGTGTCAGATCCAGCTCGGATTTTATAGCCCCATCTAAACATGGTTAAATATTGAGTTTTTAAAGAAATCCGGGGCTATATCTCTGAAACCAATACGAATCTTCTTCTGACCTCTGAAGCAAATTTGTAGATAAGGACAAGAATAAAATATTTGGAGAAATAACGAACTCGAAAAACTACATTTACTACCTCAAATTTCAAAATATATGCAAAAATTCCACAATTTTTATACATTTCGCACCGTATCTCAAAAACCGTTAATTTTTTCTAAGTACTTTCTTTTGGGAAAATATTCCCTGGAATGTAATACACAACTCTTCAGAACATGTCATTGTTGTAAAATGTCTCTTTGCCGTTGTTTTCAGTACATTTTTCAACGACGATTTTATAAAAATGTTAATAATGTAGTGAAATCCGAAATGCGAGAATAAACTGTTGGTGTGAACTGTGGTTGAGATATGTGCTGTAAAAGATATGATGCAAAATACGTCCGAAACAACGTGAAGTAAGCATTTTAGAGTTTCAGAATGTTCTGAAGAATTATTGAGAACTTTATTTGGAAGAGTTTTGCAAAAGGTTACTTGGTTCAACTCCCAACAGTTTAGCCGATACTGACCAGAATTTCAGCAATTATGTAAAATTTTCTATATTTTATAGATTTTGATGCCCTAGATGGAGTTTTTCTTATGTGGTTTTTTCAAAAGATAAGTTCTACTAGTTTAGGGCTACAATATTGCTAAAGACAGCAAGGCCAAATTCCTATTCGTTTCTGAGGTAAAGGCCTGATAAATGCAAAAAAGTGTAGATTTGGCCCGGTTTAGATGAGACCATAAAATCCGAACTGGATCTGACAGGACAAAACCCTACCAGGGTTTTTGTAGTCTAAATATGTACTTTCAAAAAATGCATACTAGAAGTTGTTTGCATTTTCAGTGTTGCACAGTGCTATAATACTGGTTTGCTCTTCGATGGTTCTATCCGTGCAACCGATGAAGTGCGACATAAGAAGAATTTTAAAAGATTAGACCGAGTTTTCAAATCCACGAAACCCCAGAATTCATTTCAGGATTGCTTTTTTGCTTTAGCTATAGCTTTTTTGTACTTCTTGATGTTGTATCTAGGGATTTCTCTTGAATATGTACAGCGTTTTATGTGGAATTTTCGGAAGTTTATCTCCCTATTGAATTTCTCCCAGTTCGTTCATTAGGGATTGCAGACACATTTAATTGGCGTTGATTTTTCAGATATTTTGAAAAACTCACTATGCGACACGAAAATTATTAACCATATTCTGACACCGCAGCGTGATAGAAGACCTAAAGTAAGAAGATACGTCATGGGCCCCAAAGACCTTGATGTCAAAAGGGATCATTTTTTCAGTCACATATCTTCTTAACCGCTAAGAATTTGGGTTTACTAGTAGAGGAAAAGTTTTAGCTCACGTCTTAAAGAATAATAATTGCGAACACATAAAATCCATTCAACTTCACCTTCAAGGTCAAAATCGTCAATCTCAAACTTCCCTTTTAATTTTTTCTCGGATTTTAGTTACAGATATCAAACCAATCAAAATTGAAGCAAACAACCAACTAGAAAATGTACCTTAGATCTTAGCAAACAACTTTCTAGAACATGCGAACTCTGTAGAAACGGTTCTTAATGGTCAAAAAAGCAAATCAACTGCGATTTTTCTCCTCTTATCTCGGTCCCTGCTCCATAGATTGTAAACCGTTCAAAATTCAAGAAAACAATGGACCACAATAATTACTGTATATCAGCAAATAACTTTCTGGAACATACGAAATGTCTATGACCGGTTTTTAAATGTGAAAATAGCCAAAAACTTTTGAAAATATTCGATTTTTATACTTTTTTCTCCGATTCCGGTCCACAGATACGGAACCGCCCAAAAATTAAGGATACAGTCAACTACAAAAATGTACCCAAGACTTCAATAAACAAACAACTTTCTAGAACATAAAAAGATTCGAGGAACGGTAGGCTTACCGTTAGCCCTAATGTATAAGTTTTTTTAGCATTTGTTATCCAGACCCTTAACTTCATGTTCGCAAGCTTAGGATTCTTGTATGATGCTTCAGATTGATCTGCACGACCTTAAGCATCATTTTTGTGGATCGATGCTGGCTGCTTTTCGGCATTGTCGACTTCATCTACGTCGTCTTCTCCATTCGTGACGTACGTTCGTAGGCTTTTAACTTTGGCCTCCTTTATGTCAAAAACAGACTCTCCATTGCCTCTCTCCAGTATCTGTTATCGAGAGAACTAGACTTTTGCTGTTGTTTTTGGGTTGCTCAGTGCCAATTACGGACCACTCGTCCATTGGAGTATCCTTGTTTATCTACGCCTGACCTTTTAGCAGATTTGGGCCGTCGCATTCTATCCTGGATAACCAAACTCTGGCACCAGGTCTCATTGGAATATCCTGCGCTGGAATTCTCCTCAAATTGATGTGGTCCCAAGCATCACTGAGTTTTAGCTGTTTTGCTGTTCCAGTTCCTGAGAATGTGATATTCCTGCAGTTTAACTGCGATGGTCTTCGGAACAAGATCAGTGAGATCGTGATTTTTATGAGTCGAAGAAATATCATAGTCGCGGCGATTCAGGATACAACGTTCTTCGTCTGGATCGTACGAGAAGTGGTTGTGGTGGACTTGCATTCCTACTGCATCAGTCTGTCCAGTACAGACCTATCTCGCTTCAGCTACACTCTAGGGTCCCATACTTGGAGTATATGGGGTAGCGGTGAGGTGTGGAACCGCCGATATAGAACTGCTGAATGTGTATATTCCGCCGATTAATAACTGCGCCCCGTGTTATTCGCCTAACATCAGACCTCTGTTGAGAGGTGATAACTGGCTGGTTCTAGGGGATTTCAATGCGCATCATGAGTTATGGCATTCAGCCCTAGGGAATGACCAGAGAGGCACATATTTGGCTGAGCAAATAGAACGAGGACGCATACACCAGGATTAGAGGAGACTGCCAGAGTCCGCCTGACATATCCATCGTGTCACCCGGTCTGACGAATGACGTGATATGGCAAGCCGTCATTTCCCTTGGGTCGGACCATCACCCAATCCTCATCTCCATCAATAGACCACCAGACGTCATAACCTCTGAACGCTGTACTTTCATTAACCATGGGAAAACTGATTGGCAAGGTTTCAGAGAGTTCACTAACCATCGCTACAGAGAGCTGCCCTATCCATCTGTTGTTCGGGTAGCAGAGAGGAAATTCGGAGACATCATAACTGCTTGCTTTATTCCTGCTGGTCGAATACCTGAAATAAGACCTAATTTCCCAACAGAGGCGACGGGATATTAGCTAATCCCGTGATGAGCTTCGCCGCACGAACCCTAATGACCCCAGAGCCAGAGAACTGACAGTGGAAGTCAAGAAGAAAAAGTTGCTAGAAAATCTGAAGTGCTGCAACATTGGAGGCGGTTATAATAAATTGTGGACAACGGTTAAGGCGTTATCGAAACCTGGTAGGAGGGACGATCGGACATCTGTCATGTTTAACGGCGTGGCTGTGACAGATCCGAAGAGGTGCGCGAGCTATTTCTGCCGAAGGGAAGTGTTTTACTTCGTTTGCGATCTCTTCCAACCGAAGAAGAACCGCCACAATTTATGATGGATGATGTTGCCGATGTTATCCGTGGCGCACAGTCATCGAAAGCGCTTCGACCTGACGGAATTTCAATGGTTGCCGAAGCCTGGAAGATGGGCAGGGTTGTCCCGCTGCTGAAACCTGGCAAGGATGCCAGCAAAGGTGAATCATACGAGCCGATTTCACTTATGTTACCAGTAGCAAAGATGCTTGAGGCGTTATTCCTCCCCAGCATCAGAACGTCTTATCTAGTTGCGGATCATCAACACTGTTCCGGAAGCAGTATACTACCACAACAGCACTGCACGCCAGTTCCTCATATATTGGCAGAGGACTCAACCAGCACAGACCATGCCACAGACCAGTGATGGTAGCATTGGATCTGACCAAAACGTTTGATGTGGTCAGCCATGCTAGGCTGTTCGAGGATATCGAGAATAATACCCTCTGGCCTTGTCTAAAACGCTGGGACATCAACTATTTGTGTGGTCGCCAGTCATACGTGGGAGTCAGAGACAGGAAGTCCATACCCCGTAGAGTGAAGCAGGGAGTTCCCCAAGGAGGGGTGATATCTCCGGAACTGTTTAACCTCAACCTTTTTGCAATTCCACGCCCTCCCGAGACATTGAGTTAATTACGTACGCTGATGATTGTACACTCATGGCGTCAGGTTCCAACATCGGTAACTTTTGTGACAGGCTAAACGCCTATCTCATTGATCTGTAGTAGAGTTTTCCACGCGATTATCCACCACTAAGTTAGCAGCCACACTGTTCACCAATGCACGGCGCAAATGAGCTCCCACTGAATGTACAGGTCGACGGTTCAATTATTCCGACCACAAACTATCCCAAAGTTCTGGGGGTCACATTTGATAGCAAATATAGCAAGCGGTCCGAGCATGCTACAGTTATCTGCGAAAAGTTGAGAATCAGGAACAAGGTCCTTAAGTCCCTAGCCGGCAGCACTTGGGGTGCAGATAAAGAAACCTTGTTAACCATATACAACGCGATAGGTCGGTCTGTGGTAAGCTATGCGGCGCCAGCGTGGTGTGCTATCCTAAGTGATACGCAATGACATAACTTACAAATCTGCCAGAATGCTGCCCTGAGAACAGCTATAGGGTTTCACCTCATGTATGCAGTGGACCATTTACATGAGGAGACCAAGACCGGTGGTAAGCTATGCGGCGCCAGCGTGGCTTGCTAACCTAAGTGATACGCAATGAGGTAACTTACAAATCTGCCAGAATGCTGCCCTGAGAACAGCTATAGGGTTTCACCTCATGTATGAAGTGGACCATTTACATGAGGAGACCAAGATCCTGCCGGTGCGTCGACACAACAGGATGAACCCCTAGATTAGCGTTCTTATCAGTCAGGTCTGAGAGATATTCACAATGATGCGGTCGCTGAGTCCCTAGAAGCCTATAGTGCGAATATAGTCCTCGAAGATTATCCACCACCCCTGGCAGCGGAAGAGTAACAGCTGCAAAGGCAAACGAGAGTCGTGTTGGCACAATTAAGATCTGGATGGTGCAGCCGCCTCCATTCTTATTGGGCCAAGATTGATGGCACGCAGAATATCTGCCCAGCATGCGGCATCTGTCCGCATACTACGCAGCACCTTTTTAACTGCCCAGCCAACCCTATCCTATGATCCTTTTCAGGTGGCGTTCTTTCTGAACTTGGAGTTGGAGTCAGAGCCGAATCAATAAAATGAAGACATTCACATACATGTAGAAGCTGCTCCAACAACAACCACATGAAAAATGTGCAAGTGATGCCAAGTTTGTTCTGGAAGTTTTCATGTGGTTGTTGTAACGCGACACTCAACGGACCGTATGTGCTGAGCCCTTTAGTAATCAAGTTTGGGGTAATTTCTGATAAAAGAATAAAAGAGCGGGGGCAAAATAGATCGACGCCACACTTTATTGAAACATGTGATGTGTCTTCGGCTTAAAAGCGTAGCCTATGTCGACTATGTACTCATTAGAACTACATTGATCAATCCCGGTGGCTAAATGTAGAATCGGCCTGAACTCATTGTTTGAGAGAAGTCTTCCTTTGCCCTTTAAGGGTTGTTCGTGGAAAGTATTTTTTTTAGTTTAGTGTTGCCAAAATAGCAGAAGCGATGTCATGTCGTTCTTTTTGTTTTGGAACAGATTTTTCATATGGAACTCCATGCCCACCGATTCTAATACCCCAGCCTCAATCTGTAGGCTGTACAAAATTCACATTTACATTATAAGCAGCAGTAGCGTCAAAATCTAGTTGCCAACACTTTCGTTCACTGATTTAGGACTTATTTACCAAACATCTATCCACTTTTTTTGTCGAAATATGAAACATGTTATCGTTGCTTATTGTTGTCTGAATACTTTTCTTCTCGTCTATACTGCCTATAACATAAATTTGATGTTCATTTTTTGTTGTTTTTGTTATTGTATTTCTTTGATTGTCGCCTGAGTATATTTTAGCAATCTGATTTATGCATCATTTGCATACAAGTGGCACTTTTCTTGTTCTCTACATCTCGGCTATTCGTTCGTTCAATGCAATTCTAGCTCACACTTGCATTTTGGCTTGGCATGGTAAGAAGCGATACAAAAAAAAAAAAAAAAGAAATGTTTTTCGCCACTTGTACAAATATCCATTATGTAGCTTCTATGCTGCGTTTTTTCTTCTCATTCATTGCATTTCAGTCTCCGCCCCCAATATTTATTTTGGCGGATTGAATTCTTTGATCTTTGTTAACAGCAAAAATAATAATATCCGCATATTATGGACCACTTTTTGGGGGAGAGGTTTGTAAGTGGAATAAAATGGAGGAGATTTTTTATTTTACTTAAATTTACTAATTCATACATGGTGCTTAGGCTTAACGGAGTTTCCATTTATCATTTTCAGAAATATTTTTTTCAAATTCATAAGAAGTTGGTTGGAGTTCATAGTTTATCACGAATTCAGAAAATCATCTTCTAAATTCAAAACGTGAAATCGATCAACTTGGTTTCTTAATACTGTAGTTTTACTACTGTAGTTTTAAGATCAAATTTCTGTAAGAAGTCGCTAATTCTTTTAGCTGTCATAGCTACTGGCACCTAAAATAAAGGCATCGACACATAAGAAGCATGGCATTTTTGCTTAAATCATATCTGATAAAAGACTAAAGACCAAGTTCGACCTAATATAAAGATTTCAGAATCACATTTAAATTAGGTCGAACTTGGTCTTTAGTCATTTACCAGATATGACTTAAGCAAGAATGCCATGCTTCTTATGTGCCGAGGCCTTAAGTCGTGAACTGACAAAGTTTCCTTAAAACCCGTTTGATGTAAATGCTACTCAACTCCCAGCTCATTTTACTTCCGTACGACTCAACTGTTTACGTAGTATAACTTATTCAACGAAATCATCCAAAACTTACTTCTTTAGTACTCATCTGTAGTCCATCTCTCGCTTTCCTTCCCTCTCTCCTACTTTCGCCCTTAAATTCCAACAATAATTTAATTGTTAACATCTTTAATTGAATGCATAAATAATTGTCGTAAAATAGCAAATTTATTAAAATCCAATTAAGTGCTGTAATTAAGCATAAAATTAACCCATTTAGTAGACTGTTACCCTTCGCCTCTTCTCTCTCTCCTTTCGTCTGGTCTGCACGATAATAAATTAATCAGCTATTCATTGGACAAAAATACTGCAAATTACCAAATGACAAACAGTTCAAAAATCGCAATACTTTAAATTAGTTTTTAATGTTAATTCATTATTATTTATCGGTGTGTGTGTGCGGTTGTAATAATTAACACATTATTTATTACTGTTGTTGCAGGTAAGGACAACTTTTTAGTGTTCTTACATTTTTTATCATAGAAAAACGAATATAAATTTTGTTAAGGTTTGTGGGCAAATATGTGGGTTGCCAAGACTGAAAAGGTTCTTAGTAAAGATTCTGTCTCAGATCTTGCATGATATCTTCCCTGATACCGCAATCGAGCTTAACTTTATTAAAAGCTTCTCCAATAAACAGAAAGGCTGTTAAGGTACGAGTATAGTTCGAGATAGGGATATTAAAAAGGCGACTTTTCGATCTTTCGATTTTAAAGAATTAGTTAAAATCATTAGCACCAGAAGTGGAGGTGGGGGATTAGCTTTCCTATTGCACCAGTCTGTTTAATATAGAGCTATCTCGCTTGAGCCTAACTCTAGTGACCCGTGCATGGTATTTATGGGGGTAGCACTCAGGTGTGGAACTGCCGAGATAGATTTGCTGAACGTATATATCCCGCCGAGAAATATATATGATGCTCATTAAAGTTCCCCCGAACCCGACGATTATGAGGCGGGGCGAAAAGCTGTCTTCTTGAACTCTACTCCGACCATAAGTCATATACTAGCTGTCCGTAACAGTGTTTCTGTCCATCTTAACTGACGGTGGATTTGTCTGGTGAAAAGCCCTTGGGAATATAACATTTCTGTCCAAACTATCAAATGTGCAAAGGGTTGCGTCCATTGTGATTATCGGAGCAATAAAAAGCACTCCTTAGTCTTAGGCTGCAACAACGCTTTTAAGCTCCAAGACTTAGAATCATGTCGGCTTTAACATTTCGGACATTTGAAAGTCTTAAACATAATTCATTGTCAACATGAATCTACGTAACCGATTATGTGCCCACTTCCTTCAGGTTTAACACCCTATCCGTTATTTTTCCAAGCAGGTATATTTGGACTGAAGGTAACACCCCTCTGGGCAGTCTTTCAATGTTTAACAATAGGTCCACCACCTTAAGAAGACACGGCCGAAAAAAACTTTCCAATTTTCTGGTTTCAAACTGGTGGTCAGGAAAGATAACTGCCTTCGGAAGCTCCAATATAAAAAAGCTACACCACAACGTATAGTCAAATGAAACAGGGAGTCCTCGAAGGCCACTCGGTATGCAAACAAACATCAAAACACCATCAGCGTAAGATAATTTCAGGTGATAAGATGTAACCTAAAGTTCCTGAGGAAGTTTCAGAGGAACTATCGTCAAGCAACTAAGAGGGCAAATCTTTTCAGCGAAATTCGCACATCAAGAACATGAGGAACCCCTATCGGTACCCCTAAGGAGATGCTGACGGGAGAAAATTTTTGTTCGAAAAAGGAGACTCCACCGTAACCAGCGGCTAAGTCACAAGAAGTGGTTAAAAATTAAAATTTGAACTCAAAAAAATGTTTGTGAAAAAACTTGTCGTGGCAGCTGACGCTCTTGAGCTGCAATAGATGGGGGATGTATTCCGGGGACATTATTCACAATATAAATATTTGCTTATAGTTTTAGTAACTGTGTCCGTGTGAATACTATTTAAACCCGTAGAGGTTCTCTCCTGTATTGTTGGACCTCTCTCTCTCTAGAGCATGGATATCCTTCTTGATGTGCCTGAATGTGTCGGGCCTACCACAGATGGTGATTGCAATGACTTGTCGTCGATGGGTTGTCGTGGTGTGCTTCTTACGGAATCCATGCTGATGATCGTCAACTAGATAATTATTTCAGATGCTGGGGAGGACTAAGGCCTCAAGGGTCTTTGCTACAGGCGACAAAGGCGAAATCGGCCTGTACGATTCACTTTTGCTGGCATTCTTGTCTGGCTTCAGTAGCGGAACCACCCTGTCCATTTTCCAGACTTCGGGAATAATAAGGGTGGCTAGCGACAGGTTGAGAAGTTATGTGAGATACTACACTCCCGGCTCATCCATCTTTTTCAACATTGCAATGGAGATTCCGTTCGGGGGCCAACGCATTGGATGATTTAGCGTTCCTGATGGCATTCGCAACATCATCCATTGTAATGGTTCATCCTCGGCAGGAAGAGATCTGATGCGACGTAATACTCCTCTCTTCGCACTTGCATACCTCTTCGTCTCAGTCAACGTAACGTCGCCAAACACGACTGAGGTCCTATCATCCCTCCTTCCGAGGTTCGAGAGTGACTTAACCGTTGCCCACAATTTACTTGTACAGGCTCCAATGTTGCAACTCTTCAGATGATTTAACCACTTCAACAACTTCTAGTATCAGCTATCTGACTCTGGGTCACTGGAGTCGGCACGATGAAGCTAATCACGCTTGTTTGCTAATCCCGTCGTCACTGGAGGGAAGTTTGGTCCTACTTCGGGTATTCGACCAGCAGGTATGTGACGAGCGGCTGCAGCAGTGATGATGTCTCGGAGCGTCCTTTCCGCTACCCGAACATCAGAAGAATTGGGCAGTTCTCTGAAGCGGTGATTGGTGAACTCTCTGAAACTCGGGCATCAGCTTTCCCATGATTGACGAATGTGCGCGTTCAGAGGTGATGAAATCGGATGGTCTGCTGATGGAGACAATTATGGGGAGATGGTCTGATCAAAGGGAAATGACGGGTTGCCAAGTGACGTCATATGTCAGACCAGGTGACACGATGGTTATGTCTTGCGAACTGTGACACACTCCTTTAATTCTCCTCATTGACCGAGCAAAACGTAGAGCTATCAATCTGATCAGCCAGCGCTGTACCCCTCTGGTTGCTTCCGAGGACCGAATGCCACATCTTATGATGCGCATTAAAGTTCCCCCGAACAAAAGCGGGCCAATGTCGTAGCTGTATCACAGATTACAAGCCTGACATTGGCCCGCTTTTGGAGGTTCATAATCGTCTGATCCTGGGGGACTTTAATACGCATCATAAGATGTGGCATTCGGCCCTCGGAAGCAACCAGAGGGGTACAGTGCTGGCTGAGCAGATTGATAGGTCTACGGTTTGCTCGGTCAATGAGGAGAATTAGAGGAGTGTGTCACAGTTCGCCAGACATAACCATCGTGTCACCTGGTCTGACAAATGACGTCACCTGGCAACCCGTCATTTCTCTTGGATGAGTTCATGTCCCCATAATTGTCTCCATCAGCAGACCATCCGATTTCATCACGTCTGAACGCCGCACTTTCGTCAATCATGGGAAAGCTGATAGCGCGAGTTTCAGAGAGTTCACCAATCACCGCTTCAGAGAACTGCCCAATCCTTCTGATGTTCGGGTAGCGGAAAGGACGTTCCGAGACATCATCACTGCTGCAGCCGCTCGTCACATACCTGCTGGTCGAATACCCGAAGTAAGGCCAAACTTCCCGCCAGAGGCGATGGGATTAGCAAACGAGAGTGATTAGCTTCGTCGTACCAACTCAAGTGACACCAGAGTCAGGGAGCTGACACTGGAAGTTAACAGGCTGGTCTGCGAGCATAAGCGGAACAAGTTGTTATATCAGCTGAAGAGTTCCAACATTGAAGCCGGAATAAGTAAATGGTGGGCAACGGTTAAGTCACTCTCGAACCTCGGAAGGAGGGATAATAGGAGCTCAGTCACGTTTGGCGACGTTACGTTGACTGACCCGAAGAGGTGTGCAAGTTACTTCAATCGACAGTTTGTCTGGCACCCCGAGAGTTACAGGGCGAAGAGAAGAGTATTACGTCGCATCAGATCTCTTCCTGCGAGGATGAACCACCACAGTTTATATGGGATGATGTTGCGTATGAAGAGGTGTGCAAGTTACTTCAATCGACAGTTTGTCGAGCACCCCGAGAGTGACGGGGCGAAGAGAAGAGTATTACGTCGCATCAGATCTCTTACTGCCAGGGAGGAACCACCACAGTTTACAATGGATGATGTTGCCAATGCCATCGGGAACGCTAAATCATCCAAAGCGTTGGGCCCTGATGGAATCTACATGGTAATGCTGAAGCAGCTGGATGAGCCGAAAGTGGAGTATCTAACTAAAGTTCTCAACCCGTCCCTAGCCACCCTTATTGTTACCGAAGTCTGGAAAAGGGACAGGGTGGTTTCGCTACTGAAGCCAGGCAAGGATGCCAGCAAAAGTGAATCGTACAGGCCGATTTCGTTTTTGTCGCCTGTAGCAAATATCCTTGATGCCTTAGTCCTCCCCAGCGTCAGAAATAGCTATCTAGTTGCCGATCATCAGCATGGATTCCGTAAGAAGCACAGCACGACATCGGCGCTGCACGCCATCTCCACACGTATTTGTCGAGGACTCAAGCAGAGACCGCCGTGTGATAGAATAGTGATGGTGGCACTTGACTTATCAAAAGACTTTGGTACTCCCTGTTTAAGGACATCAAGACCCTAGCCGGCAGCACTTGGGGTGCAGATAAAGAGACCAGTTTGGTCTCCAAATTTATGTGATACGAAGTGGGATAAGACTCAAATTTGTCAGAATGGAGCCCTGAGAACAAGCAACAGGGTGCCTCCAGTGGACCATATACATTAGGAGACAAAGATTCTTCCAGTACGGCAACACAATGAGATGCTTGCGTTTCAGTACTTTCTCGGGTGTTACGGCGAGAGCCATCCCAATTACCATCTGGTGGGTAGGCCCGACACATTCAGGCACATCAAGAAGGATATTCATGCTCTAGTGTGAGAGAGGTCCAACAATACAGGAGAGAACCTCTACATCAACAGGCATATCAGGCAGTTTAAAATGGCATTTACACGGACACAGTTGCTAAGGCTATAAGCAAATATTTATATTGTGAATAATGTCCCCGGAGTGCATCCCCCATCTATCGCAGCTGAAGAGCGTCATCTGCCACGACAAACCAGAGTAGTTTTGGCTCAACTACGCTCGGGATATTGCAGTCCACTAAATTCTTATTCGGCGGAAATCGAACGCGCCGTGCAAGACATCTGCCCAGTATGCGGTATGGGCCCGCACGATACAAAGCACGTTTTCAACTGCCCTGTCAAACCTACTCATTTAACTCCAGTGGATCTGTGGCTTCATCCCATCGAAGCAGCCACATTCCTGGATCTGGAGATAGACCCAGAGCCAGTTTGAACAGAAGAACGAACATACGAACATAATAATAACACTGTTACAAGAACAACTTAGCGCCAGGAATATTTTCACAAAATTTGTTTGTTGAGTTTAAATTTTAATTTTTAACCCCTTCTTGCGACTTAGCCGCTGTGGACGATGGAACAAAAATTTCCTCCCGTCGTCATCTCCTTAGGTGTACCCATAGGGGTTCCTCTCTTAGCTGCTTGACGATGGTAAATTTGTCGTGAGGACTCCCTGTTTCGTTTGACTATACGTTGTGGTGTGGCTTTTTATATTGGAGCTTCCGGAGGCAGTTCTCTTTCCTGACCACCACTTGGAAACCAGAAAATTGAAAAGTTTTTTTCGACAGTGCTTTCTTAAGGTGGTGGACCTATTGTTAAACATTGAAAGACTGCCCAGAGGATAGTTACCTTCAGTCCAAATATACCTATTCGAAAAATAACGGATAGGGTGTTAAACCTGGAGGAAGTGGGCATATAATCGGTAACGTGGTTCCTGTCGTTTGATTCATCTTGACTATGAATTATTTTTGAGACTTTCAAATGTCCGAAATGTTAAAGCCGACTCTCGGAGCTTAAAAGCGTTGACCGCAGCCTAAAACTAGACCAGTAGTGCGATTCTCTAACTCATTTTCTGATTTACCGACAAAAATCGGTAAAATTAAAATGCTTATAATTTCGCTAATTAACAATCGGTAAGTTAACGACCAAAAAAATAGTAGTCGTAGAGTTCTACCGATAGGAAGTTAGAGAATCGCACTACAGGAGTAGCGCGTTTGATTGCTCCGATAATAAAAATTGACGCAACCCTTTGCACATTTGATAGTTTGGACAGAAATTCCATATTCCCAAGGGCTTGTCACCAAACAAATCCACCGTCAGTTAAGATGGACAGAACCACTGTTACAGACAGCTAGTGTATGGTTTGTGGTCTGAGTCCCCAACATTTACCAATGCTATATCATCAGCATAAGCCACCACTTTAGTCTTCAGTTGGCTGGATTTCATTTATCATCAGTAGCCAGAGTATAGGATTCTGTTAAAAGTTTACCTTAGGGAACTTTCTCCTATGCGCGAATTATTAAGCCTGATTTTCAGCACCTCATTACGGGTATGGAAAATTCAGTACAATAGTATTTTTCAGTACCATATCACTATAAATAGTACGGAAGTACCTCCGCGACCAATTCAGTACATTTCACATACTCTAGTGCCACACATTGAAGCATTTTATGTGAAACTAAAGTCGATAGTCCGACTGTAATTTTGGTTACTTAAGTAAAAAAGTTTACATCAGCCACCAAAATATGGTTTTTGCTATCTGTCGCGAATTATTTAAAAATATTTTGATTTATATTATGACTGTTGTGACGTCCATCCCAAGCCATTGTATTCCAGACCTTGTGCTTAGCAAGTACATCTGCCGGAGCTCAAACTGCAACTTTGTTATAAAGAGTCCTAACATTTTAGGTGCAGATTCGCAGATCGTGGTTCTTAACTAGATGTTTTTAATTCAGATCTTGGAGAGGAATCACTATACGAAGCTCTGTTTTATCAGATGTACTTAAATTTAGTTGTGTTCATGGTCGGTTCCTAGGGCTACTGGTCAATATTGCTGAGCTCTAGCTGGAACCTTATTGGAGCAGCACAGTTGATGACACGTAACTGTTAACAGATGCAAGTTGTATAGAATTCGTCAATATATTCTTGAAATTCGGAAATGGACTTGGATTTATCAGCTCTAATTGTATGTAAATCGAAATATTTCATTTCTGACTTCTGTATAAATCTTTCTGTGCTCACTTTACATACACACATACATATATATGTACATATCAAGGGTAGTATTTTATTCCAAATCCCGCTTATTTCATTTTCACATAAATGGATAATTATTAAAAACTCAATTAGAAGATTTTTTGCAAACAAGAAATATCACCACCCCCTGCATATTGTCATATTCAAGGACCTGCTTAAAGAAATGTCTACACATCCTTATTATTTCATTATTAATAAATGTGCGATTTCTTTCCGCACTCTTACCCATTCCTTTTTATTATCCATAATACTACCACTTTTTGTGTAACAACCAACTTATTAACGGATTTTTATATTGTAGCCAACGTTTGGCTACAAAAATTTCAACCACCACCGTTTGTAAGAAAGTCCCCCCTCTTCTTCCTTTACTCATTCCCACCTTCCTACACTTTACTATTGGCGTTGTAAATAAGTTGAGTACCTACACGCCTTGCCTTAGATGGCTGACTTAAGTCGAATGTTTCCCCAATTAAATACTTCTCATTTGAGTTTTTTTCAACTGCTGCTGCTTCTTCTTTTTCTTATGAGCCACACATTTCAGCCACTTGTAAAAAAACGTTAATTTCATAATTACATGTTTCATGTGGTCTCATACCCACAATCATAATTTGTTTTGTTCGTTTGGTTCTTTTATTCTTCTTTGGTATTTTTGGACCAAGTTTTGTCGGGCAAGTGTTCATCACAATGAAAGGCAAGACGCGCACACACACATGAAAGTATTGCATTCCCACTGAAATGAAATTGTTGGCTATTCTGTCAGTCATTCAGACGCCAAAATTGTATCAACCAGCCAGCCAACCAGTCCGTCAGTCAGCCAGTCATTGGTACAGTTCATTTGATTGTTGGTTCAATGGTAGGAATGGTAGGTAGCAGCAGCGGTGAATGGATGGATGACTGCAACCATTTTGCCGGTTCGAATTTAAATGGTCGTGGCTCATTATTATTAGACTTGTAGACGTCATTGTGGACGTTGACAGCGAGATAGAGTAGCGGCTGCTACGTTAACTGCTGTCGTTGCGTTGACGGCGGCGTAAATGTTAACGTTTTTCATTGTCTGTTGTGTGGGTAGAATTTTTCGATCATTACATGGAATTCAAATGTGAAAAATTGAAATGGTAGAACCCTAAAATGCTAAGAGTAGTGCTCGACCACCTTCTTACTTTTATCAAGCAAGTGGCTAGCGTGAAATCGAAGGTCCAGAAAGGAATTCGAAGCTCTAACATGTACCGATTGGAACAATAGAGCAATCAGCAGATCTATAAGTACACCGACTCAGCCTGTACTCGGTATTTGAACGACATGCAGTCGAAAAGACTGCAGACTATACAGTGTGAGTCATACCAACCGTGACACGAAGCTGGGCTTTCTAAATCCACAGCCATTAGCCTAACTTTGAAGCTACCAAAAATGTGCCTAATCAAAATAATGGTTTTGGACCCCATCCATGTTTGAACGAACTCCGTTTTAGATAATTTGGAGTCGACTTAGCCCTGTCCGTCTGGTTGTTGTTGTAGCAACGCAAATATGTTCTGTCATATATCATTTTCAGTTGTCTGGTTCCTCTGTGTTCAGAATCAAAAATTCTGCAACCTGAACTGGCTGCGTCCATAAAGAATCAGAAGACAGGTGAGTGGGGTTAGCAGGGCAGCGTGCGTCTGGTCCGGATCCACATGCAGGGCATGTGTTGGGTATCATGCCATCAATTTGGGCCTGATTCGAATTGAGGCTCGTTTATTTAAAGGTCCTCGTTTATACCTTTTGACATCTAGATCATGAAGATATGCCTAACTGTATATGTGTGGATGCTATTCAGGCCTACCTGATAGGCTCGTTGATGTAGAAGTTCTCGGTTGTACCTTTGCACCTCTCTTTCTCTCTAGATCATGGGACCTGACATGCCTGGGTGGGAAAGTTCTTCCACTAGTTTGTGGCAAGGATGCTCTTGGCAGTAACACCCTTCCAGTTAGTGGTAAAATCTTCGACTCCTCATGAAGATGGTCCACTAGTTTCATGAGGAGGTAACCTGTTGCAGTCCTCAGGATTGCATTCTGGCAGGTTTTAATATTCTTCCACTGCGTAGTGCTAATATTTGCATACCGCCATAGCGTACCACAGACTGGCCTATTGGTTTATAAAAGGTCAACAAGGTTTGTTTGAGCGCACCCCATGTGCTACCATCCAGCGACTTAAGAACCTTGCTCCTACTTCTTATCTTGTAGCTGGTGACTTAAATATGCTATGAACGTTACACACATTCTCTAGTGATCGGAATCAGGGCACCATCGACCAATGTGTTCAGGGGAGCCTCATTTCAGCCTTCCAGGTGGTGAACAGTGTGAGAAATTCCTCAGATGGAAGAACTGTACTAATCTATCACATATGTCATCGACGATAAGATCCGTCGCACAAGATCGTACAATCAACCGCATACATAACGATCTCTATGTCGTCTGGATGGTGTGGAATTTAAGCAGTTCCGGAGATATCACACCACCTTGGGGATCTCCCACTTTCATTTTACGAGTCTTGGACTTTTCACTTCTGAATTCCATAAACGACTGGCAACCTCAAACATTGCTGATTATCCAACCTTTCAAACACGGCTGGAGGGACGTTTTCTGTTTTCCTCGGACAGTTTGGCATGGTTGACGGTATCAAAGGCCTTCGATTGGTCAAGCAACCATAACAGTTCGGTAGCACGGCTTGCTCTGGTTCAGTCCTCGACTGATATGTGTAAATATGGCCTGTAATGCTGTTGTGGTACTCTGTTTTTTCCGGAATCTATGCTAATGTTGGGCAACTGAAAAACTTCTTATCATCATGGGGAGGAGTATTGTCTCGAGAAGCTTTGCTACTGACGTCAAGAGAGAGATCAGCCTGCAGGATTCACCTCTGCTGCAATTCTTGCCTGGCTTAAGTAGCGGAACCACCCTCTCAACTTTATAGGTTTCTGCTGCAATATGGGTGGCTAACGATAGATTGCGAATTGTCGAATGGTCAACTCCGGTTTCATCTAGTTACTTAAGTATTAACTTTGATATTCCATGTGGGTCCAAGGCTTTGGGTGAGTTTGCATCAAGGATGACATCTGCAACGTCGCTCATTGTAAATTGTGGTGGTATCTAATGGGCTTAGAGAGCTCTTATAGTAGCACACTCTTCTTTGCCCTATCTCTCTCAGGGTACTCTATAAAAAACAAAACTGGGTACGGATTAAAAAAAAAAAAACACGAGCACCTCTTTGGATCTACCATTGTCACGCCGGATTCCCAGAGTGATTTAATCGTTGCATTACTTCGGGTGGTCTGGTCAGTTTTTCGCTTATGTTTGTCTATTAGTCTGTTGACTTCAAGAGTAAGTTGCTTATTTCGGGTAATCGATCAGCAGGTATGTAGAGAGTGGCTGCCGCTGTGATAAAGTGCCGGAAAATTCTCTATGCTACCCTGGGTTCTGAGGGAATGGACAGCTCTCTGAAGCGGCGGTTGGTATATTCTCTGAACCTTTGCCAATCAGCTTTCAAAAGTACGGCGATCAGAGGTTATGAAGTCGGGTGGTTTGTTGAGACGATGGTAGGAAGATGGGAAGTAACAGGTTGCCAGGACATGTCATTTATCAGACTGGTTGTCACAATGGTAATCTCCTCTTTTACTCGTAGGAACGTCATCGTTCAACATGCAAAATGTGGAGCTATCAATTAGCTCGGCCAGCGCTGTACCCCTCTAGTCATTGCCTAGGCCGGCATATCAAAACTCGTGATGAACATTGAAGTTTCCCTAGCACCAGATGGTTATTGCCTTCCAAAAGCGAACTAATATCAGGCATATAAAACAGGGTATAACTATTGATAGGCGGTATCTACACATTAAGCAACTCTACCTCGGCAGTCCCACATTTTTCCGCTAGCACAGACTGGTGTATAAGGAAGGCTAGTCCTCCAGCTCATCCGTTTCTTGTAAGATCCTCTGTTCCTCCGCAGACTTTGTTGCGCATACCTTTGCAATTGCATTCCAGGAGTGATGCATTTCGGACCTTTTTCGACCATGAACAATTGCATCGGGTGTTATATGATGCGTTTGTTGTTATTGAGGAAACTGCGGTGTCTCATATTCCGACGACAACAAAGTTGCAGACACGCTGGAAGATGTCATGGCGTAGCAAGCAGCAACATAACTTCTATTGCAGTAGTCCTGGAGGCAGCTAAGACCAGATCAGTCTGTGAAGTGCACCTAATCTAATCTGGAAAACGGAACAGATCCATGTCCCGGGATTCTACTCTATCTCGGCACGGACCAAAACGGTTCGGAGCAAGCATTCCGGGATATATTGCCGCTACCATGGTGAAAAAATATACGAACACAAACACATCATTGTTGAGGTGACGGCCCTTGGTCCAAGATTCCTCCGAGTCAATACGGTGCCATTGTGGGTTTGTCCGTTTGGTTCGTTTGGTGGTATGTCTGGTTGGTGCCCACTCTCGGACGGATTAACCAGTTTGGTCCCAAATTTTCGCTTGTAATATTTTGCACCTCCCCCCTCAAAAGTATACAAGTTTTCGCTCAAAGGTGCACACGATAACTCTCGAACTCACATCGTAATATTTCTGCCACACATACATATGTATATGAGGTCTAAGCTCTCGGATACCTCTCACAAAAGTGCAGTTTAAAGAAATATCTTGGATTGTTTTAAATTTTTTGCAGTAGGTTGTCCACGTGGCCGCTACGACGACGGTACAATTTTCATACTTTTTTAAGATAGCAGCCCAAAAGCTCTAAAAACTTGTGCCGTCCCCGGCTAAAATGAGTAATTTGCTCACTAATTTACGAAGTGATTATCCGATTTGGCCGAAATTTTGTTACATCACGTTCCATAGGAAGGCCAAGTGGGCTATATCAATCGAAGTTTTGGTATAGCGCCCATATGACGGTACCTTCGGATGTTTAGTATTTCGAGAATTTTAGCTAAATTTTTTTGTCCAAACTAGGGGTAATTTTACATTTGAGGTTCCTGGAGGTTGCAACACCTCTCCACAATAATTGTCAACATAGGTCCATGTTTTGTTATAGACCGCATAGAACGGCACCTCCCGATTTTGAGGATGTTTGTTAAATTTTTTGGCCAAAAACTGCCTATAATTTGACATTTGAGTTTCCAAGTGGGCACAAAACTTCTCCCGCAAAAATTGTCAATATAGGTCCCTGTTTTGGTATAGCCCCCATATAATAGTACCTGCCGATTTTCTACTACATTTTTTAACCGAACCGAGAGAAGTTTCCCTTGTCCCGTATGGGATGTTGTGGAACAATGTTTTTTGTGTTTTTTTTTAGTTTTAATTTGACATTTCAGGTTCCTAGCGGTTACAACACTTTACCATAAAAAATTGTAAACATAAGTCCATGTTTTGTTTGTTAGCCCCTACAGAACGGTACCTCCCGACTTTGAAGATTTGTGCTACATTTTTTGACTGAACTATCTGTAATTTGATACTTGATGTTCTTATTGGTCAAATAATATTTCCCTAACAATTTTTGAACATATTTTGGTATAACTATGTTTTGTTATAGCCTGCATATAAGGGTATTTCTTTATTTTAGGTATTTTGAGAACTACATTGAATTTGACGTTTGAGGTGCCCAGTGTTCACAAAACTTCTCCCCCAAAAATTGACAACGTGGGTCCACGTTTTGGTATAGCCCCCGCAGAACGGTACCTCCCGATGTTAGCTAAATATTTTCCGATGTATCTGTAATTTGACATTTAAGGTACCCAGTGGGCATAAAAAAAAATTCGTCCCGGTCGAAATTAATGCCATTTTCACTTGTTTATTTTACAATCATAGGCTGGTGATATTTAACTTATTAACAATTTGTAGCTATGAAACAATTTCTCAATTTTGGTTTTTCTATACGCCCTAATATACTCTCGCTTTGAATGCATCTGCTGAGTACATAATTGTATATAATTCTTAAGCAGCCTTGATAACACGGCTGCTTTGGCACACTAAATGAGCAAATCACCGTTAAGATTTTAATTTGAACATTACTTTTGTTTAAATGTAATTAAAAGATTTTGAAATAAAGTCAAATAAAATGGCACAAAGACAGCAAGCAGCCAACAGAATACAAAGTGAAGCAGCTATACCTGCCCCAACAACTCTTCTCACAAAAAAAGAAGAAACATGCTTAGACAAGGATATCCCTTCATAATATACATAAGCCGAGAAAAAAAGAAGAACTTGGCTTAAATAACTCTTTTTCTTTTTTTTTTCTTTCACAAAACAAATATAATGACTTTGTGTGTGTTGGTTCATTTGTCGAAAATGTTTATTATAGAGTTGACAATTTAAAAACATTTTGCCCGCTCAATTTTCCACATTCTTTGTGGCAAAGAGGAATTAAAATTATATCATTTCCTTATTTTCACGTTAAGTTTTCCAATTAAAAATTTGAAGCCAAAACAAGGACATGTGGATATAAAAAACAATTGCAAAAAGTGTTCATAAATGTCATGGAAGAAAGAAAAAAAAAAAAAAAAAAATTATGAAGAGCTTGTACCATATGCTTCATAAATGTTTTGGTGTTTGGGGTTTGTTTCAGCTATTGGATTAGTAAAATGAAATTTGAAGTTTGTTTCATAAATAAAATAACAAATTTTTTTATGAAGAGAATTAACAGTGGAAGAAATTGTTAGAGAATAATAAAACCCATAATATTTTGAAACCATCTTGTCTATACATATATTGTCTGAAAAGCGCTCCTTTACTCCTTGTTTTACAATGCGTTGCAACGTATGAAACATCCATCAATTTTCTGTCTTTTACATAACAATGAATTTTATTATTATTAGAGTGTTATTATTAATTATAATGCCGGTTTTGTTTAAGAATTTTGTTTATTTAAAAATTATTTTGCTAACAAGTATAAAAATATTTTAAATATTCTTTAATTCTGAAACATATGTTCAAAGGGTCCTTTTAAAAGGCTCATCGTAATCTATTTTCTCATTCGTAATCTATTTTCTTTCTATATCATCTAAGCTAATTTATTGTATTTTGTTTTTTTAGCTACATTCGCTTTATTAGTAAAAGTTCGGCGACAGTATTTAAATTCAATGTGTTGTTGTTGCTTGTTTTGAAATAATATTTCACATCAAGTTTCTTTTACTCTGTTGTCCTTTTTCATAAGCTTTATATCGTATGGCATAAAGCTTTAGACAATAACTTTTTTATGGCAACTTAACAACCCCAAATTGCCAAAATTTTTAACGGCAGAGGTCGCTTTGCAAGTTTTTCGTGGTAGATGCCTTTGCTTGTTTGTGCTAATTATAGGGGTAGGTTTTATAACAAATGCTTATTTTGCTTTGCTTGTGATATAATACTGGGTTGGTATGGTGTAATACTGGGTTATATGAAATTTAACGGGACAAGCAGAAGGACCACTTATATAAAGAATCCATTCATTTGTTGAATTCGTAATAAGGTTCGCAATGTTTTATGAATAGATTATGTGCGGGTACACATATTATGATGGATGGCATACACAATATATATGTAACTGTATAACGGAACTGACTTTTTTTTGGTATTTTGGCCGATTAGACCTAGTTTTGATGTGTAGGGAATGGAATAAACGGTCGTACTTTATTATGGCAAATCCAGGCTTTTGGATTCGTTTCTAGTATTGAAACCTGAGGAGCTACCTTTAAAACAAAAAAAAAAACATTGTTCCACAACATCCCATACGGGACAAGGGAGACTTCTCTCATATCAATGAGTGCACCCCGATTCATATTTAGCTCAATGATATGGGACCTACTGTTTATCGCCGAGTCCGAACGGCGTGTCCCAAGACACCATTTATAGAGAAGTTTTTCAAGGCTGAAATACTCAGGAAATGTCGCCAACATTACTGAGGGGTATTTTGCCACCGTTGAAAAATGTTTGGTGTTGCCTGGCCGGGGAATCGAACCACCGACCTTCTGCGTGCAAGGAGGGCGTGCATACCATTGCACCACGGTGGCACCCTTTACCTTTAACACCCGTCAAATGTAGTGAGCTGGTATATGACGGAAAACACGTTCACATATCTTGAAAATACCATCCGAGAAGCTAAATTATCCAGAGCAGAAACAGCTGAATGAAACGATTGTCGTGTATCTCATGATAGTGCCCAACTTATTGATAGCCATCCCCATCGTTCGTGAAGTCTGAAAAAAGCAGGGTGGTCCCATAACTATACCCAAATTTATTTAAAATATTTAAGCAAAGGCCCTTGAGGCATTACTTACTTACTTACTTAGCTGGCCTTTTACAGAACATTTGTTCCATAAGCCGAACTAAGAAAAAATCTCCAATCATCTCTGTTTGCTGCTGTATTTTCCCAATCTGGGATATGTAGCTTACTGATATCTCGTTTCACTTGTTCGCTCCAACGAAGCTTTGGCCTTCCAGATCTGCGAGAACCTCCATGCGGCCCGTATTTATACGCCTTTTTAGCGGGTTCATCATCACTCATTCTTATAACATGGCCTAGCCATCGCAATCGTTGTATCTCGATTTGTTCAACTACATTGATGTCATTGTATAGTTGGTACAGCTCGTTGTTCATACGACGCCGATATTCGCCGTCAACACAGATTGGCCCGTAGATCTTTCGAAGAATTTTTCTCTCGAACACACCAAGCACTGCCTTATCTGCTTGAGCAAGTACCCATGCTTCGGAACCATACATTAGCACGGGTAGTATCAGTGTTTTGTAAAGTGTTACTTTTGTTTGACGAGAGGTGGCTTTATTCCTAAACTGCTTACTCAGCCCAATGTAGCATCTGTTAGCCAACACTATTCTTCTTCGTATTTCACAACTGATGTTATTTGTAGTGTTTATGGCGGTGCCGAGGTAGACGAAGTCCTTTACTACCTCAAAATTGTAGGTACCAACATTCACAAATGGTGCGGGGTTTGTGGAAATATTACGCGTCGATACCATCAACTTGGTTTTTTCGCCGTTTACTGCCAGACCAACTTTAGCAGATTCTCTTTCGACTTTTGCAAAGGATCTCGCCTCAGTTAGTGTCATTCTACAAAGCCGAATGAGCTTTGCAGGAATACCAAAATCAGACATGGCTTGGAACACCTTTGAACGTATAGGGCTGTCGAATGCTGCTTTATAATCGACGAAAAGGTGGAAGGTGTCGATCTGCATTTCTTGGGTCTTTTCCAGGATTTGTCTCAAGGTAAATATCTGGTCAATGGTGGATTTGCCAGGTCTAAAGCCGCACTGATAGGGTCCAATAATTTCATTGATCATAGGCTTTAGTCTCTCACACAATATACCAGATACTATCTTATATGCAATAGGGAGCAGACTTATGCCCTTGTAATTGGAGCACACAGTCTTACCACCCTTCTTGTGGACTGGACATAGGATGCTCACGTTCCAATCGTCGGGTACGCGTTCTTCCTGCCAGATGGTGCTAACTAGCTGATGCATACACCTCATCAGCGTGTCGCCTCCGGTTTTGAACAGTTCGGCTGGTAGGCCATTTGCCCCTGCCGCCTTATTATTCTTTAGCCGGTTTATTGCTGTCCTTACGTCATCTTGGCTGGGCGGTATACATTCAATACCATCTTCTGGGATTGGATCTGTGGTATCTTCGCCGTCTTCACTGCTATCGGATACCAACAGTTTGGAAAAATGTTCTTTCCATATCCTGAGCACACTATCTGTATCAGATACCAAATTACCTTGTTGGTCTCTACAGGAGGATATGCCTGTACCAAAGCCATCAGTTTGATGCTTCACTCTTTGGTAGAATTTTCGGACTTCGTTCTCTCTCCTGTACATCTCTATTTATTCACACTCCCTCTTTTCCATCTCTCTCTTTTTCCTGCGGAAAAGACGTTTCTCCTCTCTCCTTTTCTCCCCATACCTCACTCGTGCGCTACGCGTTGCTACGGATTGTAAAGTAGCCCTATATGCCGCATTTTCCTCTTCGGTGGCAGCACGACACTCCTGATCATACCATGGATTCCTTGGTGGAGGCCTCTGGTATCCAAGTATGGATTTTGCGGCTGTTTGCATGGAGTGGGCAATGCTTTGCCATTGCGCTGATATATTATCGGGATGAGTAGTGCTTTGATTAAGCAATTGGGTCAGTTGAGTGGAATATGCTGTGGCTATCTGTTGTGTTTGCAGCTTAGCGATGTCCAACTTTCGTGTTGTGACTGTCCGTGCTTTATTTGCAACGTTAAGATGGGTACGTACCTTTGCTGCAACGAGGTAATGTTCCGAATCTATGTTTGCTCCTCGGAACGATCGTACATCCAACACGCTCGATGAATGCCTTCCATCTATCACAACGTGATCAATTTGATTTATTGTTCTTTGGTCTGGAGACAGCCAAGTGCCCTTATGAATATCGAGATGCTTAAATCTGGTACTGCTAACTACCATGTTTTTTGCCGCTTCGAAGTCTATCAGCCTCATTCCATTGTCTGATGTTTCACTTAGAAGACTGAATTTCCCGACTGTTTGACAAAAGATATTCTCCTTTCCAATTTTGGCATTAAAATCGCCTAGAACAATTTTAATGTCATGGGTAGGACAACGGTCATATGTTTCTTCTAAGCGCTCGTAGAATATATCTTCGGTCTGTTCGTCCTTGTCGTCGGTTGGAGCATGAGCGCAGATAAGAATTTGAAGAATTTTGTTACTAGCCCGACGCCCAAACCCAAGTTTTTAACGTTCTTATGGGTGAACGCGCGGCACATGTTAGCTCACTACCTTTAACGGGTGTTAAAGGCAGCTCCCCAGGTGACACCACTGGGAGGTCAGTGTCCACTTGAGATGAGAGAGGGACCAAGATAAATCCTGGACTTTACCATGTTAAAGCCGGTCAGGACCGTTCCTTGGTATCTTTCATCCCCTACGTCACCCTTAAGGCATTACTCCTCCCCAAAATCAGAAATAGCTATACAGAAGCCTATCATCATCCTGGATTCCCCAAACGAAAAGTACAATAGCAGCACTCAATCCCACGACGTCCGGTTCTATGTACCAGATTGATCCAAGTTAACACTATTTGGGCCAGGGACCGTTAACCCAGCAACTACATGCTCTTATTCGTCTTTATTTTTATTTTGTGAACGGTATGTTCCGGATTTTTGCTCCGAATTCTTCTAGTCTGTGCCCGAATAGAGAGTAACCCTGGACCATGGTTTTGCTACGTTTGTAACCATTTCATCCACCCTAAATCGGTGTGGGCGAAATGCAACGGATGCCGTGAATGGGTACATTTCAAGAATTGTTCAGACCCGACCTTCCTGAGGGCGTATAGCGATAGGGATTATATTTCTCCTTACTACGCCAGTTTTATCCCCAGTGATTTTTCGTCGTCATCGGATTATAAAACTCCCCCGCAACGTTCCCAGTACCAGACACAGTCTTAAACACCGCGTATTGTTGTTGCAGTTTTTGACAATGTGACATTCCCGCAAATTTGCTGTGATGGACTTCGTGGCAATATCAATGAAGTTGTGAAGGACTTCGGTTGGAGGACTTGCGCTCTTATACACGCAGAGAAAAAAATATGTTTGATCCAACAATATTCCAAGAGCAAAATATGTATTGTTAACATATTGTTGGATTCCTTATGTAGTATTGTGAATCCAAAAATAGTTTGTGTCAACTGAACAATATTTCTCTCTTTTCTTCGAAAGTTTTTTCTCTTCTCTCGCTATTCGATGCCGTGTTGAAAAAACAATTTTGGTGAGTTGTGGTGTTTGTATGACATGCTGCCTTTATCTTTGTTTTTGTGTGTATGTATACCAACTCTTGTTTTTATTTGTTTCTGTTTTGTTTCATTCTTCTTTCCTTTTCATGTTTGTTATGGTGTTTAATTATTCCTTATGTTGTGGTGGCTGCTTGTGGCTTTTTGTTTGTCTTTGTTGTCAGCTAAAGTAGCAAACCATGTATTGCGTTCATCAATGCTCGTAATATTATACGCGATATTTATATCAAAGTTGTGTGGAAAGTGTATATGAGAAGTATATACACTCAAATCAAAAAATTTAGTATCTGGTTTTCAGGGTTGACAATATGTTTTGTAAAAAATTTAGATTATGATTGTTCCTACAATCGGTATTGTTAACGATTTTTACAATATTGCGGAAATTCGAAAGTTGTTTTTGTTTTCTATGTTCGGAACAAAAGATGGTATTTTTGGATTTGGATTACAATGTTTATACAAAACAAACACATTTTTGGAACCAAAATAGATATTTTTGTTCCAACAAAACCGAAAAATATTTTTGCTCTGCGTGTACATCAGTCAGTCCAGTACAGACCTATCTCGCTTCAGCTTGACTTTAGTGTAGAAATATAGGGTGGGACTGCCGATTTTGAGTTGCTTAATGTTTACCATTACATGCCCGACATTAATTCGCTTCTGGAGTGCAATAACCAACTGGTGCAAGGGGACTTTAATGCTCACCATGAGATTTGACATTCCATCTTAGACAATGAGCAGAGGGGTACAGTGCTGACCTACCAAATTTATAGCTCCACGTTTTGCACGGTGAACGAGGGCTCTCCGGCGAGAATAAGAGGAGATTGCAACAGCTCGCTAAACATCACCACTGTGGCATACGGTCTGTGAAATGAAGTGTCCTAGCAACCGATTATTTTCATTGGTTCAGGCCAACTTCTGATCATCTTTTCCGTAAACAGATCACACGACTTCATAACCTCTGACTGCCGTAAAGCTTATTGGCAAGGGTTCAGAGAATTTACCAATCACCGCTTCAGAGAGTTGCCCATGCCCAGATTATTGGGTAGCTAAAAGAGAGAGTGATGGGTTTCGTCGTACCCTGAACACCCAAGAACACCAAGAGTTATACGCTAGACAGACGGCAGCGTTAATTTGCATTAAGATCTGCTTTTAATTTTACCATGACAGACGATAGTTTCTGCCTTTACGAAAGAGCTGATTGCTGGTAGACAACTGTTTTGTTGTTGTGTGCCCTGCAATTTGTTGTTTTCGTTGTATCTCAGAACATGAATATGCTCTCTCTCCTATATGAAAATTGTTTCTCTTGTACGGTATTGTCATATTGAAATACCTAAATTCAGTATAAATTCAGTTTGATTTTGAGCATTAAGAATGCGGATAATGCACGAATTAATTTGAATTAAGGCAGTTAATGCAGAGGAACGTGTTAAGCCATATAATAGTAGTTCCAGCTGAGAAGAAACCGCCACAATTTGCGATGAGCGACGTTGCAGATGTCATCCGCAATGTGAAATCATCCAAAGTATTGGGCACACACGGAATCTTAATGGTAATGCTTAAGCAAATGGATGAACCCGCAATCCTTAATCTACCGTTAACCACCCATATTGTACAGAAGCTTGGAAAGATAGCAGGGTGATCCCGAATGACGCCATTCGTTTGTAGAATTCAGAGCTATTTAATCTCTACCTTTTCTGAAATGTCACACCCTCCAGACAGCGTAGATCGTACAATCTTGGCTTCGAGTCCTATTATCGATGACATATGTATGTGATAGGTTAAATGTCTACATAGCTGACTTAGCACCGTTCTTCCATCTGAGGAATAGGAAAATATCCTCCGCTAAATCCATTTCCGCAATGTTCACCACCTGGACGGCTGAATTGAGGCTCCCTTTGAACATATTTGTCGATGGTCTGGTCTGATTTGTGCAGACAAAGAAACCTTGTTGACCTCGTCTAACACTATAGGTCCGTCTGTGGTAAGCTATGCGGCGCCAGAGTGGTACGTGGAAGGTTTAATTCCCATTTCAAATGGAAAATCGTGCCGCCCGATCTCCCTTCTTTCAATTGCAACAAAGGTTTTAGAATCCCTTTGGCAGCTATTGATCTGTCCAGGGCTTTCGATAAGGTCGGCCACCCGAGGCTGATTTTTGATGTCAGGAAGTCCACTCTTCCTAATGATTCCAAATGTTGGGTTGCTTTCAATTAAAGGAGAGGCAAGTCTTCATTTAAATTCAGAGGAAAAAATGCAAGTTCCGCAAGATTAAAATGGGAGTACCGTTACATTTATCGTGTAAATCTCCCACCTTCCCCAGCAAATATATCGATGATGTCGTATGAGGATGACTGCACAACAATTTTATCTGAAGTTCAACGTTAAGTATGGTTAGGGAATGTCACTTCTGTGACTACGTCACTTGGTTTTATAGCCGCTTGACTTGCCACAAAGTTACTCACGGGTTCAAAGATCTCAGCATGTAGGGTATTTATCAATTTTGCTGCGAAGATCTCAGCTTGGAATATACTACAGTCATTTTCCAACTTGTATGAGTTGCCAAGAGCTAGCCTTTCACAATATCTTCTTCCATCTGAGAGCCGTCTGTATAGAAAGCCAGGCCGTCCAGAGGAGAGTTTCTTTGTTTTCAGTTTTCTCTACTTGGAATAGTAACCTTAACATCTTCAAATCTCAAGACTGGTGATATAAAGTCGCTAGATTTCCTCTTAGGTCCTCTTTAAAGTCTACCCCTAATTCCCTTAGGATACCTCCATACCTTCATAGGTGCTATCGCACCAAAGATTCAGTTTATTCAGCACTACACGCCGCCTGACATTAAATGCTGAGTGCCAAATGCCGGAAGTTCAGCATTGCATTCAGAGCAGCGTGCTGAGTACTTCTTAAAGTCAAGATCTTTGCACCTTGTCTAATTTGCTGCATATCGATTTCTGCCGTAATGAATCTTCTTTGCATTTTCTCCAACGACGTTTGCCAGGCCATCGGGACAGCTTTCATAAGGCATTCTGCATAATTTCCGAAATTGTAGAGAGCAATTTTCCAGTAATCAGTTGCTGTTGATTACAAGTAGCCACAGCAAAGGAGAGAGAACCCCACTCTGGGGACTTAATTTTATAATTCTGCTTTCCAGCATTTTATTTATACAATTTGTCGGGGTTCCGGCGTGTTTTCATTTCTAAATGAGAGGTGAATTGATTCATGTTTTACATTATTGAAGGCTTTCTCTATGTCAAGGTAAAATTTGAATTCTCCCTGTCCCTCTCAGTATAACCAACCACCTTCTGAAGGTCTGGTTCTATAGCTTTGCCTCCAATGTAGGCATGTTGCGATTTGCTTAGAGGCGGTGTCCATATGGCACCCAATCTCCAGGTCGATCAGTTTTTCGAGTGTCTTGAGGACAAAGGAGGATAAGCTAATAGGTCTGTAGTCTTTCGGCGCAGAGTTACTAAATTTCCCAGTTTTCGGGATATAAGTAACTTTCACCTTTTTCCATAGACCGGGTGCTCACGAAAAAGATAGACTATCCCTGTGGATCTCCTCCAGAATTTTGTATATTCGCGGTGAGGCAAATTGGAACATCACGGGTTTTATAACATTTGGACCAGGTGACTTATAAGGTTTGAATGTAATTACTGCCCATTTTATCTTGTTTCTGTTTAAAACCTGTCCAATGAGATCTTGTAACGTGACCGCTACATTACACAGCCGCCTCCCCAATATGACACCCAAATCCGTACAAAAATACCTCATAAGTACATGCATAATTACAACTTCATGCATAATTTTAACTTCAATGGACAATCTGTGAGTTATGTTCGGACATAATTCTCATTCACTTCAAATAGCTGGATGAATAAGATGTTGGGTTTTCGTCGCCAAATTTGTCGAGAGCTGGCGTTAAACGAAGTACAAAATAAGACGTCGGCCCTGCGATTTGTTCGCTATCTGCGGTTCGTTCGATTCTGGCGATTTGTTCGCTCCTTGCGATTTGTTCGCTCCTCTCAACTCGTTCGCTCTCTGCGATTCGTTCGCTCCGTTACCTAAGCACTCCCGACTCTTCTCTTTATGGAGTAGCACAACCGATCGTCACACAACCGAGTACCACCATTCATCCGAACGTCACCCAGCCGAAACCAGATTGTTCTACCAATCCGAGTATTGCCGATCCTAGTATTACCGAGCCGAGTATTGTCGAGGCGAGTGTTGCCGACAGTATCCGATTACCACAGAGCCGAGCAACACACCCGACGACTGCCAACGAGCCGACACACACATCGAAACGATCTTATCAACCCGATCACCATCGAGCCAACATATTCCACCTAACTGCAAACACAATTAATCCTCATGCTTACTGAATTGTATCAATAAAGCTTTGAAGTGCAATTAATCGCTTTCCTTACATAAGGCTTTTGGGTCCTTAAGTCAACCCAGGCAGCGGCTGAGCTAACCTCAGCCTTCGATAAAACCACTCGTTATAATCCATATTCACACGGCTTGAATTTGGAAGACGCCACACTTCGTGCGAACGGTATCAACGTTCTTGCAGCCTGTCAAATGGGTCCCCGCTAGGTGGCTTAGAGTCTCGATTGATTTCCCAATACATTTGGGATCCATGAAGAGTACTCTTCGAATCCTAGCTGCGTCGTTGACTACTTCCATCAATTCACGGAAACTAAAGTCTTTTCTTGGCCCGTTTGATTAGCTCCTATATTTATTGAAGATCGCCTTGTACGAATTCCAATAAACGTAAAGTTTTGTCCTCAATTCGCTAAGATCATTGTTCCACAACACCGATTGGTATTTCTTACTACGGTAAGTCTGTGGACAGGAACCCTTATGACAGCGAAGAAGAACATCGGTCAGGTTGCCCACAGTTTTATTAAGGTCTCACGCTTTTTTTCTATATTTTCAATAATCGACAACTGAGAACTTGTAAGTTCTGTAAGTTTGTTCTTCTCGGGTTTCTACAAGGATTTTGCCAAAGCCCAATTAAAAGTGACTTCGAAAAGTACCTTCATATGGTTGGAAAAGGAAAATTTGTCAGATACATTCCAGTTTCTGATGACAGAGAGTTAGATCACTAATCTACTCTTTGCTTTGTGCTCGTCGGTTCCTTGTCCTGGCATTTTGTTATCTCAGCAATTTGGCTGAAATTTTCTCTAAAGCTTGTATCGCACCTCCGAGAATTTGCGAAGGCCACACACATAGATTTTGGAAGTACTGGTTTCATTGGAGGATATTTATTTCATAACTACATAACCCTTTGACTACAACCAGGAATTTCTCCTTTTGTGTTTGCACCATTGCGGAATAAGAAGATGTTCCATCAGGTGGTCAAGTACATTTTATCTTCTCCCTTTTTGTGTGTTATCAAATTCTTTTTTGGAATTCTTTTTTCATTTGATATCAACTACCGAAAAATTATGTTAGATGCTAGGAGGAATATGTATATGAACTGAAGTTTTGATGGAAATCGATTTCGGTGAATAAATTCCTAATATTAAATGGCGCCCAACAGTCGATATCACATCCACACCTTCATTGGTTCCAATTTTTTTATATTTGAACCATCTGTCAACTCTTCCGTTTGAACATTATTAATATTTTTCAAACAACAACTCCTTTCAACTTCCTTGACATCCAATTACATCTTTAAATCCCTCGCCAAACCCGTTGACCTCATAAGCAAATTTAACGCTTAATTACGTTTATGTCAAATAAAATTTACTTACTTTGTGTTTGAAGCTGAAAATAGACAACATAATTTACAACTCATTTAAAGAAACAAAGCAACAACAAACAGAAACCTCCAATGATGTAGCCATAACGACAAGCATATTATGGGAAAGAGCCTTAGGCCCTTAGCTAGCCAGGAAAACGAGTCATGCGTACAAAATAAATTAAATCATTTTTCCAATCAATCAAAAGTTGTCTAACAACATAATCAAGAAGATGTTAGCCTTTGATGGATTTAATATTCTACATTCCGGGATATTATATTCTCCTCCTTCCCACAAAACAACTCTTCTGATCCACTCTCCGACTCTTGACAAAGTCCATTGAAATGTGGGTCTTCATGGGAGAAACAAGCGGAAGCCTAAATTGGTTGTTGATGATGCGGATGATGGTGATGATGGCCTTAACTTTTGATAAGTGCTAAAGATGACACTTTCATTATTGGTCAACAATGAAGAGGAATGATTTTAATAACCATTAAAGAGTGCGGGAAGGAGTCAAATGACTTTTTTCTGCTTCGGCATTATGAAATATGAGCATAGATTAGGCAACAATTATTAAACGCCTTAAGGCATCTATGTTCAGGCGGCATGTTAAAAGTGTGCCTAACGTTATGCTAAACAAAATTGTTTGAATGATGATGACATTGTTTTAAAGGGATGGTTTGTAAGAAGGGGGTGTTTTTGTTATTATTGTAAATTGTCAAAATAATAATGATTTTGTTTTTTGTCACAGCCTCCTGCGGTGTGACATTTTGGCGTACAATTCAAAAAGCCCGTGTAATTTTTTGTCTCTTCGCCTAAAAGCACGTAAAAATATCCAATTAATTTCTTCGTATCGCCGACAATGCTGGCAAACAAAAAAGAGGTCGCAACACATGTATCCAATTAAACTAATGATAACAACCTGTAAAAATATAAACGTTGTGTATCGTTTTAACGGTGTGTGAACACCAATCATGGGATCTCTTATATATCGTTTTTGTGCAAAGTTTTTGCCTGAGGTGAGGGAAGAGAATAGAAGTTGTGGGTATGCTGTGTGATTTGACAATCTGATGACAAATAACGTCAAACTATGAAATTGTTATTCAAAATGTTGCTGTTTTCTGATTTTTTTGGGTATTATTGACTTGTCATCAAGAATGTACATTGTACACAGCCTGTATTTTATTTTTTAATTAGTGAAGAAAAATACGATCTGTGAAATATATAATCAACATTTTATGAAAGGAATCCTACTTTTTGAATTGATGGTTGATTAGTGCGCCTAATGTAGTAATATGTAATTTATTCAAAAACCAAAGAAACCTAGAATTGAGAACTAATAATGGTGCCCAACTCGGCACTTGCAAAGAAAGCAGTACACAGTTAGGGCTGAATTAAAACAAATGCAAATCGGTTTGCGCAACCGTGTCCAACACAGTTTCTCACGATTGCTCATTAAAGTTTAAAATACGGGTAAATTGAGAATTGAGTCAGAGTCACCTTATTGCACACAGATGGTCTGTGGCTCAATCACCAGAACATCACAATTTTCTGGTGTGGAAAACGACCTCAAAAATGCAAATCACATTTTCTGAGTTCTACTGCTATTATGAACTTATCTATAAGTAAAGTCGTTCTATATTCGACTCTGCGATACAAAGTTGGTCCCATGTTGAAACCATAAATAGAATCGGTCTGCCGTCATTGATATAAGAGAAATCAGTACGCGTTTCAGTCATAAAACAAAAATCTTCAAGATCAGCTTAAGTTCGCCCCACCAAAACAAAGATTAGCAGATCAAAACTACAAACACCTTGAAAGAACATAAACAGATGCTCTGACAATGATATTAAAATTATTCTAGGCGATTTTAATTCCAAAGTTGGTCTAACTATCGGAAAATTTAACTACACAGTAGAACATTCGACAACTGAATCAAGCGAACACGAACATGTAGTTGCTGGGAACATTGGAACCGGTAGTAGCAAATTGTGAACAAAGGTTAAGGCGTTTTCGAACCCCACGGAAAATGTATGATTGAACTTCTGTCATGTTTAACTTTGTGGTTGTGACTTACTTACTTACTTAGTTGGCCCATTACAGAACATTTGTTCCATAGACCGAACTAAGAAAAGATCTCAATTCCTCTCTGTTTTTCGCTTGACTTTTTGGAATACCGCGCCTTTTCATTTCTTCATCCACTTGTATGCTCCATCGAAGCTTAGGCCTGCCGATTCTGCGTGCACCGCCATGTGGCATGTATTCATACGCCTTTTTAGCGGGTTCATCATCGCTCATTCTCATTATATGGCCTAGCCAACGCAATCGTTGCATCTCGATACGTTTAACTATATGCATGTCTTTGTATAGCTTATATAGCTCGTGGTTCATACGACGTCGATATTCACCGTCAACGCAAATCGGCCAGTAGATCTTTCGAAGAAGTTTCCTTTCAAACACACCAAGCACTGCCTTATCTGCTTGCGCAAGTACCCATGCTTCGGAGCCATACAATAGCACGGGTAGTATCAGCGTTTTGTATAGTGTTATTTTTGTTTGACGAGATGTGGCTTTGTTTTTAAATTGCTTACTTAGACCATAGTAGCATCTGTTGGCCAATACAATTCTTCTTCTTATTTCACAACTGATGTTGTTTGTTGTGTTTATGGCAGTGCCGAGGTAGACGAAGTCTTTAACTACCTCAAAATTGTAGGTACCAACTTCCACAGTTGGTCCGAGCTCTATGGACGCTTTGCGCGTCGACACCATCAATTTGGACTTTTCGCCGTTTACCGCCAGTCCCACTTTCGCAGATTCTGCTTCGACCTTCCTAAAGGTATCAGTTACTTCCTTTACTGATCGTCCCATGATGTCTATGTCATCAGCATAGGCAAGTAACATGTGGCTATTGGTGTAAATTGTGCCATTTCTTTTGACATTTGCATCTCGTATTACCTTTTCCAGCAAAATGTTGAAAAGATCACACGAAAGGCTGTCTCCTTGTCTGAAACCTCTTTTGGTACAAAATTCTTCGGAGAGGTTCCTTCCAATTTTAACTGAGGACCTAGTATCAGTTAATGTCATCTTACAAAGCCGGATGAGCTTTGCGGGGATACCAAATTCAGACATTGCGTGGAATACTTTTGATCGGAGGGGACTGTCGAAAGCTGCTTTATAATCGACGAAAAGGTGAAATGTGTCGATCTGCATCTCTTGGGTCTTCTCTAGGATTTGCCGCAGGGTAAATATCTGGTCAATGGTGGACTTGCCAGGTCTAAAGCCACATTGGTATGGTCCAATTATTTCGTTGACCATTGGCTTTAGTCGTTCGCACAATATCCCTGACACTATCTTATAGGCAATAGGGAGAAGACTTATGCCCCTATAGTTGGAGCATACAGTCTTATCTCCTTTCTTGTGGACGGGACATAGGATGCTCAGGTTCCAATCGTCGGGTACGCGTTCTTCCTGCCAGATGGTGCTAACTAGCTGATGCATACACCTTATCAGCGCGTCGCCTCCGGTTTTAAACAGCTCGGCTGGTAAGCCATCGGCTCCTGCTGCTTTATTATTCTTCAGCCGGTTGATTGCTGTTTTTACCTCATCTTGTCCGGGCGGTATACATTCTATACCATCTTCTGGTATTGGATCTGTGGTATCATCGTCTTCGCTACTATTGGATACCAGCAGATTGGAGAAATGTTCCTTCCATATCCTGAGCACGCTACCTGTATCTGTTACCAGATTACCTTGCTGGTCTCTACAGGAGGATGTGCCTGTACCAAAGCCATCTGTTTGATGTTTCACTCTTTTTAGAATTTTCGGACTTCATTCTGGCTCCTGTACATCTCGATTTTTTCACACTCCCGCTTTTCCATTTCTCTCTTTTTCTTGCGGAAAAGACGTTTCTCTTCTCTCCTTTTCTCCCGATATCTCTCTCGTGCGCTACGCGTTGCTACTGATTGTAAAGTAGCTCTATATGCCGTATTTTTCTCTTCGGTAGCAGCACAACACTCCTGTGGTTGTGACAGATCGGTTTATTTTAGCCGAAAATTTTTAGAGCACTCCGATCGGACAAAGAAAACCGAGGATGAAACACCAGCCGTGGAAGAACCACCAAAATTTAATGTTTAATCTTGCAGATGTTATTCGAGGCGCAAAGTCATCCAAAGGGTTTTGAACTGACCGGTTGAGTAAATGAACAATGCTTATAACCGGCTGTTGTTTTGCTGTAGCTGGTTTTCCCTAGTCTACTAACCCCCCATATTCCGGAATATGAGGTGTACGCGCTCCCTACGATAAGGGGAGGTGGTCCTCTCGGTCGGCAGGGGCGGGAAAGTGTGGCGTTGGGAACGATCGTAAAAAAAAACTTATCGCTTGCCATCCTAATAGTTAGGCGTTACTCCTTCCCAGCATCAGAGCGTGCTATCCAGTTGCGAATCATCAACACGGGTTGGGGAAGTAGTATAGTACCGCAACAGCACTGCAAGATATTTCCACACTTATTAGCGAACGTCTTAACCAAAACAGTTCATGTCGCAGATCAGTGATGGTAGTATTGTATCTAACTAAAGTCTTTTATAAGGTCAACCATGCTATGCTGTTTGAAGACGTCGAAAATATTAACTTCCCGCGTTGTCTGAAACTTCGGGTCACCAATTTTATGTGTGGCCACCAATTCTACGACCTTCTGACGGCATTGAGATATTTACGTACGCGTATGATTGTACGGCTAAATGTCTGATGTCTGTCGGGCTAAATGCCTCTCATTGACCTTGCTGAGTTTTTTAACGCGAGGAATATGAAAATATCCGCGACAAAGTTATCAACCCATTGTTCAGCATAATTCCCACCATTAATTACCTCAAAGCTTTGAGATCTAGGGGTCACATTTGATAGCTTATATAAGTCGTTTACGCATCCCACAGCTATCTGCGATAAGTAATAGGGGCAAGGTCCTGAAATTGCTAGCCGGTAGCACTAGGATTTCAGATAAAGAAACCTTGTTAAACACATGCAATGTGATAGAATTCAGACCTGAGAACTTCAACAGGGTGCCACCTCATGTCTTCGGTGGAGTACTTACAAGATATTGTCGATATAGTGTCTGCTTGGGTGTTATCAGGAAAAATATTCATGATCTAGGTAATATTAATAGTTATATCAAGCAGGATAATGTAGTATTCATGCCGATGCAGTCGCGGAGACTATAAGAGCAAATCGTATGAATACCGTCCTCGAAGATCACCCTCCATATCTGTGGAAACGGATGAACAACAGCTGCCGCTACAAACCAGATTCGTTTTGCGCAATTAGGATCGGCGCAGTCATCTCGAATCTCACTGAGCCGGTATTATTGACCTAACGCAGAACATCTGCACCTGTTCAACTGCACAGCTAAGCCAAGCTCATATTACTCGCGTTTCATTGTGAACAACAAATCCTATTCAGGTGGAGTAATTTTTAATAAAAATAAGAACGAATACACGTTTAGTAGCTGCTACAACACTATTGGAATGAAGCTGGCAGACTTCGAGGCTACAAAAAACATGGCAGTTAGCAGCACTCATAGAGGGTTTGGATGTACAATCGATTAAAGGGACAAGCTGTGTCCCAAATTTGCGTCGAACGTGCGGACTTCTCTATACTAAATTTGTAGCTCTTGCAGAGCATTGAGGAAACACTGATTAACGCATTGACTAAAGGACGCAACATGAGTAGATCACAGTTTGTTGATCACAGTATGTTTATGTTGGAATAATTCTTAAGGGTGAGGAAACATCATCCGACTGATGAATTTTTTAAATGGCGCCCAACTTAGTGCCTAATGGCGGCTCAGTTAGTCAATGTGTATACATATAAACTGAGGCTATAAATGTTTTCCCATTTTTATTATTTCCAGATTAGACTCTTAACCTACTCTTTTATGAAATGCCAATTCTGACCAAATTCATGACCAGTATAATGGGAGTTATTACCATGCACAACTTCAACTGTAGTCGGCTTTTGACAAAATTAAATTGAAATTCCTTTCCAAATTTATATAATAAAGACCAACTTCAGACATTATATATAACTTCATTAGACAATAATCCATACATAGCCTGATAGGGAGTGACACAGTGGCATCCAACATCGTGTCAACACTAACAAGGGTAACAAATTTGTTGCGATGCTGAAGCTTAATGTCACGAATTTCTTCATTCGTCATCCTAGAATCCAACATAAAGGTTAGGGTAAGGGAAACAATCCTGACGCGATACAGGGGCTTTAGGTCACATATCTCTTTATTTGACATCCTCAATTATAACCGAACTCCTAGGTGGACTTATGTATGTCCATCGGAATCTCATAGGTTTGCGTTAGTGTATCAACTGTATTGGAACAGAACTTCGTTGAGACTTGGGTGCCAAAACGAAAACAGGCTTAGAAGTCGAGCCCTTGCAAAAGCAGGGGACGGCTGTACTATGTTTGAGCTCATGAATAATAATAATACTGACTAAACCCTGAGAAGGAGTGACATATTGAGATGGCGCCCAATATTAATTTGAAAGTCAGCACTAAAAATATGTAATAATGTTGACCCTATGCCGATGTTTAAGGTCATCATCCTAGAATGTAACCTAAAGGTAACCTAATTAAGAGTGCATGAAAAGAATCCTGACGGGATACAGGCATTCCAGGTAGTGATCTGCTATGCAATAGAGACCTATCCTATAATGTCATTGGGTCAGGGGGACTGTTATTTCGTTGACGATCTCCTATTAGAAAGAGATTCCTCAATATTGTCTTGTCGGGCGGGCGTATATCTAACAACGTTTTAAGGGTTTGCGTGATTTGTGTCAACTCTTTTATAACAGAGCTTCTTTCAAATCTGGGTGCATAAATGAATATAGGATTAGTTGTCGTGCTCAGTGCTGTAGCAAGTCAGTCTTCAATCAAACGGACGGTACAGCTGGTAGTGGTTCATATTCAAAGTGTAGTTAATTACATCTCTCATAATAGAGTCTGAATTGCTCGCTCTTCTGGACATCTTCATCCGGCGACGAAATTGATATGGCCGTAATCCAAGCATCGTCAGGTAAGGGTGGGCTGGAGAAGAGTGATGACCTTTAAAGTCGACAATAGACGACTATTCAAAAGGAATATTCGCCGAATCGAAGTGGATGTCGATGAATACTGGGCAACATCAAATTATGTCAAGACGGGCTAATGCCTGTCTTTCGTGACAAGAACTGCAAATCCAAGATTTGGTAGGTACTCTAACTTCCAGAAAGTAACCAAATGCTGGCCCTGCGACTTTGTCTGAAAAAGCTCTCACATGGAAGATTTTCGACAACTCATACTAAGACGAAATGAATGTCACCGTAATTCAAGTTTTGCCAAGTGAGCGTTGTCTGGAGGAGTTTTGGAATTTAAAAGTCCGGACAGAAGATACATTCTACCAATAATGCGGATCGGCCGTGTCTTCTAACACAATAAAGGTTGAACTATTAAGTTTAACGGATAAAAACAAACGGGAAGGGTAATGCCCATTGACACTATTTAGGACGACCGATGATAAAGATGATGTTGATGACGAGTTGACCTGTCTTCCGTGACAAGGACGGTAGATCTAAGAGAGGATATTCAAATGGTACCTGCTATAACTCTAGTATAGGACAGCTTGACATTAAGCTCACCCTTACAGAAAGGATGACGAATGAATGTCTGGAGGAGTTTTGACCATAATAGTCAATGACCGACTATTACTCAGAAAGACATTTTCGGACGAATGCCGATCAATCTTCCAAGGCAAGATTCGGTTGAGGCACTCGTAATTGTTTGCTCAGTATCCCTGATATTTTTGACAACAAACAGTTTGGTTAAGAGCATGGTGCATTGGACCGCACAGAGGGGAAATTTGTGTTAAAAGTTGATCAAAATCCCTAGAAAGCTCATTTGTAAGCGTATTAATATAAACTTTTGCATAAAGCATATCTTCTGTACAAGGATTAATCCTATAGAAAATAATGAAAATCGGTCCAGATTTGGATGCAGCTTCCATATGTATTCGCGTCTGATGTGAGATAAAAATGCACCAAAATCACGGAAACTTGGCACATGCAACCTGAACTAGCCTAAAAAAAACATTGAGCCAATTTTCAAACAAATCGGTACAGATGTATATATTGTTCCATATGCATATATTTCATTCCAAATTTTATTTTTCGAAACTTACTTAAATTAAATTTTTCTCAATTCACATGAGAAAAGCCGTGACTGTTTCTGAATAATGCAAACATATTTGATAGGTGTTGGTTTAGTCTGATAAAAAAGAGTCCCGGTTATACGGCGGAACAAAATTTAGTGTGAGTAAACCTTGCAATTCCATATAAAAATAATTCATATTTTAGTTGAGAAAAAGTAGATTTTTTCCGAATGGCGCAAATATGCGCAATTTTTTATGATTGAATCTGATATTTGAGACTCAAGCGCATAAAACATTAGAAGAAACTATGGTCGGGAAACGACGGGGAAATAGATTTTTCACCATTGAAATTGTAGTAATCTTAAAAATTATCATAAAAATTTTTCATAAAGAGGGTATGTATCACCATTATTACAGAGCAAAGATGTAAAATCAATCTGAAAATTTTAAATGCTAATCTTGTTCGGAGACTGTACAAAAACAATAAATCTTGAAAAATATTCATTTTCGCGAAAATAATGTCATTTTAATGTTCACCTAATTTCTTAGTTTTCGAAAATTTACTTTTTGTTTTCAGTATAGCTGAGTTCAATCGACTGCTTCATTGAATTGGTTAATCTTACAAAGTCGAGGATGGTTATAGCAAATGTAGAAAAGAGTCTGGTTGCCGTTTATCAAAAGTTTTTTCATAATAAACGATTTTCATATTTTGAGTTTTGAGCAACTTTAGGCCTATGTTTCCCCTCTGTGGACCGGTTGAAATTAAATAGTATGGACTCCCTGGGTACACCTTATTTATTTTTCATTGGTGGATACCCTTGCAAGTCAGCCATGTAGTTAGTCAATCATCTTTTAAGGTGTTTAGTGGGGGAAGACTTCACAAAGTCACTCAATAGGATGGTGTGTCCTGTTGTGCCGAAGTCTTTTGACTGACCTAATGCCTAATGGTCTTTCCCTAATCAGTCACTCAGTAATTGTTCGCAAAGTGCTGTGATGGTTCGATTACCAGCGCGGTGGTAAGCGATGCTCTGCTAAAGATAGTAAAATTATGGGTTCCAGAATATTGATTACTGACGATAGGAGGGTTGTTGGTCTATATGAGCGAATTTCTTGGTGTGCCGGTTAGTGTGCTTGTTTATGCACATCATTTTCCACAAATGGGATTTGTCAAAAATTATTAGAAGGTTGAAAGCATGACAAATTTTTAGGATCCACTCAAGATAATTGTGTGACTAGCTTCGTGGCGCTGATATAATGCCTCATGTTCTTTTGCAAATCAGTTAATTGGAGTGATGTGGTGTTTCGTCTTCCAGCGCGGAAATCATGTTGGCGGTAAGCCAAGTTGGGTGGTCTGCAAAGGATAATAAAGTATGGACTCCAGAATATTGAAAATGGCCATAGGTGGGTTGTATGAATGAACATCTTGATGTGTTGGTTCATCAGGTTTAGGCATATGACCCATCTTCGGCATTTTCTAGACATCGGGCATCTCAACACATTTTAAGCCCATTGAGCGTTGAGATGCCTGTCCAAAAGAAATGGGAAGCTTGCATTGGCTTCTTCGAACTCGGTCGGGGTTTGAAGAGTTTTCGTTTTAGGACGACGCTGAGCGTGTGTGTTTCGCCTTGTTCTGTTAGAAATAGATTTTTTATATTGGAAGTGATGAACTTCGAATCCAACTTCTGGTGTTTGAGTGCCATGGAACTCTTACATGAGTCTTTTACATGCCTCGTTCCAGTATGTAACCCCTGGGTTTGAACCTTTTCCTCTTATGATGAACGTTCCGGTAAATCGGTAGCAATTTTTAAACGCTGGAAGTATGAATCTAACTTGTCAATCGAGCTAACGGATCGACTTTGTAGAAATTTTGGTAGTATGCAACATAGGGCAGGAATGGGAGCATCAATAACATGGGACTGAAACTCTCGATACTAGCACACATTCACAATAGTTAGGTGGCACATTCACTGCCTTTTGCGAGTCTCATAGGGTAGGGATGAATCTAAAGTCGCAGTCAAATTTGGGAATAGACTTTTGGTGAAAATTAGGTAGTATGGATTTAAAAATTAAAAAAAAAAATTAAATTTAAAAATTTAAATGTTTTTCACCATTTCGTTTTCGTTGGGGTGCCTCTAGACGCTATAGTGGCTTTTAAAATCTCCGCAATATACATCAGAGTGTGAGTTGCACGTATTCGGCCCAAAATATTACAGGTGTTATTTATATATTGCAATCTGTAATCCTAGGAAAATGCCATATATCTATGAAAAATATGTCTATTTAAACTTATTCTGCAAGTAATGTTTTCTTATGCGAGATTTTCGTGCTTTAGCCTAACATTATCATTTTAATCTGTCAATGGCGCCCAAAGTGGAAATTTGGCAGTTACCAAACCTAAATACACGCTTTCAACAACCATGTTAGGGCATCTGCTAGTCGTTATAGTCAAACTTTGGCTCCTTATAATTGTTAAATGTTTTTCTAATGGGATTTTTTCCAGGCTACGTGAGAAATTGCTTGTTATCAATTTGTATGCATACATTCGGGTGTACATACATCATATTACAAATTCACGTACCTACATAAATAGTTTACCATGTATACGCACAATTATAAACTTTGATCTATACATACATACATATGTACATATATTTATGCATATGTGCCATCGATATATTCAATTTAGCTCCAAGAACTAGGGCCTGGTTTAAATGCTGCAGACAAACAAACATACACACAACCAACGTTCTGATGATACATAGTCAGCCATCAGCGTCATCATCATCATCATCTTTTATAGGTTTTGTGTCACAAGTTAAGTGGCATCATTTCGAAATAAAGTTGATTCAATCAACGTATTGTGAATTCCAATTCTATCCAATTCAATTTTGCACTCATAATGATCAATAACATTCTCCATCCATCCAATCATTTACCCAACCAACAACCAGTTGGCGTTACCATACCTTTTGTTGGTTTTCCCTGCTCCATTACGGGCATGGCCAGGGTAGGTTGTCATGTAAAGTTGTGCGAATAAAAAATCACTCAGTCACATATCAGTCAAATGTCAATGCAGTTGTTATAAGGTGAAAGAACATACACTATACTTTCGTATTGTATGCAAATTGAAATTCGAGGACTGTAAAAACATTTTAAGAGGTTTTTGTGATAAATGATTACGTTATCTTGGGCACATTAATTGGAGCTTTGACTCACATTTAGAGTGAACATTCTTTTTAAGTTCGTCCATAACTTTCCCAAATACCCTCGTATTTTATCATAGCAAAACCCTTTACTGCATATGTGCGTGTGAAATAGTACAGAGTTAGCATTCTGGTTTATTTGGTGATGGGATTACCTGCCGCAGCATGTGTGAAAATTGTACGCTTAATATTGTCAGATTGCTGAAAAGTTTTTGATTTTATTATAAGGAATATTTATTACAAATGCAATATAAATAAACATGAAGAAGGATTTGCCGAATATTAAAGGTTAGGACAAAATCCAATTCGGTGTTAGAGATAGATGATATACCTGTCTCCATAAAAATTTAAGAGGGCCTTCAGGGGGTTCATTTAAGAATTCCTATTATTATACTATAAATGGCCTTCTAGTCTGGCCTTCTATCAGGAGTCTTTCTGGTCTTCTATAAGAAAGCCTATCGGTCTTTTATATGAAGGTTTCCTCCACTTCTCCGCTAGGGTATTATTGAAAGTAAATAATGGACTTAACGACCCCGCGAAGTCCAGTCTATCTGGGCTACCAATTTCCCGGTTACATGGGATTGAAATTGGAAGTAATTCGGTTACGAGTAGATGTTCCCACCAGTTCGCCGGTCACATTGGATTGGAACTGGAAGTAACTCGGTTACGATATCCAAACAGAGGTTATTTTCTGGTACTGTAGGGGCTATAGAAAAATGATAAATCCCAACTCTCGGCACCATCACAAATCTTTAAGATATTGTCGTGGGCACTTTCACTCATAAATAGGTTTCTCTTCGCAAATTGCTCGCTCCTCACAGTGATAAGGCCGCGTCCATGTAAGCTTGGTGAATACCGTTTTATCAGATTAGGATTCGTGTTGAACTCTTCCAATTCCTTACAGCTTGGATGGCTAGTTCAGATATGTATGGAATTAAAACTGGAAGTAGTGTCCACTAAGACGTTTGACTGGAGACTTTTTCCTGGTGAAAGCTACATCCCAACCCACTAGTAGGAGATAAGCAAAGCCCATGCAGGGAAATAACTCAGGTAAATCTATAGGTGTGTTGGCAGAAGGCTGATATCGTTGCACCCTCGACGTTATGTTTTCCCTGTTTTCGCATGTATCAACATGGGTTTCTTCGGGAAGGAGTATTCTGCAACTAAATCCAAAATCTTGCTACGTATAAAAAATATCATCAATGAGAAGACCTACAGGTCTTCTATAGAGTGTTGGTTTTCTACGATCTGTTGATTTTCTGTGAGAAGACATACAAGGTCTTCTATGAGAAAACCTAAGGGTCTTCTTTGAGAGGACATAAAAGTCTTCCATGGGAAGACCTAGGGGTCTTTTTTGAGAAGACCTAAGGGTCTTCTTTGAGAATAGTTACAGGTTTTCTATGTGAAGACCAACACTTTTTCTATAAGAAGACCAAGAAGTTTTCTATGAGAAGACCGGAGAACTTCTATGAGAAGACCAGAGGTCTTCTATGAGAACACCAGAGGTCTTCTAAGAGAAGACTAACAGGTCTCTTTTGAGAAGACGTACAGGACTATAAAAAACGTACAGGTATTCTAATAGAAAACCTACTAATCTTTTATGAAAAGTCCTACAGGTCTTCTATGGGAAGACCAACAGGTCTTCTATGGAAGACCAACAGGTCTTCTATGGGAAGACCTAAAGTTCTCCTTCTGTGAGAAGACCTACAGGTCTTCTATGGGCAGACCTACATGTTTTCTATGAGAAGACATACAAGTTTTCTATGGGAGACCTAGAGGTTTTCTATGGGAAGACCTAAATTTCTCCTTCTGTGAGAAGACCAACAGGTCTTCTATAGGAAGACCTACAAGTCTTCTATGGGAAGACCTACAAGTCTTCTATGGGAAAACCTACAGGTCTTCTATGGGAAGACCTACACGTCTTCTATGGGAAGACCTACAGGTCTTCTATGGGAAGACCTACAAGTCTTCTATGGGAAGACCTACAGGTCTTCTATGGGAAGACCTACAGGTCTTCTATGGGAAGACCTACAGGTCTTCTATGGGAAGACCTACAGGTCTTCTATGGGAAGACCTACAGGTCTTCTATGGGAAGACATACAGGTCTTCTATGGGAAGACCTACAGGTCTTCTATGGGAAGACCTACAGGTCTTCTATGGGAAGACCCACAGGTCTTCTATGGGAAGACCTACAGGTCTTCTATGGGAAGACCTACAGGTCTTCTATGGGAAGACCTACAGGTCTTCTATTGGAAGGCTTACAGGTCTTCTATGGGAAGACCTATAGGTCTTCTATGGGAAGATCTACAGGTCTTCTATTGGAAGGCTTACAGGTCTTCTATGGGACGACCTACATGTTTTCTATGGAAAGACCTAGAGGTCTTCTGTGAGAAGATCTAAAGTTCTCCTACAGGTCTTCTTTGGGAAGACCCACAGTTCTTCTATGGGAAGACCTACAGGTCTTTTATGGGAAGACCTACAGGTCTTCTATTGGAAGGCTTACAGGTCTTCTATGGGACGACCTACAGGTCTTCTATGGGAAGACCTACATGTTTACTATGGGAAGACCTAGAGGTCTTCTGTGAGAAGGCCTAAAGTTCTCCTACAGGTCTTCTTTGGGAAGACCAACAGGTCTTCTATGGGAAGACCTACAGGTCTTCTATGGGAAGACCTACAGGTCTTCTATTGGAATGCTTACAGGTCTTCTATGGGAAGACCTATAGGTCTTCTATGGGAAGATCTACAGGTCTTCTATTGGAAGGCTTACAGGTCTTCTATGGGACGACCTACATGTTTTCTATGGGAAGACCTAGAGGTCTTCTGTGAGAAGACCTAAAGTTCTCCTACAGGTCTTCTTTGGGAAGACCCACAGGTCTTCTATGGGAAGACCTACAGGTCTTCTATGGGAAGACCTACAGGTCTTCTTTTGTAAGGCTTAAATGTCTTCCATGGAACGACCTACAGGTCTTCTATGCGAAGATCTTCAGGTCTCCTACCTACAGGTCTTCTATGGGAAGACCTACAGGTTTTCTATGGGAAGACCCACAGGTCTTTTATGGGAAGACCTACAGGTCTTTTATGGGAAGACCAACAGGTCTTCTATGGGAAGACCTAAAGGTCTTCTTTTGGAAGGCTTAAAGGTCTTCCATGGGACGACCTACAGGTCTTCTATGCGAAGATCTTCAGGTCTCCTACCTACAGGTTTTCTATGGGAAGACCTAAAGTTCTCCTTTTGTGAGATGACCTACAGGTCTTCTATGGGAAGACATACACAGGTCTTCTATAGGCAGACCTACAGGTTTTCTATGGGAAGACATATACAGGTCTTCTATAGGTAGACCTACAGGTTTTCTATGGGAAGACATACACAGGTCTTCCATAGGCAGACCAACAGGTTTTCTATGGGAAGACATACACAGGTCTTCTATAGGCAGACCTACAGGTTTTCTATGGGAAGACCTAAAGTTCTCCTTCAGTGAGAAGACATACGGGTCTTCTATGTGAAGACCTACAGGTCTTCTATGGGAAGACCTACTGGTCTTCTATAGGAAGACCTACAAGTATTCTATGGGCAGATCTACGGGTCTTGTATGGGCAGACCTACAGGTCTTCTATGGGCAGACCTACAGGTCTTCAATGGGCAGACCTACAGGTGTTCTATGGGCAGACCGACAGGTCTTCTATGGGCAGACCTACCGGTCTTCTATGTTCAGACCTACAGGTTTTCTATGAGAAGACCTACAATTCCTATGTGAGAAGACATGCAGGTGTTCTATCAGAAGATCTACAAGTCTCCATCTACAAGATCTACAAGACCATCAACAGGACAAGACCAGAGGTAAGTATACCAACACGTCATCTCTACTGAAGACCTACAAGTGATCTACAAGGAGACGAACTGGACAGTTAAAAGGAAAAACGTACAGGTCTTCTATCAGAATATCATCAGGTACTCTATGAGAAGATCTATAGGTCTTCTATGATACCTACAGATGCTACCTAGCTATGATACCTCAGGTCCTCTATGAGAAGATATGATGATAGCTATGATACCTACAGACCTTCTATGGTACATAAGGCTCTTCCGTCAACCCTCGCATGAAATACAAAAAGTAAACATTGGAGTTGAACTCCATTTGGAAGCTTTCCGAGTTGAGAGCGGAAAATGAACTACTTACCGGAAGTATAGATTCCCCTGTCAAAAGGAGCATCAGAACCATAAAATCATCGTGTGGCAATTAAGAAATTGAACAGGAGCTAAGTCGCCTTTGGATGAAAGTATAAGCAAACTAGAATCGAAAATACCGCAGTTCACCTCACTTATTAAAGTAGCCGATGATTGGAATAAAGTGCCTGAAAATTCCAGATTACTCAGGTAGATAATAGGGGGACCCAAACAGAAGCATTGATAGAGCCACGAAATATGGGAACCCCACTCCAGCACTAAATTGAGACCAAAAACTCAAAGCCCTCAAAGAAAAAGGGGGGCCTGAAAGAAAATTGTTGAAGAAAACGTCAAGAACATGCGAAAAACAGAGAATGGGAGTTAGTACTGGAGCTCAACAAGCCCTCGCATCAGCAAACACACTAATGTAGAGATGCAGGAGGTACGGCAGAAATCCGATTGCTGACAAATGGAGTGCTTCTGAAAACAAAAGACATAGACAAGGTGTCTAATAAAAAGGATGTACTCGAAGAAAGCATATAGAGACACTCAAACTGCCTCAATTGCCTTGAACTCAGTTCTGGCAAACATTATACTGTCGTGACCAAATTTACGTATTGGATGACTAGAGTGCCGATCAAGTGTAAAAGTTATTCCATAAAGATTCTACAGATGCCTGAACTTTGGTCATCCGGCTGCAAAATGTGAAGACGAAAACGACAACTCAGGTTGCTGGCTATCAGATTGCTTCATGTACAAAGATGCTAAAGCTGTTTGTTGTGTACAAATACGAAACCAAACCCAAAGCATGAAACAGGAATAAAATTACATATGTCCCCAATACCGAAGGAAGTGTTTTATAAAGAATATTTATCGAAGATAAGCAGACCAACAAGTTTGGATTTTTAAAAAAAATTTTTTCCGAGGACCAGAGTATTGGATTTTCTAAGATTTTTTTTCAAGGACTAGCATACCGATAAACTTCTATGAGTAGTTCTAAAAGTCTTCTATGAGACCTACAGATCTTCTATGAGAATATTATGTATATCATTGACCAAACATACACACATACATTGGTAATAGTTTGCCGGTGTTCTTATTCTGTATTTATACGTTCTTGCTAAAATCTTCTATTATTCAATCCTTTCAGAAGGACAATAACGAAATAAAAAGGAAAACGACTTGTTTTACACATGAATTATCCTTATGATTGCTTTGTTTTCATGTGAATAGTTGTTGTTAGTTTTCGTTATGTGTTAGCCATCTACTAAGTTCTTCTTCTTGTTCACACTTAGTTCTGAGTATTCAATATCCAATCATTTTCAATGAAACGAAAGAAATTTGTCATAATTTTCTTGTCTTGTTATGTTGAAAGTGCGAATTGTTGTTGTTGCTATACATTTTCCTTCAGAAGAAAAAAAATGTAAAGAAAAGAGATAAAAGACAAGAGATGTTGCTTCACTAAGAAATGGGAAGTTAGTAAGAAATTGGAAGAGAGAGAAAAAATTTGTTGAGTGTTAAATAAATTGAATTGATTCAATTTACGTTTTCCTATTGAAAAAAATCTGAACAACGAAGAAAAGGACACTGTAAATTACATCAAATTGAACTGGAAAGAAGGCAGACGGAAATGTTACACAAACACATTATTCGCTGCTCCTCTTACTTCTTCCATTGAACGTTTCAGTGAATTATTACACTCCATGGAGTGGATTGGTTATTTCAAGAAAAAGTAATGTAGAAAATTGCTTGAAAAACAAAAAAAAAAAAGTGGGAGCAGGAAAAAACTGTAGAAAATTTTGTTGTACCCTACGATTTAAAAAATATTCTTTAGAAACCCAAGCCAGTTGCTCTAAGGGAACTTGAAAAAATATTCTTTAACTATTAAGGAAAGGATCAAAGTCGGGCGGGGTCGACTTTATGATACCTTACACCACAGTGAATATGTAAAATCTATACTTATAAAAGAGTTCAGTAATGATGACTCACTGATTCACTGACTCACTGACTCACTGACTGACTGACTGATAATCAACGCCCAGACTAAACGACTAAAGCTAGAATCTTGAAATTTTGGGTGAGGGTCACTCTTGGTCCGAAGGTGTCGGATAAGGCTGGATCTTTGGAAATTCGAACTAGAACTGTACTAAAAGTACTAAAAGGTACTAAATATGGTACCCTTTGTATTAGGCAAACGCGTAGAGCTAGAATTCTGAAATTTGGAATGAGGTTCACTGATGGAGAGTTAGAAAGGTGTACCAAATGGTTTTTGGAAATTCGAAGTATAAGTGTACGAAAAGTACTAAAAGTTACTAAATTTAGTACTATTTGGTATTACGTGAACGGATAGATCTAAAATCTTGAAATTTGGAATGAAAATCAAGGATTAGAAGATGAGTTGATATAAGGAGGTGGTTTTGAAAATGTGTACTCATGTGTACGAATAGTACTAAATTTGGTACAATTTGAATTTGGGCGAACCGATAAAGTTGGAATTCTGAAATTTGGAATTACTATTACTGTTGGAGCGTAGGTTTGAGATATGGAGGTAGTTTTCGAAATTCGTACATATGGGTACGAAAGGTACTAAATAGTACCAAATAAGGTACAATTTGGATTTGGGGGAACGGATGGAGCTGGAATCCTGAAATTTGGAATTAGGATTACAGTCGGGGTGTAGGATAGAGGTATTTTGGAAATTCGTACTTTTGGGTACGAAAAGTACTAAATGGTACCAAATTTGGTACAATATGAATTTAAGTGATCGGATAGAGCTGGAATAGTGAAATTTGGAATTGAGATTACTATTGGAGTGTGGGATTGGGATACTTTTGGAAATTCGTACTTATGGAAACGAAAAGTACTAAATGGTACCAAATTTGGTACAATTTGGATTTGGGTGATCAGATACATTTGGAATCCTGAAATTCGAAATTAAGATTACTTTTGGAGTGCTGGATAGAGGTAGGTTTGGAAATTCGGACCTATGGGAACAAAAAGTAATAAATGGTACTAAATTTGGTACAATTTGGATTACGGTAATCTGATGCAGCTGCAATTCTGAAATTTGGAATTAAGATTACTGTTGGCGTGCAGGATTGTGGTAGTTGTGGATATTCGTACTCTTGGGTACGAATAGTACTAAATAGTACCAAATTTGGTACAATTTGGATTTGGGTGAACGTATATAGCTGAAATTCCGAGATTTGGAATAAGGAGTACTATTGGAGTGTAGGATTGATAAAGTTTTGGAAATTTGTAGTTATGGGTAGGAAAAGTACTAAATTTGGTACAATTCTGATTTCAGTGATAGGATACATTTGGAATCGTGAAATTCGGAATTAAAATTGATATTGGAGTGTTGATAGAGGTAGGTTTAGAAATTCGTACTATGGATACGAATAGTACTAAATGGTACCAAATTTGGATTTGAGTTATCGGATGTATCTGGAATTCTGAAATTCGGAATTAAGCTTATTGTTTGAACATAGCACTGAGGTAGCTTTGAAAATTTGTACTTATGTATGTGTACGAAAAGTACTAAATGGTACCAAATCTGGTACAATTTGAGATTCGGAATAAGGATTACTGTTGGTAAGTAGGATTGATGAAGTTTTTGAAATTTTTAGTTATGGGTACGATAAGTACTAAATGGTACCAAATTGTAATTTATGTGATCGGATACATTTGGAATCCTGAAATTCGGAATTACGATTACTGTTGGAGTGTTGAAAGAGGAAGGTTTGGAAATTCGTAGTTTGGATACGGAAAGTACTAAATGGTATCGAATTTGGTACAATTTGGATTACGGTGATTGGATGCAGCTGTAATCCTTAATTTTGGAATTAAGATTACTGTTGGCTTGTAGGATTGAGGTAGTTCTAGAATTCGTACTCATGGGTACGAAAGTACTAAATGGTACCAAATTTGGTACAAATTTGGAACGGATATAGCTGGAAACCCGAGATTTGGAATAAGGAGTACTGTTGGAGTGTAGGATTGATAATGTTTTGGAAATTTGTAGTTATGGGTAGGAAAAGTACTAAATAGTACTAAATTTGGTACAATTTGGATTTGAGCGAACGGATACATTTGGAATCGTGAAATTCGGAATTAAAATTGATGTTGGAGTGTTGATAGAGGTAGTTTTAGAAATTCGTACTATGGATACGAATAGTACTAAATGGTACCAAATTTGGATTTGAGTTATCGGATATATCTGGAATCCTGAAATTCGGAATTAAGCTTATTGTTTGAACATAGCACTGAGGTAGTTTTGAAAATTTGTACTTATGGGTACGAAAAGTACTAAATGGTACTAAATTTGGTACAATTTGGATTTCGGTGATCTGATGTAGCTGCCATCCTCATGTTTGGAATTAAAATACCTGTTGAATTGTAGGATTGATAAAATTTTGGAAATTTTTAGTTATGGGTAGGAAAAGTACTAAATAGTACTAAATTTGGTACAATTTGGATTTGAGCGAACGGATAGAGTTGGAATCAAGAAATTTGGAATTAAGATTACTGTTGGAGTGTAGGATTGAGATATGGAAGTAGTTTTTGAAATTCGTACTTATGAGTACGAAAAGTACTAAATTTGGTACAATTTGGATTTGAGCGAAAGGCTAGAGCTGGTATCTTGAAGTTTGGAATTAAGATTACTGTTGGGGTGTAGGATTGAAGAAGTTTTGGAAATTCGTACTTATATGTACGAAAACTATTAAACGGTACTAAATTTGGTACAACTTGGATTTGAGCGAATGGGTAGAGCTAGAATCAAGAAATTTGGAATTAATATTACTGTTGGAGTGTAGGATTGAGATATGGAAGTAGTTTTGGAAATTTCGTACTTATGAGTAGGAAAAGTACTAAATTTGGTTCAATTTGGATTTGAGCGAACGGCTAGAGCTGGAATCTTGAAGTTTGGAATTAAGATTACTGTTGGGGTGTAGGATTGAGAAAGTTTTGGTAATTCGTACTTATATGTACGAAAAGTACTATATTTGGTACAACTTGGATTTGAGCGAACGATTAGAGCTAGAATCTTGAATTTTGGAGTTAATATTACTGTTGGGGTTAGTTTTGGAAATGCGTACTTAGTTTTGGAAATGCGTACTTATGCTTGCAAAAAGTACTACATTTTGTACAATTAGGATTTGGGTGAAATTATAGCGCTCGAATCCTAATATGTGGAATTAGGTACACTTAGGGGTACGAAATGGTTCCATGTATGGTACAATTTTGTATTGGATGAACGGATAGATCTGGATTCATGAGATTTGGAATTAAGATTACTGTTACCATTTGCTTATAACGTCCGATTTAAGAAATATGTGCCATAAATATACGAAAAGTTGTAAATAAGGATTTGGTACAATTTGTTATTGTGTAAAGGGAATTTTGAAATAATAGGAGGAGGTTCGTATTTATCTATTTACATGTAAACTACTAAATAGTTCTATAATTGGTTCTGGGGGAACAGATAGTGCTGGAAATGAGGATGGCGGTTGTTGGGTTAGGCCGTATTTGCGCTGAGAACCTCAATTAAACTATTTCAAAAAATGTGGATTGCTCTTGATGTGTAGACGTGACGAAAATCAAACAAAAGTGGTACGTATTAGTACACAAAATGTTTCCACCATTCTATATTATATATTGTTTATTTGTTTTGTATATTTAACGCATACGAAGTAGCGGGCACTTTGCTAGTATATGTATATTGGAGCTATATCTAAATCTGAAATGATTTCGATATAATATGGCACACTTATTTCTAGACCAAATTCTGTCAAACATTGCAAATTTTATCAAAATTGGATTGATTTTGTGCATCAAATACCTCAAATCGGCCATACATATAAATGGGAGCTACATCCAAATCTGAACCGAAATTTTGTCGTCAACAGTGAGCGCAGCACAATTCAGGTTGTCATCGATGTTGATTATCTCAGAAATTCAACAGTGCCGGTAATAAGCCGATAAAAATATTATTAAATGTTCCTTTAAGGGAAATATTTGAGGGCAAATATCCGAATTGGTTACTTATAGAAAAGTAGTTAACCGGAAGGGTTTAAACATATTTATATGAAAAAACTTTGGGGATTTATGTTCTGAGACAATGAAACGGGAAAGGCAGTTAAGGAGACGCGTAGATAACCGGGCTGCAGTGTATTACACTAAAATAACTACTTGTACCATATTTTGCAACCAGATAGCCAGATGTCAGAGCTAAATTTCGGTGCATGATCAAGCATGATTTGAGGTGTTTTAGTGCTTCATAAACTCAAAAAACTTTTGTGTTGAATTATGCGAAACTCGTAGTAAATGAGCTGTAACTCGTCGAGTTTTAGAGATATCATATATATGTATCATATTGATATATGAAACATATATATGATATCTCTAAAACTCGGCGAGTTACAGCTCATTTACTACGAGTTTCGCATAATTCATATTTCATATATATCATATATCTGGCAAAAATTCGAGATCATTTTTATAAAAGTTGCGATATCTCCGAAACTAGAAGAGATAGAGCAAATCTGGCAAAAATTCGAGATCATTTTTATAAAAGTTGCGATATCTCCGAAACTAGAAGAGATAGAGCAAATCTGGCAAAAATTCGAGATCATTTTTATAAAAGTTGCGATATCTCCGAAACTAGAAGAGATAGAGCAAATCTGGCAAAAATTCGAGATCATTTTTATAAAAAATTCAAGTTCAACTTCATTTTTATAAAAGTTGCAAAGTCTCCGAAACTAGAAGAGATAGAGCAAATCTGGCAAAAATTCGAGATCATTTTTATAAAAGTTGCGATATCTCCGAAACTAGAAGAGATAGAGCAAATCTGGCAAAAATTCGAGATCATTTTTATAAAAGTTGCGATATCTCCGAAACTAGAAGAGATAGAGCAAATCTGGCAAAAATTCGAGATCATTTTTATAAAAAATTCAAGTTCAACTTCATTTTTATAAAAGTTGCAAAGTCTCCGAAACTAGAAGAGATAGAGCAAATCTGGCAAAAATTCGAGATCATTTTTATAAAAGTTGCGATATCTCCGAAACTAGAAGAGATAGAGCAAATCTGGCAAAAATTCGAGATCATTTTTATAAAAGTTGCGATATCTCCGAAACTAGAAGAGATAGAGCAAATCTGGCAAAAATTCGAGATCATTTTTATAAAAAATTCAAGTTCAACTTCATTTTTATAAAAGTTGCAAAGTCTCCGAAACTAGAAGAGATAGAGCAAATCTGGCAAAAATTCGAGATCATTTTTATAAAAGTTGCGATATCTCCGAAACTAGAAGAGATAGAGCAAATCTGGCAAAAATTCGAGATCATTTTTATAAAAAATTCAAGTTCAACTTCATTTTTATAAAAGTTGCAAAGTCTCCGAAACTAGAAGAGATAGAGCAAATCTGGCAAAAATTCGAGATCATTTTTATAAAAGTTGCGATATCTCCGAAACTAGAAGAGATAGAGCAAATCTGGCAAAAATTCGAGATCATTTTTATAAAAAATTCAAGTTCAACTTCATTTTTATAAAAGTTGCAAAGTCTCCGAAACTAGAAGAGATAGAGCAAATCTGGCAAAAATTCGAGATCATTTTTATAAAAAATTCAAGTTCAAATTCATTTTTATAAAAGTCGCGATATCTCCGAAACTAGAAGAGATAGAGCAAATCTGGCAAAAATTCGAGATCATTTTTATAAAAGTTGCGATATCTCCGAAACTAGAAGAGATAGAGCAAATCTGGCAAAAATTCGAGATCATTTTTATAAAAAATTCAAGTTCAACTTCATTTTAAAAAAAGTCGCGATATCTCCGAAACTAGAAGAGATAGAGCAAATCTGGCAAAATTCGAGATCATTTTTATAAAAGTTGCGATATCTCCGAAACTAGAAGAGATAGAGCAAATCTGGCAAAAATTCGAGATCATTTTTATAAAAAATTCAAGTTCAACTTCATTTTTAAAAAAGGCGCGATATCTCCGAAACTAGAAGAGATAGAGCAAATCTGGCAAAATTCGAGATCATTTTTATAAAAGTTGCGATATCTCCGAAACTAGAATAGATAGAGCAAATCTGGCAAAAATTCGAGATCATTTTTATAAAAGTTGCGATATCTCCGAAACTAGAAGAGATAGAGCAAATCTGGCAAAAATTCGAGATCATTTTTATAAAAAATTCAAGTTCAACTTCATTTTTATAAAAGTCGCGATATCTCCGAAACTAGAAGAGATAGAGCAAATCTGGCAAAAATTCGAGATCATTTTTATAAAAAATTCAAGTTCAACTTCATTTTTATAAAAGTCGCGATATCTCCGAAACTAGAAGAGATAGAGCAAATCTGGCAAAAATTCGAGATCATTTTTATAAAAGTTGCGATATCTCCGAAACTAGAAGAGATAGAGCAAATCTGGCAAAAATTCGAGATCATTTTTATAAAAGTCGCGATATCTCCGAAACTAGAAGAGATAGAGCAAATCTGGCAAAAATTCGAGATCATTTTTATAAAAGTCGCGATATCTCCGAAACTAGAAGAGATAGAGCAAATCTGGCAAAAATTCGAGATCATTTTTATAAAAGTTGCGATATCTCCGAAACTAGAAGAGATAGAGCAAATCTGGCAAAAATTCGAGATCATTTTTATAAAAAATTCAAGTTCAACTTCATTTTTATAAAAGTCGCGATATCTCCGAAACTAGAAGAGATAGAGCAAATCTGGCAAAAATTCGAGATCATTTTTATAAAAAATTCAAGTTCAACTTCATTTTTATAAAAGTCGCGATATCTCCGAAACTAGAAGAGATAGAGCAAATCTGGCAAAAATTCGAGATCATTTTTATAAAAGTTGCGATATCTCCGAAACTAGAAGAGATAGAGCAAATCTGGCAAAAATTCGAGATCATTTTTATAAAAGTCGCGATATCTCCGAAACTAGAAGAGATAGAGCAAATCTGGCAAAAATTCGAGATCATTTTTATAAAAGTCGCGATATCTCCGAAACTAGAAGAGATAGAGCAAATCTGGCAAAAATTCGAGATCATTTTTATAAAAGTTGCGATATCTCCGAAACTAGAAGAGATAGAGCAAATCTGGCAAAAATTCGAGATCATTTTTATAAAAAATTCAAGTTCAACTTCATTTTTATAAAAGTCGCGATATCTCCGAAACTAGAAGAGATAGAGCAAATCTGGCAAAAATTCGAGATCATTTTTATAAAAGTTGCGATATCTCCGAAACTAGAAGAGATAGAGCAAATCTGGCAAAAATTCGAGATCATTTTTATAAAAAATTCAAGTTCAACTTCATTTTAAAAAAAGTCGCGATATCTCCGAAACTAGAAGAGATAGAGCAAATCTGGCAAAATTCGAGATCATTTTTATAAAAGTTGCGATATCTCCGAAACTAGAAGAGATAGAGCAAATCTGGCAAAAATTCGAGATCATTTTTATAAAAGTTGCGATATCTCCGAAACTAGAAGAGATAGAGCAAATCTGGCAAAAATTCGAGATCATTTTTATAAAAGTTGCGATATCTCCGAAACTAGAAGAGATAGAGCAAATCTGGCAAAATTCGAGATCATTTTTATAAAAGTTGCGATATCTCCGAAACTAGAAGAGATAGAGCAAATCTGGCAAAAATTCGAGATCATTTTTATAAAAGTTGCGATATCTCCGAAACTAGAAGAGATAGAGCAAATCTGGCAAAAATTCGAGATCATTTTTATAAAAAATTCAAGTTCAACTTCATTTTAAAAAAAGTCGCGATATCTCCGAAACTAGAAGAGATAGAGCAAATCTGGCAAAATTCGAGATCATTTTTATAAAAGTTGCGATATCTCCGAAACTAGAAGAGATAGAGCAAATCTGGCAAAAATTCGAGATCATTTTTATAAAAGTTGCGATATCTCCGAAACTAGAAGAGATAGAGCAAATCTGGCAAAAATTCGAGATCATTTTTATAAAAGTTGCGATATCTCCGAAACTAGAAGAGATAGAGCAAATCTGGCAAAATTCGAGATCATTTTTATAAAAGTTGCGATATCTCCGAAACTAGAAGAGATAGAGCAAATCTGGCAAAAATTCGAGATCATTTTTATAAAAGTTGCGATATCTCCGAAACTAGAAGAGATAGAGCAAATCTGGCAAAAATTCGAGATCATTTTTATAAAAGTTGCGATATCTCCGAAACTAGAAGAGATAGAGCAAATCTGGCAAAATTCGAGATCATTTTTATAAAAGTTGCGATATCTCCGAAACTAGAAGAGATAGAGCAAATCTGGCAAAAATTCGAGATCATTTTTATAAAAAATTCAAGTTCAACTTCATTTTAAAAAAAGTCGCGATATCTCCGAAACTAGAAGAGATAGAGCAAATCTGGCAAAATTCGAGATCATTTTTATAAAAGTTGCGATATCTCCGAAACTAGAAGAGATAGAGCAAATCTGGCAAAAATTCGAGATCATTTTTATAAAAGTTGCGATATCTCCGAAACTAGAAGAGATAGAGCAAATCTGGCAAAATTCGAGATCATTTTTATAAAAGTTGCGATATCTCCGAAACTAGAAGAGATAGAGCAAATCTGGCAAAAATTCGAGATCATTTTTATAAAAAATTCAAGTTCAACTTCATTTTAAAAAAAGTCGCGATATCTCCGAAACTAGAAGAGATAGAGCAAATCTGGCAAAATTCGAGATCATTTTTATAAAAGTTGCGATATCTCCGAAACTAGAAGAGATAGAGCAAATCTGGCAAAAATTCGAGATCATTTTTATAAAAGTTGCGATATCTCCGAAACTAGAAGAGATAGAGCAAATCTGGCAAAATTCGAGATCATTTTTATAAAAGTTGCGATATCTCCGAAACTAGAAGAGATAGAGCAAATCTGGCAAAAATTCGAGATCATTTTTATAAAAAATTCAAGTTCAACTTCATTTTAAAAAAAGTCGCGATATCTCCGAAACTAGAAGAGATAGAGCAAATCTGGCAAAATTCGAGATCATTTTTATAAAAGTTGCGATATCTCCGAAACTAGAAGAGATAGAGCAAATCTGGCAAAAATTCGAGATCATTTTTATAAAAAATTCAAGTTCAACTTCATTTTAAAAAAAGTCGCGATATCTCCGAAACTAGAAGAGATAGAGCAAATCTGGCAAAATTCGAGATCATTTTTATAAAAGTTGCGATATCTCCGAAACTAGAAGAGATAGAGCAAATCTGGCAAAAATTCGAGATCATTTTTATAAAAGTTGCGATATCTCCGAAACTAGAAGAGATAGAGCAAATCTGGCAAAAATTCGAGATCATTTTTATAAAAAATTCAAGTTCAACTTCATTTTAAAAAAAGTCGCGATATCTCCGAAACTAGAAGAGATAGAGCAAATCTGGCAAAATTCGAGATCATTTTTATAAAAGTTGCGATATCTCCGAAACTAGAAGAGATAGAGCAAATCTGGCAAAAATTCGAGATCATTTTTATAAAAGTTGCGATATCTCCGAAACTAGAAGAGATAGAGCAAATCTGGCAAAAATTCGAGATCATTTTTATAAAAGTTGCGATATCTCCGAAACTAGAAGAGATAGAGCAAATCTGGCAAAATTCGAGATCATTTTTATAAAAGTTGCGATATCTCCGAAACTAGAAGAGATAGAGCAAATCTGGCAAAAATTCGAGATCATTTTTATAAAAGTTGCGATATCTCCGAAACTAGAAGAGATAGAGCAAATCTGGCAAAAATTCGAGATCATTTTTATAAAAAATTCAAGTTCAACTTCATTTTAAAAAAAGTCGCGATATCTCCGAAACTAGAAGAGATAGAGCAAATCTGGCAAAATTCGAGATCATTTTTATAAAAGTTGCGATATCTCCGAAACTAGAAGAGATAGAGCAAATCTGGCAAAAATTCGAGATCATTTTTATAAAAGTTGCGATATCTCCGAAACTAGAAGAGATAGAGCAAATCTGGCAAAAATTCGAGATCATTTTTATAAAAGTTGCGATATCTCCGAAACTAGAAGAGATAGAGCAAATCTGGCAAAATTCGAGATCATTTTTATAAAAGTTGCGATATCTCCGAAACTAGAAGAGATAGAGCAAATCTGGCAAAAATTCGAGATCATTTTTATAAAAGTTGCGATATCTCCGAAACTAGAAGAGATAGAGCAAATCTGGCAAAATTCGAGATCATTTTTATAAAAGTTGCGATATCTCCGAAACTAGAAGAGATAGAGCAAATCTGGCAAAAATTCGAGATCATTTTTATAAAAGTTGCGATATCTCCGAAACTAGAAGAGATAGAGCAAATCTGGCAAAAATTCGAGATCATTTTTATAAAAGTTGCGATATCTCCGAAACTAGAAGAGATAGAGCAAATCTGGCAAAAATTCGAGATCATTTTTATAAAAAATTCAAGTTCAACTTCATTTTAAAAAAAGTCGCGATATCTCCGAAACTAGAAGAGATAGAGCAAATCTGGCAAAATTCGAGATCATTTTTATAAAAGTTGCGATATCTCCGAAACTAGAAGAGATAGAGCAAATCTGGCAAAAATTCGAGATCATTTTTATAAAAGTTGCGATATCTCCGAAACTAGAAGAGATAGAGCAAATCTGGCAAAATTCGAGATCATTTTTATAAAAGTTGCGATATCTCCGAAACTAGAAGAGATAGAGCAAATCTGGCAAAAATTCGAGATCATTTTTATAAAAGTTGCGATATCTCCGAAACTAGAAGAGATAGAGCAAATCTGGCAAAAATTCGAGATCATTTTTATAAAAAATTCAAGTTCAACTTCATTTTAAAAAAAGTCGCGATATCTCCGAAACTAGAAGAGATAGAGCAAATCTGGCAAAATTCGAGATCATTTTTATAAAAGTTGCGATATCTCCGAAACTAGAAGAGATAGAGCAAATCTGGCAAAAATTCGAGATCATTTTTATAAAAGTTGCGATATCTCCGAAACTAGAAGAGATAGAGCAAATCTGGCAAAAATTCGAGATCATTTTTATAAAAAATTCAAGTTCAACTTCATTTTAAAAAAGTCGCGATATCTCCGAAACTAGAAGAGATAGAGCAAATCTGGCAAAATTCGAGATCATTTTTATAAAAGTTGCGATATCTCCGAAACTAGAAGAGATAGAGCAAATCTGGCAAAAATTCGAGATCATTTTTATAAAAGTTGCGATATCTCCGAAACTAGAAGAGATAGAGCAAATCTGGCAAAAATTCGAGATCATTTTTATAAAAGTTGCGATATCTCCGAAACTAGAAGAGATAGAGCAAATCTGGCAAAATTCGAGATCATTTTTATAAAAGTTGCGATATCTCCGAAACTAGAAGAGATAGAGCAAATCTGGCAAAAATTCGAGATCATTTTTATAAAAGTTGCGATATCTCCGAAACTAGAAGAGATAGAGCAAATCTGGCAAAAATTCGAGATCATTTTTATAAAAGTTGCGATATCTCCGAAACTAGAAGAGATAGAGCAAATCTGGCAAAAATTCGAGATCATTTTTATAAAAAATTCAAGTTCAACTTCATTTTAAAAAAAGTCGCGATATCTCCGAAACTAGAAGAGATAGAGCAAATCTGGCAAAATTCGAGATCATTTTTATAAAAGTTGCGATATCTCCGAAACTAGAAGAGATAGAGCAAATCTGGCAAAAATTCGAGATCATTTTTATAAAAGTTGCGATATCTCCGAAACTAGAAGAGATAGAGCAAATCTGGCAAAAATTCGAGATCATTTTTATAAAAGTTGCGATATCTCCGAAACTAGAAGAGATAGAGCAAATCTGGCAAAAATTCGAGATCATTTTTATAAAAAATTCAAGTTCAACTTCATTTTTAAAAAAGTCGCGATATCTCCGAAACTAGAAGAGATAGAGCAAATCTGGCAAAATTCGAGATCATTTTTATAAAAGTTGCGATATCTCCGAAACTAGAAGAGATAGAGCAAATCTGGCAAAAATTCGAGATCATTTTTATAAAAGTTGCGATATCTCCGAAACTAGAAGAGATAGAGCAAATCTGGCAAAAAATTCGAGATCATTTTTATAAAAGTTGCGATATCTCCGAAACTAGAAGAGATAGAGCAAATCTGGCAAAAATTCGAGATCATTTTTATAAAAGTTGCGATATCTCCGAAACTAGAAGAGATAGAGCAAATCTGGCAAAAATTCGAGATCATTTTTATAAAAGTTGCGATATCTCCGAAACTAGAAGAGATAGAGCAAATCTGGCAAAAATTCGAGATCATTTTTATAAAAGTTGCGATATCTCCGAAACTAGAAGAGATAGAGCAAATCTGCAAAAATTCGAGATCATTTTTATAAAAGTTGCGATATCTCCGAAACTAGAAGAGATAGAGCAAATCTGGCAAAAATTCGAGATCATTTTTATAAAGTTGCGATATCTCCGAAACTAGAAGAGATAGAGCAAATCTGGCAAAAATTCGAGATCATTTTTATAAAAGTTGCGATATCTCCGAAACTAGAAGAGATAGAGCAAATCTGGCAAAAATTCGAGATCATTTTTATAAAAGTTGCGATATCTCCGAAACTAGAAGAGATAGAGCAAATCTGGCAAAATTCGAGATCATTTTTATAAAAGTTGCGATATCTCCGAAACTAGAAGAGATAGAGCAAATCTGGGCAAAAATTCGAGATCATTTTTATAAAAGTTGCGATATCTCCGAAACTAGAAGAGATAGAGCAAATCTGGCAAAAATTCGAGATCATTTTTATAAAAGTTGCGATATCTCCGAAACTAGAAGAGATAGAGCAAATCTGGCAAAAATTCGAGATCATTTTTATAAAAGTTGCGATATCTCCGAAACTAGAAGAGATAGAGCAAATCTGGCAAAAATTCGAGATCATTTTTATAAAAGTTGCGATATCTCCGAAACTAGAAGAGATAGAGCAAATCTGGCAAAAATTCGAGATCATTTTTATAAAAGTTGCGATATCTCCGAAACTAGAAGAGATAGAGCAAATCTGGCAAAAATTCGAGATCATTTTTATAAAAGTTGCGATATCTCCGAAACTAGAAGAGATAGAGCAAATCTGGCAAAAATTCGAGATCATTTTTATAAAAGTTGCGATATCTCCGAAACTAGAAGAGATAGAGCAAATCTGGCAAAAATTCGAGATCATTTTTATAAAAGTTGCGATATCTCCGAAACTAGAAGAGATAGAGCAAATCTGGCAAAAATTCGAGATCATTTTTATAAAAGTTGCGATATCTCCGAAACTAGAAGAGATAGAGCAAATCTGGCAAAAATTCGAGATCATTTTTATAAAAGTTGCGATATCTCCGAAACTAGAAGAGATAGAGCAAATCTGGCAAAAATTCGAGATCATTTTTATAAAAGTTGCGATATCTCCGAAACTAGAAGAGATAGAGCAAATCTGGCAAAAATTCGAGATCATTTTTATAAAAGTTGCGATATCTCCGAAACTAGAAGAGATAGAGCAAATCTGGCAAAAATTCGAGATCATTTTTATAAAAGTTGCGATATCTCCGAAACTAGAAGAGATAGAGCAAATCTGGCAAAAATTCGAGATCATTTTTATAAAAGTTGCGATATCTCCGAAACTAGAAGAGATAGAGCAAATCTGGCAAAAATTCGAGATCATTTTTATAAAAGTTGCGATATCTCCGAAACTAGAAGAGATAGAGCAAATCTGGCAAAAATTCGAGATCATTTTTATAAAAGTTGCGATATCTCCGAAACTAGAAGAGATAGAGCAAATCTGGCAAAAATTCGAGATCATTTTTATAAAAGTTGCGATATCTCCGAAACTAGAAGAGATAGAGCAAATCTGGCAAAAATTCGAGATCATTTTTATAAAAGTTGCGATATCTCCGAAACTAGAAGAGATAGAGCAAATCTGGCAAAAATTCGAGATCATTTTTATAAAAGTTGCGATATCTCCGAAACTAGAAGAGATAGAGCAAATCTGGCAAAAATTCGAGATCATTTTTATAAAAGTTGCGATATCTCCGAAACTAGAAGAGATAGAGCAAATCTGGCAAAAATTCGAGATCATTTTTATAAAAGTTGCGATATCTCCGAAACTAGAAGAGATAGAGCAAATCTGGCAAAAATTCGAGATCATTTTTATAAAAGTTGCGATATCTCCGAAACTAGAAGAGATAGAGCAAATCTGGCAAAAATTCGAGATCATTTTTATAAAAGTTGCGATATCTCCGAAACTAGAAGAGATAGAGCAAATCTGGCAAAAATTCGAGATCATTTTTATAAAAGTTGCGATATCTCCGAAACTAGAAGAGATAGAGCAAATCTGGCAAAAATTCGAGATCATTTTTATAAAAGTTGCGATATCTCCGAAACTAGAAGAGATAGAGCAAATCTGGCAAAAATTCGAGATCATTTTTATAAAAGTTGCGATATCTCCGAAACTAGAAGAGATAGAGCAAATCTGGCAAAAATTCGAGATCATTTTTATAAAAGTTGCGATATCTCCGAAACTAGAAGAGATAGAGCAAATCTGGCAAAAATTCGAGATCATTTTTATAAAAAATTCAAGTTCAACTTCATTTTAAAAAAGTCGCGATATCTCCGAAACTAGAAGAGATAGAGCAAATCTGGCAAAATTCGAGATCATTTTTATAAAAGTTGCGATATCTCCGAAACTAGAAGAGATAGAGCAAATCTGGCAAAAATTCGAGATCATTTTTATAAAAGTTGCGATATCTCCGAAACTAGAAGAGATAGAGCAAATCTGGCAAAAATTCGAGATCATTTTTATAAAAAATTCAAGTTCAACTTCATTTAAAAAGTCGCGATATCTCCGAAACTAGAAGAGATAGAGCAAATCTGGCAAAATTCGAGATCATTTTTATAAAAGTTGCGATATCTCCGAAACTAGAAGAGATAGAGCAAATCTGGCAAAAATTCGAGATCATTTTTATAAAAGTTGCGATATCTCCGAAACTAGAAGAGATAGAGCAAATCTGGCAAAAATTCGAGATCATTTTTATAAAAGTTGCGATATCTCCGAAACTAGAAGAGATAGAGCAAATCTGGCAAAAATTCGAGATCATTTTTATAAAAGTTGCGATATCTCCGAAACTAGAAGAGATAGAGCAAATCTGGCAAAAATTCGAGATCATTTTTATAAAAGTTGCGATATCTCCGAAACTAGAAGAGATAGAGCAAATCTGGCAAAAATTCGAGATCATTTTTATAAAAGTTGCGATATCTCCGAAACTAGAAGAGATAGAGCAAATCTGGCAAAAATTCGAGATCATTTTTATAAAAAATTCAAGTTCAACTTCATTTTAAAAAAAGTCGCGATATCTCCGAAACTAGAAGAGATAGAGCAAATCTGGCAAAATTCGAGATCATTTTTATAAAAGTTGCGATATCTCCGAAACTAGAAGAGATAGAGCAAATCTGGCAAAAATTCGAGATCATTTTTATAAAAGTTGCGATATCTCCGAAACTAGAAGAGATAGAGCAAATCTGGCAAAAATTCGAGATCATTTTTATAAAAGTTGCGATATCTCCGAAACTAGAAGAGATAGAGCAAATCTGGCAAAATTCGAGATCATTTTTATAAAAGTTGCGATATCTCCGAAACTAGAAGAGATAGAGCAAATCTGGCAAAAATTCGAGATCATTTTTATAAAAGTTGCGATATCTCCGAAACTAGAAGAGATAGAGCAAATCTGGCAAAAATTCGAGATCATTTTTATAAAAGTTGCGATATCTCCGAAACTAGAAGAGATAGAGCAAATCTGGCAAAAATTCGAGATCATTTTTATAAAAGTTGCGATATCTCCGAAACTAGAAGAGATAGAGCAAATCTGGCAAAAATTCGAGATCATTTTTATAAAAGTTGCGATATCTCCGAAACTAGAAGAGATAGAGCAAATCTGGCAAAAATTCGAGATCATTTTTATAAAAGTTGCGATATCTCCGAAACTAGAAGAGATAGAGCAAATCTGGCAAAAATTCGAGATCATTTTTATAAAAGTTGCGATATCTCCGAAACTAGAAGAGATAGAGCAAATCTGGCAAAAATTCGAGATCATTTTTATAAAAGTTGCGATATCTCCGAAACTAGAAGAGATAGAGCAAATCTGGCAAAAATTCGAGATCATTTTTATAAAAGTTGCGATATCTCCGAAACTAGAAGAGATAGAGCAAATCTGGCAAAAATTCGAGATCATTTTTATAAAAGTTGCGATATCTCCGAAACTAGAAGAGATAGAGCAAATCTGGCAAAAATTCGAGATCATTTTTATAAAAGTTGCGATATCTCCGAAACTAGAAGAGATAGAGCAAATCTGGCAAAAATTCGAGATCATTTTTATAAAAGTTGCGATATCTCCGAAACTAGAAGAGATAGAGCAAATCTGGCAAAAATTCGAGATCATTTTTATAAAAAATTCAAGTTCAACTTCATTTTAAAAAAAGTCGCGATATCTCCGAAACTAGAAGAGATAGAGCAAATCTGGCAAAATTCGAGATCATTTTTATAAAAGTTGCGATATCTCCGAAACTAGAAGAGATAGAGCAAATCTGGCAAAAATTCGAGATCATTTTTATAAAAGTTGCGATATCTCCGAAACTAGAAGAGATAGAGCAAATCTGGCAAAAATTCGAGATCATTTTTATAAAAGTTGCGATATCTCCGAAACTAGAAGAGATAGAGCAAATCTGGCAAAATTCGAGATCATTTTTATAAAAGTTGCGATATCTCCGAAACTAGAAGAGATAGAGCAAATCTGGCAAAAATTCGAGATCATTTTTATAAAAGTTGCGATATCTCCGAAACTAGAAGAGATAGAGCAAATCTGGCAAAAATTCGAGATCATTTTTATAAAAGTTGCGATATCTCCGAAACTAGAAGAGATAGAGCAAATCTGGCAAAAATTCGAGATCATTTTTATAAAAAATTCAAGTTCAACTTCATTTTAAAAAAAGTCGCGATATCTCCGAAACTAGAAGAGATAGAGCAAATCTGGCAAAATTCGAGATCATTTTTATAAAAGTTGCGATATCTCCGAAACTAGAAGAGATAGAGCAAATCTGGCAAAAATTCGAGATCATTTTTATAAAAGTTGCGATATCTCCGAAACTAGAAGAGATAGAGCAAATCTGGCAAAAATTCGAGATCATTTTTATAAAAAATTCAAGTTCAATTCATTTTAAAAAAAGTCGCGATATCTCCGAAACTAGAAGAGATAGAGCAAATCTGGCAAAATTCGAGATCATTTTTATAAAAGTTGCGATATCTCCGAAACTAGAAGAGATAGAGCAAATCTGGCAAAAATTCGAGATCATTTTTATAAAAGTTGCGATATCTCCGAAACTAGAAGAGATAGAGCAAATCTGGCAAAAATTCGAGATCATTTTTATAAAAGTTGCGATATCTCCGAAACTAGAAGAGATAGAGCAAATCTGGCAAAATTCGAGATCATTTTTATAAAAGTTGCGATATCTCCGAAACTAGAAGAGATAGAGCAAATCTGGCAAAAATTCGAGATCATTTTTATAAAAGTTGCGATATCTCCGAAACTAGAAGAGATAGAGCAAATCTGGCAAAAATTCGAGATCATTTTTATAAAAGTTGCGATATCTCCGAAACTAGAAGAGATAGAGCAAATCTGGCAAAAATTCGAGATCATTTTTATAAAAGTTGCGATATCTCCGAAACTAGAAGAGATAGAGCAAATCTGGCAAAAATTCGAGATCATTTTTATAAAAGTTGCGATATCTCCGAAACTAGAAGAGATAGAGCAAATCTGGCAAAAATTCGAGATCATTTTTATAAAAAATTCAAGTTCAACTTCATTTTAAAAAAAGTCGCGATATCTCCGAAACTAGAAGAGATAGAGCAAATCTGGCAAAATTCGAGATCATTTTTATAAAAGTTGCGATATCTCCGAAACTAGAAGAGATAGAGCAAATCTGGCAAAAATTCGAGATCATTTTTATAAAAGTTGCGATATCTCCGAAACTAGAAGAGATAGAGCAAATCTGGCAAAAATTCGAGATCATTTTTATAAAAGTTGCGATATCTCCGAAACTAGAAGAGATAGAGCAAATCTGGCAAAATTCGAGATCATTTTTATAAAAGTTGCGATATCTCCGAAACTAGAAGAGATAGAGCAAATCTGGCAAAAATTCGAGATCATTTTTATAAAAAATTCAAGTTCAACTTCATTTTAAAAAAGTCGCGATATCTCCGAAACTAGAAGAGATAGAGCAAATCTGGCAAAATTCGAGATCATTTTTATAAAAGTTGCGATATCTCCGAAACTAGAAGAGATAGAGCAAATCTGGCAAAAATTCGAGATCATTTTTATAAAAAATTCAAGTTCAACTTCATTTTAAAAAAAGTCGCGATATCTCCGAAACTAGAAGAGATAGAGCAAATCTGGCAAAATTCGAGATCATTTTTATAAAAGTTGCGATATCTCCGAAACTAGAAGAGATAGAGCAAATCTGGCAAAAATTCGAGATCATTTTTATAAAAGTTGCGATATCTCCGAAACTAGAAGAGATAGAGCAAATCTGGCAAAATTCGAGATCATTTTTATAAAAGTTGCGATATCTCCGAAACTAGAAGAGATAGAGCAAATCTGGCAAAAATTCGAGATCATTTTTATAAAAAATTCAAGTTCAACTTCATTTTAAAAAAAGTCGCGATATCTCCGAAACTAGAAGAGATAGAGCAAATCTGGCAAAATTCGAGATCATTTTTATAAAAGTTGCGATATCTCCGAAACTAGAAGAGATAGAGCAAATCTGGCAAAAATTCGAGATCATTTTTATAAAAAATTCAAGTTCAACTTCATTTTAAAAAAAGTCGCGATATCTCCGAAACTAGAAGAGATAGAGCAAATCTGGCAAAATTCGAGATCATTTTTATAAAAGTTGCGATATCTCCGAAACTAGAAGAGATAGAGCAAATCTGGCAAAAATTCGAGATCATTTTTATAAAAAATTCAAGTTTAAAAAAGTCGCGATATCTCCGAAACTAGAAGAGATAGAGCAAATCTGGCAAAATTCGAGATCATTTTTATAAAAGTTGCGATATCTCCGAAACTAGAAGAGATAGAGCAAATCTGGCAAAAATTCGAGATCATTTTTATAAAAGTTGCGATATCTCCGAAACTAGAAGAGATAGAGCAAATCTGGCAAAAATTCGAGATCATTTTTATAAAAGTTGCGATATCTCCGAAACTAGAAGAGATAGAGCAAATCTGGCAAAATTCGAGATCATTTTTATAAAAGTTGCGATATCTCCGAAACTAGAAGAGATAGAGCAAATCTGGCAAAAATTCGAGATCATTTTTATAAAAGTTGCGATATCTCCGAAACTAGAAGAGATAGAGCAAATCTGGCAAAAATTCGGGCAAAAATTCGAGATCATTTTTATAAAAGTTGCGATATCTCCGAAACTAGAAGAGATAGAGCAAATCTGGCAAAAATTCGAGATCATTTTTATAAAAAATTCAAGTTCAACTTCATTTTAAAAAAAGTCGCGATATCTCCGAAACTAGAAGAGATAGAGCAAATCTGGCAAAATTCGAGATCATTTTTATAAAAGTTGCGATATCTCCGAAACTAGAAGAGATAGAGCAAATCTGGCAAAAATTCGAGATCATTTTTATAAAAGTTGCGATATCTCCGAAACTAGAAGAGATAGAGCAAATCTGGCAAAAATTCGAGATCATTTTTATAAAAGTTGCGATATCTCCGAAACTAGAAGAGATAGAGCAAATCTGGCAAAAATTCGAGATCATTTTTATAAAAGTTGCGATATCTCCGAAACTAGAAGAGATAGAGCAAATCTGGCAAAAATTCGAGATCATTTTTATAAAAGTTGCGATATCTCCGAAACTAGAAGAGATAGAGCAAATCTGGCAAAAATTCGAGATCATTTTTATAAAAGTTGCGATATCTCCGAAACTAGAAGAGATAGAGCAAATCTGGCAAAAATTCGAGATCATTTTTATAAAAAATTCAAGTTCAACTTCATTTTAAAAAAGTCGCGATATCTCCGAAACTAGAAGAGATAGAGCAAATCTGGCAAAATTCGAGATCATTTTTATAAAAGTTGCGATATCTCCGAAACTAGAAGAGATAGAGCAAATCTGGCAAAAATTCGAGATCATTTTTATAAAAGTTGCGATATCTCCGAAACTAGAAGAGATAGAGCAAATCTGGCAAAAATTCGAGATCATTTTTATAAAAGTTGCGATATCTCCGAAACTAGAAGAGATAGAGCAAATCTGGCAAAAATTCGAGATCATTTTTATAAAAATTCAAGTTCAACTTCATTTTAAAAAAAGTCGCGATATCTCCGAAACTAGAAGAGATAGAGCAAATCTGGCAAAATTCGAGATCATTTTTATAAAAGTTGCGATATCTCCGAAACTAGAAGAGATAGAGCAAATCTGGCAAAAATTCGAGATCATTTTTATAAAAAATTCAAGTTCAACTTCATTTTTAAAAAAGGCGCGATATCTCCGAAACTAGAAGAGATAGAGCAAATCTGGCAAAATTCGAGATCATTTTTATAAAAGTTGCGATATCTCCGAAACTAGAATAGATAGAGCAAATCTGGCAAAAATTCGAGATCATTTTTATAAAAGTTGCGATATCTCCGAAACTAGAAGAGATAGAGCAAATCTGGCAAAAATTCGAGATCATTTTTATAAAAAATTCAAGTTCAACTTCATTTTTATAAAAGTCGCGATATCTCCGAAACTAGAAGAGATAGAGCAAATCTGGCAAAAATTCGAGATCATTTTTATAAAAAATTCAAGTTCAACTTCATTTTTATAAAAGTCGCGATATCTCCGAAACTAGAGGAGATAGAGCAAATCTGGCAAAAATTCGAGATCATTTTTATAAAAGTTGCGATATCTCCGAAACTAGAAGAGATAGAGCAAATCTGGCAAAAATTCGAGATCATTTTTATAAAAGTCGCGATATCTCCGAAACTAGAAGAGATAGAGCAAATCTGGCAAAAATTCGAGATCATTTTTATAAAAGTTGCGATATCTCCGAAACTAGAAGAGATAGAGCAAATCTGGCAAAAATTCGAGATCATTTTTATAAAAGTTGCAATATCTCCGAAACTAGAAGAGATAGAGCAAATCTGGCAAAAATTCGAGATCATTTTTATAAAAAATTCAAGTTCAACTTCATTTTTATAAAAGTCGCGATATCTCCGAAACTAGAGGAGATAGAGCAAATCTGGCAAAAATTCGAGATCATTTTTATAAAAGTTGCGATATCTCCGAAACTAGAAGAGATAGAGCAAATCTGGCAAAAATTCGAGATCATTTTTATAAAAGTCGCGATATCTCCGAAACTAGAAGAGATAGAGCAAATCTGGCAAAAATTCGAGATCATTTTTATAAAAGTTGCGATATCTCCGAAACTAGAAGAGATAGAGCAAATCTGGCAAAAATTCGAGATCATTTTTATAAAAGTTTCGATATCTCCGAAACTAGAAGAGATAGAGCAAATCTGGCAAAAATTCGAGATCATTTTTATAAAAGTTGCAATATCTCCGAAACTAGAAGAGATAGAGCAAATCTGGCAAAAATTCGAGATCATTTTTATAAAAGTTGCAATATCTCCGAAACTAGAAGAGATAGAGCAAATCTGGCAAAAATTCGAGATCATTTTTATAAAAAATTCAAGTTCAACTTCATTTTTATAAAAGTCGCGATATCTCCGAAACTAGAAGAGATAGAGCAAATCTGGCAAAAATTCGAGATCATTTTTATAAAAAATTCAAGTTCAACTTCATTTTTATAAAAGTCGCGATATCTCCGAAACTAGAAGAGATAGAGCAAATCTGGCAAAAATTCGAGATCATTTTTATAAAAGTTGCGATATCTCCGAAACTAGAAGAGATAGAGCAAATCTGGCAAAAATTCGAGATCATTTTTATAAAAGTTGCAATATCTCCGAAACTAGAAGAGATAGAGCAAATCTGGCAAAAATTCGAGATCATTTTTATAAAAATTCAAGTTCAACTTCATTTTTATAAAAGTCGCGATATCTCCGAAACTAGAAGAGATAGAGCAAATCTGGCAAAAATTCGAGATCATTTTTATAAAAGTTTCGATATCTCCGAAACTAGAAGAGATAGAGCAAATCTGGCAAAAATTCGAGATCATTTTTATAAAAGTTGCAATATCTCCGAAACTAGAAGAGATAGAGCAAATCTGGCAAAAATTCGAGATCATTTTTATAAAAAATTCAAGTTCAACTTCATTTTTATAAAAGTCGCGATATCTCCGAAACTAGAAGAGATAGAGCAAATCTGGCAAAAACTCGAAATCATTTTTATAAAAAATTCAAGTTCAACTTCATTTTTATAAAAGTCGCGATATCTCCGAAACTAGAAGAGATAGAGCAAATCTGGCAAAAATTCGAGATCATTTTTATAAAAGTTGCGATATCTCCGAAACTAGAAGAGATAGAGCAAATCTGGCAAAAATTCGAGATAATTTTTATAAAAAATTCAAGTTCAACTTCATTTTTATAAAAGTCGCGATATCTCCGAAACTAGAAGAGATAGAGCAAATCTGGCAAAAATTCGAGATCATTTTTATAAAAGTCGCGATATCTCCGAAACTAGAAGAGATAGAGCAAATCTGGCAAAAATTCGAGATCATTTTTATAAAAGTCGCGATATCTCCGAAACTAGAAGAGATAGAGCAAATCTGGCAAAAATTCGAGATCATTTTTATAAAAGTCGCGATATATCCGAAACTAGAAGAGATAGAGCAAATCTGGCAAAAATTCGAGATCATTTTTATAAAAGTTGCGATATCTCCGAAACTAGAAGAGATAGAGCAAATCTGGCAAAAATTCGAGATCATTTTTATAAAAGTTGCGATATCTCCGAAACTAGAAAAGATAGAGCAAATCTGGCAAAAATTCGAGATCAATTTTATAAAAGTCGCGATATCTCCGAAACTAGAAGAGATAGAGCAAATCTGGCAAAAATTCGAGATCATTTTTATAAAAAATTCAAGTTCAACTTCATTTTTATAAAAGTCGCGATATCTCCGAAACTAGAAGAGATAGAGCAAATCTGGCAAAAACTCGAAATCATTTTTATAAAAAATTCAAGTTCAACTTCATTTTTATAAAAGTCGCGATATCTCCGAAACTAGAAGAGATAGAGCAAATCTGGCAAAAATTCGAGATCATTTTTATAAAAGTTGCGATATCTCCGAAACTAGAAAAGATAGAGCAAATCTGGCAAAAATTCGAGATCAATTTTATAAAAGTCGCGATATCTCCGAAACTAGAAGAGATAGAGCAAATCTGGCAAAAATTCGAGATCATTTTTATAAAAAATTCAAGTTCAACTTCATTTTTATAAAAGTCGCGATATCTCCGAAACTAGGAGAGATAGAGCAAATCTGGCAAAAATTCGAGATCATTTTTATAAAAAATTCAAGTTCAACTTCATTTTTATAAAAGTCGCGATATCTCCGAAACTAGAAGAGATAGAGCAAATCTGGCAAAAATTCGAGATCATTTTTATAAAAGTCGCGATAGCTCCGAAACTAGAAGAGATAGAGCAAATCTGGCAAAAATTCGAGATCATTTTTATAAAAGTCGCGATATCTCCGAAACTAGGAGAGATAGAGCAAATCTGGCAAAAATTCGAGATCATTTTTATAAAAAATTCAAGTTCAACTTCATTTTAAAAAAGTCGCGATATCTCCGAAACTAGAAGAGATAGAGCAAATCTGGCAAAATTCGAGATCATTTTTATAAAAGTTGCGATATCTCCGAAACTAGAAGAGATAGAGCAAATCTGGCAAAAATTCGAGATCATTTTTATAAAAGTTGCGATATCTCCGAAACTAGAAGAGATAGAGCAAATCTGGCAAAAATTCGAGATCATTTTTATAAAAGTTGCGATATCTCCGAAACTAGAAGAGATAGAGCAAATCTGGCAAAATTCGAGATCATTTTTATAAAAGTTGCGATATCTCCGAAACTAGAAGAGATAGAGCAAATCTGGCAAAAATTCGAGATCATTTTTATAAAAGTTGCGATATCTCCGAAACTAGAAGAGATAGAGCAAATCTGGCAAAAATTCGAGATCATTTTTATAAAAGTTGCGATATCTCCGAAACTAGAAGAGATAGAGCAAATCTGGCAAAAATTCGAGATCATTTTTATAAAAAATTCAAGTTCAACTTCATTTTAAAAAAAGTCGCGATATCTCCGAAACTAGAAGAGATAGAGCAAATCTGGCAAAATTCGAGATCATTTTTATAAAAGTTGCGATATCTCCGAAACTAGAAGAGATAGAGCAAATCTGGCAAAAATTCGAGATCATTTTTATAAAAAATTCAAGTTCAACTTCATTTTTAAAAAAGGCGCGATATCTCCGAAACTAGAAGAGATAGAGCAAATCTGGCAAAATTCGAGATCATTTTTATAAAAGTTGCGATATCTCCGAAACTAGAATAGATAGAGCAAATCTGGCAAAAATTCGAGATCATTTTTATAAAAGTTGCGATATCTCCGAAACTAGAAGAGATAGAGCAAATCTGGCAAAAATTCGAGATCATTTTTATAAAAAATTCAAGTTCAACTTCATTTTTATAAAAGTCGCGATATCTCCGAAACTAGAAGAGATAGAGCAAATCTGGCAAAAATTCGAGATCATTTTTATAAAAAATTCAAGTTCAACTTCATTTTTATAAAAGTCGCGATATCTCCGAAACTAGAAGAGATAGAGCAAATCTGGCAAAAATTCGAGATCATTTTTATAAAAGTTTCGATATCTCCGAAACTAGAAGAGATAGAGCAAATCTGGCAAAAATTCGAGATCATTTTTATAAAAGTTGCAATATCTCCGAAACTAGAAGAGATAGAGCAAATCTGGCAAAAATTCGAGATCATTTTTATAAAAGTTGCAATATCTCCGAAACTAGAAGAGATAGAGCAAATCTGGCAAAAATTCGAGATCATTTTTATAAAAAATTCAAGTTCAACTTCATTTTTATAAAAGTCGCGATATCTCCGAAACTAGAAGAGATAGAGCAAATCTGGCAAAAATTCGAGATCATTTTTATAAAAGTTTCGATATCTCCGAAACTAGAAGAGATAGAGCAAATCTGGCAAAAATTCGAGATCATTTTTATAAAAGTTGCAATATCTCCGAAACTAGAAGAGATAGAGCAAATCTGGCAAAAATTCGAGATCATTTTTATAAAAAATTCAAGTTCAACTTCATTTTTATAAAAGTCGCGATATCTCCGAAACTAGAAGAGATAGAGCAAATCTGGCAAAAACTCGAAATCATTTTTATAAAAAATTCAAGTTCAACTTCATTTTTATAAAAGTCGCGATATCTCCGAAACTAGAAGAGATAGAGCAAATCTGGCAAAAATTCGAGATCATTTTTATAAAAGTTGCGATATCTCCGAAACTAGAAGAGATAGAGCAAATCTGGCAAAAATTCGAGATCATTTTTATAAAAGTCGCGATATCTCCGAAACTAGAAGAGATAGAGCAAATCTGGCAAAAATTCGAGATCATTTTTATAAAAGTCGCGATATATCCGAAACTAGAAGAGATAGAGCAAATCTGGCAAAAATTCGAGATCATTTTTATAAAAGTTGCGATATCTCCGAAACTAGAAGAGATAGAGCAAATCTGGCAAAAATTCGAGATCATTTTTATAAAAGTTGCGATATCTCCGAAACTAGAAAAGATAGAGCAAATCTGGCAAAAATTCGAGATCAATTTTATAAAAGTCGCGATATCTCCGAAACTAGAAGAGATAGAGCAAATCTGGCAAAAATTCGAGATCATTTTTATAAAAAATTCAAGTTCAACTTCATTTTTATAAAAGTCGCGATATCTCCGAAACTAGAAGAGATAGAGCAAATCTGGCAAAAACTCGAAATCATTTTTATAAAAAATTCAAGTTCAACTTCATTTTTATAAAAGTCGCGATATCTCCGAAACTAGAAGAGATAGAGCAAATCTGGCAAAAATTCGAGATCATTTTTATAAAAGTTGCGATATCTCCGAAACTAGAAAAGATAGAGCAAATCTGGCAAAAATTCGAGATCAATTTTATAAAAGTCGCGATATCTCCGAAACTAGAAGAGATAGAGCAAATCTGGCAAAAATTCGAGATCATTTTTATAAAAAATTCAAGTTCAACTTCATTTTTATAAAAGTCGCGATATCTCCGAAACTAGGAGAGATAGAGCAAATCTGGCAAAAATTCGAGATCATTTTTATAAAAAATTCAAGTTCAACTTCATTTTTATAAAAGTCGCGATATCTCCGAAACTAGAAGAGATAGAGCAAATCTGGCAAAAATTCGAGATCATTTTTATAAAAGTCGCGATAGCTCCGAAACTAGAAGAGATAGAGCAAATCTGGCAAAAATTCGAGATCATTTTTATAAAAAATTCAAGTTCAACTTCATTTTTATAAAAGTCGCGATATCTCCGAAACTAGGAGAGATAGAGCAAATCTGCAAAAATTCAAGATCATTTTTATAAAAGTCGCGATATCTCCGAAACTAGAAGAGATAGAGCAAATCTGGCAAAAATTCGAGATCATTTTTATAAAAGTCGCGATATCTCCGAAACTAGAAGAGATAGAGCAAATCTGGCAAAAATTCGAGATCATTTTTATAAAAAATTCAAGTTCAACTTCATTTTTATAAAAGTCGCGATATCTCCGAAACTAGGAGAGATAGAGCAAATCTGGCAAAAATTCGAGATCATTTTTATAAAAAATTCAAGTTCAACTTCATTTTTATAAAAGTCGCGATATCTCCGAAACTAGAAGAGATAGAGCAAATCTGGCAAAAATTCGAGATCATTTTTATAAAAGTTGCGATATCTCCGAAACTAGAAGAGATAGAGCAAATCTGGCAAAAATTAGAGATCATTTTTATAAAAAATTCAAGTTCAACTTCATTTTTATAAAAGTCGCGATATCTCCGAAACTAGGAGAGATAGAGCAAATCTGGCAAAAATTCGAGATCATATTTATAAAAGTCGCGATATCTCCGAAACTAGAAGAGATAGAGCAAATCTGGCAAAAATTAGAGATCATTTTTATAAAAAATTCAAGTTCAACTTCATTTTTATAAAAGTCGCGATATCTCCGAAACTAGGAGAGATAGAGCAAATCTGGCAAAAATTCGAGATCATATTTATAAAAGTCGCGATATCTCCGAAACTAGAAGAGATAGAGCAAATCTGGCAAAAATTAGAGATCATTTTTATAAAAAATTCAAGTTCAACTTCATTTTTATAAAAGTCGCGATATCTCCGAAACTAGGAGAGATAGAGCAAATCTGGCAAAAATTCGAGATCATATTTATAAAAGTCGCGATATCTCCGAAACTAGAAGAGATAGAGCAAATCTGGCAAAAATTAGAGATCATTTTTATAAAAAATTCAAGTTCAACTTCATTTTTATAAAAGTCGCGATATCTCCGAAACTAGGAGAGATAGAGCAAATCTGGCAAAAATTCGAGATCATATTTATAAAAGTCGCGATATCTCCGAAACTAGAAGAGATAGAGCAAATCTGGCAAAAATTAGAGATCATTTTTATAAAAAATTCAAGTTCAACTTCATTTTTATAAAAGTCGCGATATCTCCGAAACTAGGAGAGATAGAGCAAATCTGGCAAAAATTCGAGATCATTTTTATAAAAGTCGCGATATCTCTGAAACTAGAAGAGATAGAGCAAATCTGGAAAAAAATCAAGATTATTTTTATAAAAGTCGCGATATCTCCGAAACTAGAAAAGATAGAGCAAATCTGGCAAAAATTAGAGATCATTTTTATAAAAGTCGCGATATCTACGAAACTAGAAGAGATAGAGCAAATCTGGCAAAAATTCGAGATCAATTTTTATAAAAGTCGCGATATCTCCGAAACTAGAAGAGATAGAGCAAATCTGGCAAAAATTCGAGATCAATTTTTATAAAAGTCGCGATATCTACGAAACTAGAAGAGACAGAGCAAATCTGGCAAAAATTCGAGATCAATTTTTATAAAAGTCGCGATATCTCCGAAACTAGAAGCGATAGAGCAAATCTGGAAAAAATTCGAGATCATTTTTATAAAAGTCGCGATATCTCCGAAACTAGAAGAGATAGAGCAAATCTGGCAAAAATTCGAGATCATTTTTTTATAAAAAATTCAAGTTCAACTTATTTTTATAAAAGTCGCGATATCTCCGAAACTAGGAGAGATAGAGCAAATCTGGCAAAAAATCGAGATCATTTTTATAAAAAATTCAAGTTCAACTTCATTTTTATAAAAGTCGCGATATCTCCGAAATTAGAAGAGATAGAGCAAATCTGGCAAAAATTCGAGATCATTTTTATAAAAGTCGCGATAGCTCCGAAACTAGAAGAGATAGAGCAAATCTGGCAAAAATTAGAGATCATTTTTATAAAAAATTCAAGTTCAACTTCATTTTTATAAAAGTCGCGATATCTCCGAAACTAGGAGAGATAGAGCAAATCTGGCAAAAATTCGAGATCATTTTTATAAAAGTCGCGATATCTCCGAAACTAGAAGAGATAGAGCAAATCTGGCAAAAATTAGAGATCATTTTTATAAAAAATTCAAGTTCAACTTCATTTTTATAAAAGTCGCGATATCTCCGAAACTAGAAGAGATAGAGCAAATCTGGCAAAAATTAGAGATCATTTTTATAAAAAATTCAAGTTCAACTTCATTTTTATAAAAGTCGCGATATCTCCGAAACTAGAAGAGATAGAGCAAATCTGGCAAAAATTCGAGATCATATTTATAAAAGTCGCGATATCTCCGAAACTAGAAGAGATAGAGCAAATCTGGCAAAAATTAGAGATCATTTTTATAAAAAATTCAAGTTCAACTTCATTTTTATAAAAGTCGCGATATCTCCGAAACTAGGAGAGATAGAGCAAATCTGGCAAAAATTCGAGATCATTTTTATAAAAGTCGCGATATCTCTGAAACTAGAAGAGATAGAGCAAATCTGGAAAAAAATCAAGATTATTTTTATAAAAGTCGCGATATCTCCGAAACTAGAAAAGATAGAGCAAATCTGGCAAAAATTAGAGATCATTTTTATAAAAGTCGCGATATCTACGAAACTAGAAGAGATAGAGCAAATCTGGCAAAAATTCGAGATCAATTTTTATAAAAGTCGCGATATCTCCGAAACTAGAAGAGATAGAGCAAATCTGGCAAAAATTCGAGATCAATTTTTATAAAAGTCGCGATATCTACGAAACTAGAAGAGACAGAGCAAATCTGGCAAAAATTCGAGATCAATTTTTATAAAAGTCGCGATATCTCCGAAACTAGAAGCGATAGAGCAAATCTGGAAAAAATTCGAGATCATTTTTATAAAAGTCGCGATATCTCCGAAACTAGAAGAGATAGAGCAAATCTGGCAAAAATTCGAGATCATTTTTATAAAAAATTCAAGTTCAACTTCATTTTTATAAAAGTCGCGATATCTCCGAAACTAGGAGAGATAGAGCAAATCTGGCAAAAATTCGAGATCATTTTTATAAAAAATTCAAGTTCAACTTCATTTTTATAAAAGTCGCGATATCTCCGAAACTAGAAGAGATAGAGCAAATCTGGAAAAATTCGAAATCATTTTTATAAAAGTTGCGATATCTCCGAAACTAGAAGAGATAGAGCAAATCTGGAAAAAATTCGAGATCATTTTTATAAAAGTCGCGATATCTCCGAAACTAGAAGAGATAGAGCAAATCTGGCAAAAATTCGAGATCATTTTTATAAAAAATTCAAGTTCAACTTCATTTTTATAAAAGTCGCGATATCTCCGAAACTAGGAGAGATAGAGCAAATCTGGCAAAAATTCGAGATCATTTTTATAAAAGTTGCGATATCTCCGAAACTAGAAGAGATAGAGCAAATCTGGAAAAATTCGAGATCATTTTTATAAAAGTTGCGATATCTCCGAAACTAGAAGAGATAGAGCAAATCTGGAAAAAATTCGAGATCATTTTTATAAAAGTCGCGATATCTCCGAAACTAGAAGAGATAGAGCAAATCTGGCAAAAATTCGAGATCATTTTTATAAAAAATTCAAGTTCAACTTCATTTTTATAAAAGTCGCGATATCTCCGAAACTAGAAGAGATAGAGCAAATCTGGAAAAATTTCGAGATCATTTTTATAAAAGTCGCGATATCTCCGAAACTAGAAGAGATAGAGCAAATCTGGCAAAAATTCGAGATCATTTTTATAAAAAATTCAAGTTCAACTTTATTTTTATAAAAGTCGCGATATCTCCGAAACTAGAAAAGATAGAGCAAATCTGGCAAAAATTCGAGATCATTTTTTTATAAAAAATTCAAGTTCAACTTATTTTTATAAAAGTCGCGATATCTCCGAAACTAGGAGAGATAGAGCAAATCTGGCAAAAAATCGAGATCATTTTTATAAAAAATTCAAGTTCAACTTCATTTTTATAAAAGTCGCGATATCTCCGAAACTAGAAGAGATAGAGCAAATCTGGCAAAAATTCGAGATCATTTTTATAAAAGTTGCGATATCTCCGAAACTAGAAGAGATAGAGCAAATCTGACAAAAATTAGAGATCATTTTTATAAAAAATTCAAGTTCAACTTCATTTTTATAAAAGTCGCGATATCTCCGAAACTAGAAGAGATAGAGCAAATCTGGCAAAAATTCGAGATCATTTTTATAAAAGTCGCGATATCTCCGAAACTAGAAGAGATAGAGCAAATCTGGCAAAAATTCGAGATCAATTTTTATAAAAGTCGCGATATCTACGAAACTAGAAGAGATAGAGCAAATCTGGCAAAAATTCGAGATCAATTTTTATAAAAGTCGCGATATCTCCGAAACTAGAAGAGATAGAGCAAATCTGGCAAAAATTCGAGATCATTTTTATAAAAGTCGCGATATCTCCGAAACTAGAAGAGATAGAGCAAATCTGGCAAAAATTCGAGATCATTTTTATAAAAAATTCAAGTTCAACTTCATTTTTATAAAAGTCGCGATATCTCCGAAACTAGAAGAGATAGAGCAAATCTGGAAAAATTTCGAGATCATTTTTATAAAAGTCGCGATATCTCCGAAACTAGAAGAGATAGAGCAAATCTGGCAAAAATTCGAGATCATTTTTATAAAAAATTCAAGTTCAACTTTATTTTTATAAAAGTCGCGATATCTCCGAAACTAGAAAAGATAGAGCAAATCTGGCAAAAATTCGAGATCATTTTTTTTATAAAAAATTCAAGTTCAACTTATTTTTATTAAAGTCGCGATATCTCCGAAACTAGAAGAGATAGAGCAAATCTGGCAAAAATGCGAGATCATTTTTATAAAAGTCGCGATATCTCCGAAACTAGAAGCGATAGAGCAAATCTGGAAAAATCTAGATCTTTTTGATAAAAGTCGCGATATCTCCGAAACTAGAAGAGATAGAGCAAATCTGGCAAAAATGCGAGATCATTTTTATAAAAGTCGCGATATCTCCGAAACTAGAAGCGATAGAGCAAATCTGGAAAAATCTAGATCTTTTTGATAAAAGTCGCGATATCTCCGAAACTAGAGGAGAGAGAGAGCAGATCTGGCAAAAATTCGAGATCAATTTTATAAAAGTCGCGGTATCTCCGAAACTAGAAGAGATTGAGCAAATCTAGCAAAAATTCGAGATCATTTTTATAAAAGTCGCGATATCTCCGAAACTAGAAGAGGTAGAGGAAATCTGGCAAAAATTCGAGATCATTTTTATAAAAGTAGCGATATCTCCGAAACTAGAAGAGAGAGAGCAGATCTGGCAAAAATTCGAGATCAATTTTATAAAAGTCGCGGTATCTCCGAAACTAGAAGAGATTGAGCAAATCTAGCAAAAATTCGAGATCATTTTTATAAAAAATTCAAGTTCAACTTCATTTTTATAAAAGTCGCGATATCTCCGAAACTAGAAGAGATAGAGCAAATCTGGCAAAAATTCGAGATCATTTTTATAAAAAATTCAAGTTCAACTTCATTTTTATAAAAGTCGCGATATCTCCGAAACTAAAAGAGATAGAGCAAATCTGGCAAAAATTCGAGATCATTTTTATAAAAGTCGCGATATCTCCGAAACTAGAAGAGATAGAGCAAATCTGGCAAAAATTCGAGATCATTTTTATAAAAAATTCAAGTTCAACTTCATTTTTATAAAAGTCGCGATATCTCCGAAACTAGAAGAGATAGAGCAAATCTGGCAAAAATTCGAGATCATTTTTATAAAAGTCGCGATATCTCCGAAACTAGAAGAGATAGAGCAAATCTGGCAAAAATTCGAGATCATTTTTATAAAAAATTCAAGTTCAACTTCATTTTTATAAAAGTCGCGATATCTCCGAAACTAGAAGAGATAGAGCAAATCTGGCAAAAATTCGAGATCATTTTTATAAAAGTCGCGATATCTCCGAAACTAGAAGAGATAGAGCAAATCTGGCAAAAATTCGAGATCAATTTTATAAAAGTCGCGATATCTCCGAAACTAGAAGAGATAGAGCAAATCTGGCAAAAATTCGAGATCATTTTTATAAAAGTCGCGATATCTCCGAAACTAGAAGAGATAGAGCAAATCTGGCAAAAATTCGAGATCATTTTTATAAAAAATTCAAGTTCAACTTCATTTTTATAAAAGTAGCGATATCTCCGAAACTAGAAGAGATAGAGCAAATCTGGCAAAAATTCGAGATCATTTTTATAAAAGTTGCGATATCTCCGAAACTAGAAGAGATAGAGCAAATCTGGCAAAAATTCGAGATCATTTTTATAAAAAATTCAAGTTCAACTTCATTTTTATAAAAGTAGCGATATCTCCGAAACTAGAAGAGATAGAGCAAATCTGGCAAAAATTCGAGATCATTTTTATAAAAGTTGCGATATCTCCGAAACTAGAAGAGATAGAGCAAATCTGGCAAAAATTCGAGATCATTTTTATAAAAGTTGCGATATCTCCGAAACTAGAAGAGATAGAGCAAATCTGGCAAAAATTCGAGATCATTTTTATAAAAGTTGCGATATCTCCGAAACTAGAAGAGATAGAGCAAATCTGGCAAAAATTCGAGATCATTTTTATAAAAAATTCAAGTTCAACTTCATTTTTATAAAAGTAGCGATATCTCCGAAACTAGAAGAGATAGAGCAAATCTGGCAAAAATTCGAGATCATTTTTATAAAAGTTGCGATATCTCCGAAACTAGAAGAGATAGAGCAAATCTGGCAAAAATTCGAGATCATTTTTATAAAAGTTGCGATATCTCCGAAACTAGAAGAGATAGAGCAAATCTGGCAAAAATTCGAGATCATTTTTATAAAAGTTGCGATATCTCCGAAACTAGAAGAGATAGAGCAAATCTGGCAAAAATTCGAGATCATTTTTATAAAAGTTGCGATATCTCCGAAACTAGAAGAGATAGAGCAAATCTGGCAAAAATTCGAGATCATTTTTATAAAAGTTGCGATATCTCCGAAACTAGAAGAGATAGAGCAAATCTGGCAAAAATTCGAGATCATTTTTATAAAAGTTGCGATATCTCCGAAACTAGAAGAGATAGAGCAAATCTGGCAAAAATTCGAGATCATTTTTATAAAAGTTGCGATATCTCCGAAACTAGAAGAGATAGAGCAAATCTGGCAAAAATTCGAGATCATTTTTATAAAAGTTGCGATATCTCCGAAACTAGAAGAGATAGAGCAAATCTGGCAAAAATTCGAGATCATTTTTATAAAAGTTGCGATATCTCCGAAACTAGAAGAGATAGAGCAAATCTGGCAAAAATTCGAGATCATTTTTATAAAAGTTGCGATATCTCCGAAACTAGAAGAGATAGAGCAAATCTGGCAAAAATTCGAGATCATTTTTATAAAAGTTGCGATATCTCCGAAACTAGAAGAGATAGAGCAAATCTGGCAAAAATTCGAGATCATTTTTATAAAAGTTGCGATATCTCCGAAACTAGAAGAGATAGAGCAAATCTGGCAAAAATTCGAGATCATTTTTATAAAAGTTGCGATATCTCCGAAACTAGAAGAGATAGAGCAAATCTGGCAAAAATTCGAGATCATTTTTATAAAAGTTGCGATATCTCCGAAACTAGAAGAGATAGAGCAAATCTGGCAAAAATTCGAGATCATTTTTATAAAAGTTGCGATATCTCCGAAACTAGAAGAGATAGAGCAAATCTGGCAAAAATTCGAGATCATTTTTATAAAAGTAGCGATATCTCCGAAACTAGAAGAGATAGAGCAAATCTGGCAAAAATTCGAGATCATTTTTATAAAAGTCGAAATATCTCCGAAACTAGAAGAGATAGAGCAAATCTGGCAAAAATTCGAGATCATTTTTATAAAAGTTGCGATATCTCCGAAACTAGAAAAGATAGAGCAAATCTGGCAAAAATTCGAGATCATTTTTATAAAAGTCGAAATATCTCCGAAACTAGAAGAGATAGAGCAAATCTGGCAAAAATTCGAGATCATTTTTATAAAAGTTGCGATATCTCCGAAACTAGAAAAGATAGAGCAAATCTGGCAAAAATTCGAGATCATTTTTATAAAAGTCGAAATATCTCCGAAACTAGAAGAGATAGAGCAAATCTGGCAAAAATTCGAGATCATTTTTATAAAAGTTGCGATATCTCCGAAACTAGAAAAGATAGAGCAAATCTGGCAAAAATTCGAGATCATTTTTATAAAAGTCGAAATACACTGTGCAACACGAAAATTATTAACCATATTCTGACACTGCAGTGTGATAGAACACCAAAAATGAGAAGATACGTGTCTGGCCGTTTTTCCCTATCTCATCAACTTTCGCGGTTATAGGACTCCAAAGGTTTGAGGCTCTGATATAGAAAGGGTCATTTAGTCAGGACTATATCTTCCAAACCGTTAGGAAATTTGAATTTATCTCGAAGGCAAAGTTGTAGCTCTTGTCTTAAAGAACAAAAATTGTGAACACATATAATCCATCAAACTTCATCTGCAAGGTCAAAATCGCCATGGGCAAATTTCTTTTAAAATTATTCTCAAGTTTTGTTATACAGCTATCAAACCGATCAAATTTGAAGCAAACAACCAACTACAAAAATGTACCTCTGATCTCAATAAACGTCTTTCTAGAATATACGAACCCTGTAGGTACAGGTCTTAATGGTCAAAATAGCAAAACAATTGCGATTTGTATCCTCTTTTCTAGGATCCTGCTCCATAGATATTAAACCGTTCAAAATTCAAGAAAACAATCTACCACAATAGCGTTGCAAAGGCATCAATAAACAACTTTCTGGAACATGCGATATGTCTATGAAGGGTTCTAAATGGAAAAATAACAAAAATCTTTTGAAAATATCCAATTTTTATATTTTTTTCTACGACTCTGGTCCACAGATACGCAACCGCCCAAAAATTAAGGATACCGTCAATCACAAAAATGTACCCAAGATTTCAATAAACAACTTTTTAGAACATAGGAATGATTCTTAGGGCTGAAATTCACGAACAATTAAATTTTTTAACATTCCCTCTGCTCAGGTTTGGAAATAACAAATTGTTAAAAACTCAAGGAAATTTGAAAGGTTTGTTATTTACGGACCTGAACAGGAAATAATGATCTAAAATAATCGAATTTTGAGCTTGAAGAATCGTTCCTAGAATCTTCATTTGTTCTAGAAACTTGTTTGTTGAAATCTAAGGTATATTTTTGTAGTTGACTGTATCCTAAATTTTTGGGCGGGTGTGTATCTTTCGACCAGAGTCGGAGAAAAAAGTATAAAAATTGTATTTTTTTTCAAAAGATTTTTGCTATTTTTGCCATTAAGAACCCTTCATAGACATATCGCATGTTCAAGAAAGTTGTTTATTGATGCCTTTGCTACGCTATTGTGGTTGATTGTTTTCTTGAATTTTGAACGGTTTAATATCTATGGAGCAGAATCCTAGAAAAGAGGATAAAAATCGCAATTGTTTTGCTATTTTTCCCATTAAGACCTGTACCTACAGGGTTCGTATATTCTAGAATGATGTTTATTGAGAGCTGAGGTACATTTTTGTAGTTGGTTGTTTGCTTCAGATTTGATCGGTTTGATAGCTGTATAACAAAACTTGAGAAAAATTTTAAAAGAAATTTGACCATGGCGATTTTGACCTTCCAGATGAAGTTTGATGGATTATATGTGTTCACAACTTTTGTTCTTTAAGACAAGAGCTACAACTTTGCCTCTGAGATAAATTCAAATTTCCTAACGGTTTGGAAGATATAGTCCTGACTAAATGACCCTTTTTACCTCAAAGCATCAAACCTTTGGAGTACTATAGCCGCGAATGTTGATGAGATAGGGAAAAACGGCGAGACACGTGTCTTTTCATTTTTGGCGTTCTATCACCCTGCGGAGTCAGAATATGGTTAATAAAACATGACTGAAAAAACTACACACAGTGATATCTCCGAAACTAGAAGAGATAGAGCAAATCTGGCAAAAATTCGAGATCATTTTTATAAAAGTTGCGATATCTCCGAAACTAGAAAAGATAGAGCAAATCTGGCAAAAATTCGAGATCATTTTTATAAAAGTCGAAATATCTCCGAAACTAGAAGAGATAGAGCAAATCTGGCAAAAATTCGAGATCATTTTTATAAAAGTTGCGATATCTCCGAAACTAGAAAAGATAGAGCAAATCTGGCAAAAATTCGAGATCATTTTTATAAAAGTCGAAATATCTCCGAAACTAGAAGAGATAGAGCAAATCTGGCAAAAATTCGAGATCATTTTTATAAAAGTTGCGATATCTCCGAAACTAGAAAAGATAGAGCAAATCTGGCAAAAATTCGAGATCATTTTTATAAAAGTCGAAATATCTCCGAAACTAGAAGAGATAGAGCAAATCTGGCAAAAATTCGAGATCATTTTTATAAAAGTTGCGATATCTCCGAAACTAGAAAAGATAGAGCAAATCTGGCAAAAATTCGAGATCATTTTTATAAAAGTCGAAATATCTCCGAAACTAGAAGAGATAGAGCAAATCTGGCAAAAATTCGAGATCATTTTTATAAAAGTTGCGATATCTCCGAAACTAGAAAAGATAGAGCAAATCTGGCAAAAATTCGAGATCATTTTTATAAAAGTCGAAATATCTCCGAAACTAGAAGAGATAGAGCAAATCTGGCAAAAATTCGAGATCATTTTTATAAAAGTTGCGATATCTCCGAAACTAGAAAAGATAGAGCAAATCTGGCAAAAATTCGAGATCATTTTTATAAAAGTCGAAATATCTCCGAAACTAGAAGAGATAGAGCAAATCTGGCAAAAATTCGAGATCATTTTTATAAAAGTTGCGATATCTCCGAAACTAGAAAAGATAGAGCAAATCTGGCAAAAATTCGAGATCATTTTTATAAAAGTCGAAATATCTCCGAAACTAGAAGAGATATAGCAAATCTGGCAAAAATTCGAGATCATTTTTATAAAAGTTGCGATATCTCAGAAACTAGAAGAGATAGAGCAAATCTGGCAAAAATTCGAGATCATTTTTATAAAAGTCGAAATATCTCCGAAACTAGAAGAGATAGAGCAAATCTGGCAAAAATTCGAGATCATTTTTATAAAAGTTGCGATATCTCCGAAACTAGAAGAGATAGAGCAAATCTGGCAAAAATTCGAGATCATTTTTATAAAAGTCGAAATATCTCCGAAACTAGAAGAGATAGAGCAAATCTGGCAAAAATTCGAGATCATTTTTATAAAAGTTGCGATATCTCAGAAACTAGAAGAGATAGAGCAAATCTGGCAAAAATTCGAGATCATTTTTATAAAAGTTGCGATATCTCCGAAACTAGAAGAGATAGAGCAAATCTGGCAAAAATTCGAGATCATTTTTATAAAAGTCGAAATATCTCCGAAACTAGAAGAGATAGAGCAAATCTGGCAAAAATTCGAGATCATTTTTATAAAAGTTGCGATATCTCCGAAACTAGAAAAGATAGAGCAAATCTGGCAAAAATTCGAGATCATTTTTATAAAAGTCGAAATATCTCCGAAACTAGAAGAGATAGAGCAAATCTGGCAAAAATTCGAGATCATTTTTATAAAAGTTGCGATATCTCCGAAACTAGAAGAGATAGAGCAAATCTGGCAAAAATTCGAGATCATTTTTATAAAAGTCGAAATATCTCCGAAACTAGAAGAGATAGAGCAAATCTGGCAAAAGTTCGAGATCATTTTTATAAAAGTTGCGATATCTCAGAAACTAGAAGAGATAGAGCAAATCTGGCAAAAATTCGAGATCATTTTTATAAAAGTCGAAATATCTCCGAAACTAGAAGAGATAGAGCAAATCTGGCAAAAATTCGAGATCATTTTTATAAAAGTTGCGATATCTCAGAAACTAGAAGAGATAGAGCAAATCTGGCAAAAATTCGAGATCATTTTTATAAAAGTCGAAATATCTCCGAAACTAGAAGAGATAGAGCAAATCTGGCAAAAATTCGAGATCATTTTTATAAAAGTCGAATATCTCCGAAACTAGAAGAGATAGAGCAAATCTGGCAAAAATTCGAGATCATTTTTATAAAAGTTGCGATATCTCCGAAACTAGAAGAGATAGAGCAAATCTGGCAAAAATTCGAGATCATTTTTATAAAAGTTGCGATATCTCCGAAACTAGAAAAGATAGAGCAAATCTGGCAAAAATTCGAGATCATTTTTATAAAAGTTGCGATATCTCCGAAACTAGAAGAGATAGAGCAAATCTGGCAAAAATTCGAGATCATTTTTATAAAAGTCGAAATATCTCCGAAACTAGAAGAGATAGAGCAAATCTGGCAAAAATTCGAGATCATTTTTATAAAAGTTGCGATATCTCCGAAACTAGAAAAGATAGAGCAAATCTGGCAAAAATTCGAGATCATTTTTATAAAAGTTGCGATATCTCCGAAACTAGAAGAGATAGAGCAAATCTGGCAAAAATTCGAGATCATTTTTATAAAAGTCGAAATATCTCCGAAACTAGAAGAGATAGAGCAAATCTGGCAAAAATTCGAGATCATTTTTATAAAAGTTGCGATATCTCCGAAACTAGAAGAGATAGAGCAAATCTGGCAAAAATTCGAGATCATTTTTATAAAAGTCGAAATATCTCCGAAACTAGAAGAGATAGAGCAAATCTGGCAAAAATTCGAGATCATTTTTATAAAAGTCGAAATATCTCCGAAACTAGAAGAGATAGAGCAAATCTGGCAAAAATTCGAGATCATTTTTATAAAAGTCGAAATATCTCCGAAACTAGAAGAGATAGAGCAAATCTGGCAAAAATTCGAGATCATTTTTATAAAAGTTGCGATATCTCCGAAACTAGAAGAGATAGAGCAAATCTGGCAAAAATTCGAGATCATTTTTTATAAAAGTCGAAATATCTCCGAAACTAGAAGAGATAGAGCAAATCTGGCAAAAATTCGAGATCATTTTTATAAAAGTTGCGATATCTCCGAAACTAGAAGAGATAGAGCAAATCTGGCAAAAATTCGAGATCATTTTTATAAAAGTCGAAATATCTCCGAAACTAGAAGAGATAGAGCAAATCTGGCAAAAATTCGAGATCATTTTTATAAAAGTTGCGATATCTCCGAAACTAGAAGAGATAGAGCAAATCTGGCAAAAATTCGAGATCATTTTTATAAAAGTCGAAATATCTCCGAAACTAGAAGAGATAGAGCAAATCTGGCAAAAATTCGAGATCATTTTTATAAAAGTTGCGATATCTCCGAAACTAGAAGAGATAGAGCAAATCTGGCAAAAATTCGAGATCATTTTTATAAAAGTCGAAATATCTCCGAAACTAGAAGAGATAGAGCAAATCTGGCAAAAATTCGAGATCATTTTTATAAAAGTTGCGATATCTCCGAAACTAGAAGAGATAGAGCAAATCTGGCAAAAATTCGAGATCATTTTTATAAAAGTCGAAATATCTCCGAAACTAGAAGAGATAGAGCAAATCTGGCAAAAATTCGAGATCATTTTTATAAAAGTTGCGATATCTCCGAAACTAGAAGAGATAGAGCAAATCTGGCAAAAATTCGAGATCATTTTTATAAAAGTCGAAATATCTCCGAAACTAGAAGAGATAGAGCAAATCTGGCAAAAATTCGAGATCATTTTTATAAAAGTTGCGATATCTCAGAAACTAGAAGAGATAGAGCAAATCTGGCAAAAATTCGAGATCATTTTTATAAAAGTCGAAATATCTCCGAAACTAGAAGAGATAGAGCAAATCTGGCAAAAATTCGAGATCATTTTTATAAAAGTTGCGATATCTCCGAAACTAGAAAAGATAGAGCAAATCTGGCAAAAATTCGAGATCATTTTTATAAAAGTCGAAATATCTCCGAAACTAGAAGAGATAGAGCAAATCTGGCAAAAATTCGAGATCATTTTTATAAAAGTCGAAATATCTCCGAAACTAGAAGAGATAGAGCAAATCTGGCAAAAATTCGAGATCATTTTTATAAAAGTTGCGATATCTCCGAAACTAGAAGAGATAGAGCAAATCTGGCAAAAATTCGAGATCATTTTTATAAAAGTCGAAATATCTCCGAAACTAGAAGAGATAGAGCAAATCTGGCAAAAATTCGAGATCATTTTTATAAAAGTTGCGATATCTCCGAAACTAGAAGAGATAGAGCAAATCTGGCAAAAATTCGAGATCATTTTATAAAAGTCGAAATATCTCCGAAACTAGAAGAGATAGAGCAAATCTGGCAAAAATTCGAGATCATTTTTATAAAAGTTGCGATATCTCCGAAACTAGAAGAGATAGAGCAAATCTGGCAAAAATTCGAGATCATTTTTATAAAAGTCGAAATATCTCCGAAACTAGAAGAGATAGAGCAAATCTGGCAAAAATTCGAGATCATTTTTATAAAAGTTGCGATATCTCCGAAACTAGAAGAGATAGAGCAAATCTGGCAAAAATTCGAGATCATTTTTATAAAAGTCGAAATATCTCCGAAACTAGAAGAGATAGAGCAAATCTGGCAAAAATTCGAGATCATTTTTATAAAAGTTGCGATATCTCCGAAACTAGAAGAGATAGAGCAAATCTGGCAAAAATTCGAGATCATTTTTATAAAAGTCGAAATATCTCCGAAACTAGAAGAGATAGAGCAAATCTGGCAAAAATTCGAGATCATTTTTATAAAAGTTGCGATATCTCAGAAACTAGAAGAGATAGAGCAAATCTGGCAAAAATTCGAGATCATTTTTATAAAAGTCGAAATATCTCCGAAACTAGAAGAGATAGAGCAAATCTGGCAAAAATTCGAGATCATTTTTATAAAAGTTGCGATATCTCCGAAACTAGAAAAGATAGAGCAAATCTGGCAAAAATTCGAGATCATTTTTATAAAAGTCGAAATATCTCCGAAACTAGAAGAGATAGAGCAAATCTGGCAAAAATTCGAGATCATTTTTATAAAAGTTGCGATATCTCCGAAACTAGAAGAGATAGAGCAAATCTGGCAAAAATTCGAGATCATTTTTATAAAAGTCGAAATATCTCCGAAACTAGAAGAGATAGAGCAAATCTGGCAAAAGTTCGAGATCATTTTTATAAAAGTTGCGATATCTCAGAAACTAGAAGAGATAGAGCAAATCTGGCAAAAATTCGAGATCATTTTTATAAAAGTCGAAATATCTCCGAAACTAGAAGAGATAGAGCAAATCTGGCAAAAATTCGAGATCATTTTTATAAAAGTTGCGATATCTCAGAAACTAGAAGAGATAGAGCAAATCTGGCAAAAATTCGAGATCATTTTTATAAAAGTCGAAATATCTCCGAAACTAGAAGAGATAGAGCAAATCTGGCAAAAATTCGAGATCATTTTTATAAAAGTCGAAATATCTCCGAAACTAGAAGAGATAGAGCAAATCTGGCAAAAATTCGAGATCATTTTTATAAAAGTCGAAATATCTCCGAAACTAGAAGAGATAGAGCAAATCTGGCAAAAATTCGAGATCATTTTTATAAAAGTTGCGATATCTCCGAAACTAGAAGAGATAGAGCAAATCTGGCAAAAATTCGAGATCATTTTTATAAAAGTTGCGATATCTCCGAAACTAGAAAAGATAGAGCAAATCTGGCAAAAATTCGAGATCATTTTTATAAAAGTTGCGATATCTCCGAAACTAGAAGAGATAGAGCAAATCTGGCAAAATTCGAGATCATTTTTATAAAAGTCGAAATATCTCCGAAACTAGAAGAGATAGAGCAAATCTGGCAAAAATTCGAGATCATTTTTATAAAAGTTGCGATATCTCCGAAACTAGAAAAGATAGAGCAAATCTGGCAAAAATTCGAGATCATTTTTATAAAAGTTGCGATATCTCCGAAACTAGAGAGATAGAGCAAATCTGGCAAAAATTCGAGATCATTTTTATAAAAGTCGAAATATCTCCGAAACTAGAAGAGATAGAGCAAATCTGGCAAAAATTCGAGATCATTTTTATAAAAGTTGCGATATCTCCGAAACTAGAAGAGATAGAGCAAATCTGGCAAAAATTCGAGATCATTTTTATAAAAGTCGAAATATCTCCGAAACTAGAAGAGATAGAGCAAATCTGGCAAAAATTCGAGATCATTTTTATAAAAGTCGAAATATCTCCGAAACTAGAAGAGATAGAGCAAATCTGGCAAAAATTCGAGATCATTTTTATAAAAGTCGAAATATCTCCGAAACTAGAAGAGATAGAGCAAATCTGGCAAAAATTCGAGATCATTTTTATAAAAGTCGAAATATCTCCGAAACTAGAAGAGATAGAGCAAATCTGGCAAAAATTCGAGATCATTTTTATAAAAGTCGAAATATCTCCGAAACTAGAAGAGATAGAGCAAATCTGGCAAAAATTCGAGATCATTTTTATAAAAGTTGCGATATCTCCGAAACTAGAAGAGATAGAGCAAATCTGGCAAAAATTCGAGATCATTTTTATAAAAGTCGAAATATCTCCGAAACTAGAAGAGATAGAGCAAATCTGGCAAAAATTCGAGATCATTTTTATAAAAGTTGCGATATCTCCGAAACTAGAAGAGATAGAGCAAATCTGGCAAAAATTCGAGATCATTTTTATAAAAGTCGAAATATCTCCGAAACTAGAAGAGATAGAGCAAATCTGGCAAAAATTCGAGATCATTTTTATAAAAGTTGCGATATCTCCGAAACTAGAAGAGATAGAGCAAATCTGGCAAAAATTCGAGATCATTTTTTATAAAAGTCGAAATATCTCCGAAACTAGAAGAGATAGAGCAAATCTGGCAAAAATTCGAGATCATTTTTATAAAAGTTGCGATATCTCCGAAACTAGAAGAGATAGAGCAAATCTGGCAAAAATTCGAGATCATTTTTATAAAAGTCGAAATATCTCCGAAACTAGAAGAGATAGAGCAAATCTGGCAAAAATTCGAGATCATTTTTATAAAAGTTGCGATATCTCCGAAACTAGAAGAGATAGAGCAAATCTGGCAAAAATTCGAGATCATTTTTATAAAAGTCGAAATATCTCCGAAACTAGAAGAGATAGAGCAAATCTGGCAAAAATTCGAGATCATTTTTATAAAAGTTGCGATATCTCCGAAACTAGAAGAGATAGAGCAAATCTGGCAAAAATTCGAGATCATTTTTATAAAAGTCGAAATATCTCCGAAACTAGAAGAGATAGAGCAAATCTGGCAAAAATTCGAGATCATTTTTATAAAAGTTGCGATATCTCCGAAACTAGAAGAGATAGAGCAAATCTGGCAAAAATTCGAGATCATTTTTATAAAAGTCGAAATATCTCCGAAACTAGAAGAGATAGAGCAAATCTGGCAAAAATTCGAGATCATTTTTATAAAGTTGCGATATCTCCGAAACTAGAAGAGATAGAGCAAATCTGGCAAAAATTCGAGATCATTTTTATAAAAGTCGAAATATCTCCGAAACTAGAAGAGATAGAGCAAATCTGGCAAAAATTCGAGATCATTTTTATAAAAGTTGCGATATCTCCGAAACTAGAAGAGATAGAGCAAATCTGGCAAAAATTCGAGATCATTTTTATAAAAGTCGAAATATCTCCGAAACTAGAAGAGATAGAGCAAATCTGGCAAAAATTCGAGATCATTTTTATAAAAGTTGCGATATCTCCGAAACTAGAAGAGATAGAGCAAATCTGGCAAAAATTCGAGATCATTTTTATAAAAGTCGAAATATCTCCGAAACTAGAAGAGATAGAGCAAATCTGGCAAAAATTCGAGATCATTTTTATAAAAGTCGAAATATCTCCGAAACTAGAAGAGATAGAGCAAATCTGGCAAAAATTCGAGATCATTTTTATAAAAGTTGCGATATCTCCGAAACTAGAAGAGATAGAGCAAATCTGGCAAAAATTCGAGATCATTTTTATAAAAGTTGCGATATCTCCGAAACTAGAAGAGATAGAGCAAATCTGGCAAAAGTTTGAGATCATTTTTATAAAAGTCGAAATATCTCCGAAACTAGAAGAGATAGAGCAAATCTGGCAAAAATTCGAGATCATTTTTATAAAAGTTGCGATATCTCCGAAACTAGAAAAGATAGAGCAAATCTGGCAAAAATTCGAGATCATTTTTATAAAAGTCGAAATATCTCCGAAACTAGAAGAGATAGAGCAAATCTGGCAAAAATTCGAGATCATTTTTATAAAAGTCGAAATATCTCCGAAACTAGAAGAGATAGAGCAAATCTGGCAAAATTCGAGATCATTTTTATAAAAGTCGAAATATCTCCGAAACTAGAAGAGATAGAGCAAATCTGGCAAAAATTCGAGATCATTTTTATAAAAGTTGCGATATCTCCGAAACTAGAAGAGATAGAGCAAATCTGGCAAAAATTCGAGATCATTTTTATAAAAGTCGAAATATCTCCGAAACTAGAAGAGATAGAGCAAATCTGGCAAAAATTCGAGATCATTTTTATAAAAGTCGAAATATCTCCGAAACTAGAAGAGATAGAGCAAATCTGGCAAAAATTCGAGATCATTTTTATAAAAGTTGCGATATCTCCGAAACTAGAAGAGATAGAGCAAATCTGGCAAAAATTCGAGATCATTTTTATAAAAGTTGCGATATCTCCGAAACTAGAAGAGATAGAGCAAATCTGGCAAAAATTCGAGATCATTTTTATAAAAGTTGCGATATCTCCGAAACTAGAAGAGATAGAGCAAATCTGGCAAAAATTCGAGATCATTTTTATAAAAGTCGAAATATCTCCGAAACTAGAAGAGATAGAGCAAATCTGGCAAAAATTCGAGATCATTTTTATAAAAGTCGAAATATCTCCGAAACTAGAAGAGATAGAGCAAATCTGGCAAAAATTCGAGATCATTTTTATAAAAGTTGCGATATCTCCGAAACTAGAAGAGATAGAGCAAATCTGGCAAAAATTCGAGATCATTTTTATAAAAGTTGCGATATCTCCGAAACTAGAAGAGATAGAGCAAATCTGGCAAAAATTCGAGATCATTTTTATAAAAGTTGCGATATCTCCGAAACTAGAAGAGATAGAGCAAATCTGGCAAAAATTCGAGATCATTTTTATAAAAGTCGAAATATCTCCGAAACTAGAAGAGATAGAGCAAATCTGGCAAAAATTCGAGATCATTTTTATAAAAGTCGAAATATCTCCGAAACTAGAAGAGATAGAGCAAATCTGGCAAAAATTCGAGATCATTTTTATAAAAGTTGCGATATCTCCGAAACTAGAAGAGATAGAGCAAATCTGGCAAAAATTCGAGATCATTTTTATAAAAGTTGCGATATCTCCGAAACTAGAAGAGATAGAGCAAATCTGGCAAAAATTCGAGATCATTTTTATAAAAGTTGCGATATCTCCGAAACTAGAAGAGATAGAGCAAATCTGGCAAAAGTTTGAGATCATTTTTATAAAAGTCGAAATATCTCCGAAACTAGAAGAGATAGAGCAAATCTGGCAAAAATTCGAGATCATTTTTATAAAAGTTGCGATATCTCCGAAACTAGAAGAGATAGAGCAAATCTGGCAAAAATTCGAGATCATTTTTATAAAAGTCGAAATATCTCCGAAACTAGAAGAGATAGAGCAAATCTGGCAAAAATTCGAGATCATTTTTATAAAAGTCGAAATATCTCCGAAACTAGAAGAGATAGAGCAAATCTGGCAAAAATTCGAGATCATTTTTATAAAAGTTGCGATATCTCCGAAACTAGAAGAGATAGAGCAAATCTGGCAAAAATTCGAGATCATTTTTATAAAAGTTGCGATATCTCCGAAACTAGAAGAGATAGAGCAAATCTGGCAAAAGTTTGAGATCATTTTTATAAAAGTCGAAATATCTCCGAAACTAGAAGAGATAGAGCAAATCTGGCAAAAATTCGAGATCATTTTTATAAAAGTTGCGATATCTCCGAAACTAGAAAAGATAGAGCAAATCTGGCAAAAATTCGAGATCATTTTTATAAAAGTCGAAATATCTCCGAAACTAGAAGAGATAGAGCAAATCTGGCAAAAATTCGAGATCATTTTTATAAAAGTCGAAATATCTCCGAAACTAGAAGAGATAGAGCAAATCTGGCAAAAATTCGAGATCATTTTTATAAAAGTCGAAATATCTCCGAAACTAGAAGAGATAGAGCAAATCTGGCAAAAATTCGAGATCATTTTTATAAAAGTCGAAATATCTCCGAAACTAGAAGAGATAGAGCAAATCTGGCAAAAATTCGAGATCATTTTTATAAAAGTTGCGATATCTCCGAAACTAGAAGAGATAGAGCAAATCTGCAAAAATTCGAGATCATTTTTATAAAAGTTGCGATATCTCCGAAACTAGAAGAGATAGAGCAAATCTGGCAAAAGTTTGAGATCATTTTTATAAAAGTCGAAATATCTCCGAAACTAGAAGAGATAGAGCAAATCTGGCAAAAATTCGAGATCATTTTTATAAAAGTTGCGATATCTCCGAAACTAGAAAAGATAGAGCAAATCTGGCAAAAATTCGAGATCATTTTTATAAAAGTTGCGATATCTCCGAAACTAGAAGAGATAGAGCAAATCTGGCAAAAATTCGAGATCATTTTTATAAAAGTCGAAATATCTCCGAAACTAGAAGAGATAGAGCAAATCTGGCAAAAATTCGAGATCATTTTTATAAAAGTCGAAATATCTCCGAAACTAGAAGAGATAGAGCAAATCTGGCAAAAATTCGAGATCATTTTTATAAAAGTCGAAATATCTCCGAAACTAGAAGAGATAGAGCAAATCTGGCAAAAATTCGAGATCATTTTTATAAAAGTTGCGATATCTCCGAAACTAGAAGAGATAGAGCAAATCTGCAAAAATTCGAGATCATTTTTATAAAAGTTGCGATATCTCCGAAACTAGAAGAGATAGAGCAAATCTGGCTAAAGTTTGAGATCATTTTTATAAAAGTCGAAATATCTCCGAAACTAGAAGAGATAGAGCAAATCTGGCAAAAATTCGAGATCATTTTTATAAAAGTTGCGATATCTCCGAAACTAGAAAAGATAGAGCAAATCTGGCAAAAATTCGAGATCATTTTTATAAAAGTCGAAATATCTCCGAAACTAGAAGAGATAGAGCAAATCTGGCAAAAATTCGAGATCATTTTTATAAAAGTCGAAATATCTCCGAAACTAGAAGAGATAGAGCAAATCTGGCAAAAATTCGAGATCATTTTTATAAAAGTCGAAATATCTCCGAAACTAGAAGAGATAGAGCAAATCTGGCAAAAATTCGAGATCATTTTTATAAAAGTCGAAATATCTCCGAAACTAGAAGATATAGAGCAAATCTGGCAAAAATTCGAGATCATTTTTATAAAAGTCGAAATATCTCCGAAACTAGAAGAGATAGAGCAAATCTGGCAAAAATTCGAGATCATTTTTATAAAAGTTGCGATATCTCCGAAACTAGAAGAGATAGAGCAAATCTGGCAAAAGTTTGAGATCATTTTTATAAAAGTCGAAATATCTCCGAAACTAGAAGAGATAGAGCAAATCTGGCAAAAATTCGAGATCATTTTTATAAAAGTCGAAATATCTCCGAAACTAGAAGAGATAGAGCAAATCTGGCAAAAATTCGAGATCATTTTTATAAAAGTTGCGATATCTCCGAAACTAGAAGAGATAGAGCAAATCTGGCAAAAGTTTGAGATCATTTTTATAAAAGTCGAAATATCTCCGAAACTAGAAGAGATAGAGCAAATCTGGCAAAAATTCGAGATCATTTTTATAAAAGTCGAAATATCTCCGAAACTAGAAGAGATAGAGCAAATCTGGCAAAAATTCGAGATCATTTTTATAAAAGTTGCGATATCTCCGAAACTAGAAGAGATAGAGCAAATCTGGCAAAAATTCGAGATCATTTTTATAAAAGTTGCGATATCTCCGAAACTAGAAGAGATAGAGCAAATCTGGCAAAAATTCGAGATCATTTTTATAAAAGTTGCGATATCTCCGAAACTAGAAGAGATAGAGCAAATCTGGCAAAAGTTTGAGATCATTTTTATAAAAGTCGAAATATCTCCGAAACTAGAAGAGATAGAGCAAATCTGGCAAAAATTCGAGATCATTTTTATAAAAGTCGAAATATCTCCGAAACTAGAAGAGATAGAGCAAATCTGGCAAAAATTCGAGATCATTTTTATAAAAGTTGCGATATCTCCGAAACTAGAAGAGATAGAGCAAATCTGGCAAAAATTCGAGATCATTTTTATAAAAGTTGCGATATCTCCGAAACTAGAAGAGATAGAGCAAATCTGGCAAAAGTTTGAGATCATTTTTATAAAAGTCGAAATATCTCCGAAACTAGAAGAGATAGAGCAAATCTGGCAAAATTCGAGATCATTTTTATAAAAGTTGCGATATCTCCGAAACTAGAAAAGATAGAGCAAATCTGGCAAAAATTCGAGATCATTTTTATAAAAGTCGAAATATCTCCGAAACTAGAAGAGATAGAGCAAATCTGGCAAAAATTCGAGATCATTTTTATAAAAGTTGCGATATCTCCGAAACTATAAGAGATAGAGCAAATCTGGCAAAAATTCGAGATCAGTTTTTATAAAAGTCGAAATATCTCCGAAACTAGAAGAGATAGAGCAAATCTGGCAAAAATTCGAGATCATTTTTATAAAAGTTGCGATATCTCCGAAACTAGAAGAGATAGAGCAAATCTGGCAAAAATTCGAGATCATTTTTATAAAAGTCGAAATATCTCCGAAACTAGAAGAGATAGAGCAAATCTGGCAAAAATTCGAGATCATTTTTATAAAAGTCGAAATATCTCCGAAACTAGAAGATATAGAGCAAATCTGGCAAAAATTCGAGATCATTTTTATAAAAGTCGAAATATCTCCGAAACTAGAAGAGATAGAGCAAATCTGGCAAAAATTCGAGATCATTTTTATAAAAGTTGCGATATCTCCGAAACTATAAGAGATAGAGCAAATCTGGCAAAAATTCGAGATCAGTTTTATAAAAGTCGAAATATCTCCGAAACTAGAAGAGATAGAGCAAATCTGGCAAAAATTCGAGATCATTTTTATAAAAGTCGAAATATCTCCGAAACTAGAAGAGATAGAGCAAATCTGGCAAAAATTCGAGATCATTTTTATAAAAGTTGCGATATCTCCGAAACTATAAGAGATAGAGCAAATCTGGCAAAAATTCGAGATCAGTTTTATAAAAGTCGAAATATCTCCGAAACTAGAAGAGATAGAGCAAATCTGGCAAAAATTCGAGATCATTTTTATAAAAGTTGCGATATCTCCGAAACTAGAAGAGATAGAGCAAATCTGGCAAAAATTCGAGATCATTTTTATAAAAGTCGAAATATCTCCGAAACTAGAAGAGATAGAGCAAATCTGGCAAAAATTCGAAATATCTCCGAAACTAGAAGAGATAGAGCAAATCTGGCAAAAATTCGAGATCATTTTTATAAAAGTTGCGATATCTCCGAAACTATAAGAGATAGAGCAAATCTGGCAAAAATTCGAGATCAGTTTTATAAAAGTCGAAATATCTCCGAAACTAGAAGAGATAGAGCAAATCTGGCAAAAATTCGAGATCATTTTTATAAAAGTCGAAATATCTCCGAAACTAGAAGAGATAGAGCAAATCTGGCAAAAATTCGAGATCATTTTTATAAAAAACTAGAAGAGATAGAGCAAATCTGGCAAAAATTCGAGATCATTTTTATAAAAGTCGAAATATCTCCGAAACTAGAAGAGATAGAGCAAATCTGGCAAAAATTCGAGATCATTTTTATAAAAGTTGCGATATCTCCGAAACTAGAAAAGATAGAGCAAATCTGGCAAAAATTCGAGATCATTTTTATAAAAGTCGAAATATCTCCGAAACTAGAAGATATAGAGCAAATCTGGCAAAAAATTCGAGATCATTTTTATAAAAGTCGAAATATCTCCGAAACTAGAAGAGATAGAGCAAATCTGGCAAAAATTCGAGATCATTTTTATAAAAGTTGCGATATCTCCGAAACTATAAGAGATAGAGCAAATCTGGCAAAAATTCGAGATCAGTTTTATAAAAGTCGAAATATCTCCGAAACTAGAAGAGATAGAGCAAATCTGGCAAAAATTCGAGATCATTTTTATAAAAGTTGCGATATCTCCGAAACTAGAAGAGATAGAGCAAATCTGACAAAAATTCGAGATCATTTTTATAAAAGTCGAAATATCTCCGAAACTAGAAGAGATAGAGCAAATCTGGCAAAAATTCGAGATCATTTTTATAAAAGTTGCGATATCTCCGAAACTAGAAGAGATAGAGCAAATCTGGCAAAAATTCGAGATCATTTTTATAAAAGTCGAAATATCTCCGAAACTAGAAGAGATAGAGCAAATCTGGCAAAAATTCGAGATCATTTTTATAAAAGTTGCGATATCTCCGAAACTATAAGAGATAGAGCAAATCTGGCAAAAATTCGAGATCAGTTTTATAAAAGTCGAAATATCTCCGAAACTAGAAGAGATAGAGCAAATCTGGCAAAAATTCGAGATCATTTTTATAAAAGTCGAAATATCTCCGAAACTAGAAGAGATAGAGCAAATCTGGCAAAAATTCGAGATCATTTTTATAAAAGTTGCGATATCTCCGAAACTAGAAGAGATAGAGCAAATCTGGCAAAAATTCGGATCATTTTTATAAAAGTTGCGATATCTCCGAAACTAGAAGAGATAGAGCAAATCTGGCAAAAATTCGAGATCATTTTTATAAAAGTCGAAATATCTCCGAAACTAGAAGAGATAGAGCAAATCTGGCAAAAATTCGAGATCATTTTTATAAAAGTTGCGATATCTCCGAAACTAGAAGAGATAGAGCAAATCTGGCAAAAATTCGAGATCATTTTTATAAAAGTTGCGATATCTCCGAAACTAGAAGAGATAGAGCAAATCTGGCAAAAATTCGAGATCATTTTTATAAAAGTTGCGATATCTCCGAAACTAGAAGAGATAGAGCAAATCTGGCA